>NC_135234.1:216512705-216827169 GCF_051348905.1 Ranitomeya variabilis | reverse complement strand
ACACTGTCAATGTTATGGTACATGAACTTCGTACTGTCCTCTACTTTCCACATTGGGCTTCTTCATATTGTCCCTTTACACTGTGTCCTCCTATACTGCCCAGTCTCTATACTGTGCTCCCTGCTCACACTTTCTTCCTCTGCATGCATATTCACTTCCCCTAGGAAATTTTAACCTGTGATCTTTTGTACTCTTAGGCTCCAATAGTGCTACCTTTGACACCAAATTTGTGATTCATGTGAATCAGTTTGATGAATTTTGTGGCAAAAACAGCAACTAAAACCCCAAGTGCAAAAAGATAATGTCATTGCCCGTGAGACATTACTGCAAGTAACATATTAAGCATCGTTCTGTGGGAACTTCGGGGATTATGTCTGAACTACCGTGATTATTTTTTAAGAATAAATTGGTGAACCAGGAAATATGTGGGGGAGTCTTTATTCACATAAACTTTTTTTTTTCTGTGTGTGTGTCTTTTAAATTTTAAATAAGGGGGTCTGATAGACACCTCTTCATTACTAACCCCCCCAGCTGGCATTACACAGCTGACACCAAGCACCCCAAAAATGACCCCAATTGCCACCACAAGAAGGCAATTTGGAGGAGCCGAGGCTAAGTGCCAAAATTGGCGCATCTAATGGAGGCACCATTTCTGGGGTGGCTGAGGGCTGGTCTCATTAAGCTGGGAAGGAGTTAATATACATGGACATTCCAAGCCTATTAACATCCACCCCAGCTGTCTGTTTTGCCTTAGCTGGTTATTAAAATTAGGGGGACCCACGTCATTTTTAGTTGGATCCTCACATTTTTAATAAACAGCAAAGGCAAATCCTTTAGCTGGGGGCTGATATTAATAGGCTGGGAAGGTCCATGGATATTGTCCCTTTCCCAGCATAAGACCAGCTCATAGCTGTCTGCTTAAAAAGTTATTAAAAATATGGGGGACGCCACGCTGTATTTTTAAATTATTTATTTATTTTCCACTGTCTGTACACTAATTAAAGCACATTGGCGGCTCCACCCATGATCTGACATTTTTACAGGTCACATGTTACCCCAGCCAATCACAACAATGCCAAAACTTGGAATGGCTGTGATGGCTCCAGAATTGCCCACAGTCTAAAACCTTGTTGATTGGCTGCGCTGCAGCTGTTCAAGAAATTTTATTAATCACAGAACCTGAACAGTTAAACGGACGTCTGAGAAAAAGTCCATTTTCAGAGTTTGGTACCGGACATTAGGTGTTTGGTACAAAACCTGAACTTTACAGTTCAGGTTCCCTCATCTCTACTTGCTACATGCATCACCGAACACATCAATACTATCTTTGACTCCGTCACTAAGCACAAACACTGTGAGTGATGCTGAGCAATGTAAGCACACTCCAGTGACTCATTTCTATTGTTGGTGCTCGTACTTCTACCTAGTTATATTGTGGGCATTACTGAGCTCTGTTATTAGATCCCATTTGGGGCACACCCTATTTATACCCCAAACAATCTGCTAGAAGCTGCCAGTTATCAGTGTATTCTACCTCTGGTCTGTTGTTTGGAGCTATTCTGCTGTCTGACCTGCTTCTTACACCCGTTGCTATCTTTGGACCAACTTAGCCCTCTGATTTCCTAGTAATCCTCACCTTGACTCATGATTTTGACTTTTGCTATACCTTGGCCTTCTTCTTGTATTTTAATTTTCCCCTTTATTTTCTCTGTATGGTTAAGACCCGGCTAGGTGATCTTCCTCTGCCAGCTCCCTCCACCAATCAGCAGCAACCCCGTGAACATAAACCATGGTGCCCTGCATAAGTCCAGATCTCTTTATAAAGGATAAAGCATGAAGGACAGGATCCTCTGAGATCTGCAAAGTAGAGTGGCTTGAACAAAGCCTTTCCATGGAAGCCCTATTAAGAAATGCTAGGCTTCTATATTCAGCTTACCCTATTCAGGTCTTTGTTTGGTCGATCCTCTGTTATTCCTTCTAGAAATGTACTGTTCCAACTCATTATTAGCACTTATTGGTTGGTGTAAGGTGTTAACTTTTCCCATCCTCAAGTAGTAGCACCAATTCACAATGTGTCCTCAAATTTGTAGCAGGATTAATAGAGCAATAGTACAACAAGGATTCGTCTGAAAAGAAGCTATAGTACTTTTATTCTATGGAGAATTCAATTAATAATCTTTATTTTATATAGCGCTAACATATTTCGCAGCACTTTACAGTTTGCACACATTAACATTGCTGTCCCCAATGGGGCTCACAATCTAAATTCCCTATCAGTATGTCTTTGGAATGTGGGAGGAAACCGGAGTACCCGGAGGAAACCCATGCAAACACGGAGAGAACATACAAACTCTTTGCAGATGTTGTCCTTGGTGGGGTTTGAACCCAGGACTCCAGCGCTGCAAGGCTGCTGTGCTAACCACTGCCCAATTATTTACTAAAGCAAATCTGTCAGGAAAGGGGACAGTTCCTCTTTAAGTCATCAAGGTAATGTTTGCCGATTACAATATCTATAAACTATTTGAAAATATCTATAAAGATATGACTTTGCTGGGGCTGCAAAACAGACATTGCTGTGATTAGACTGACTCAAGTTATAAAGTTGTTTGTATAAGTCTATTTGGCTGCCCTACATAAATATTGCCGAAAGTCAGTGCAACCAGGAAGAAGATTGTGCCAATGCAAATTTACATTGCAATTCTTATGAACTAGATTGATTGGGTACATGGAGGAACATCAAAGTAGTGCACCTGGCAGAAACCAGATAATTGAACGATGTTTAGGCACATTACAGGAGATTGGGTAATATTAAACACCTAAGCAGTAAATGTTTGTTCAATTCACTTTGACCTATTTCTGCATTCAGGGGCGAAGAAAACATAAAGCTATGTAATAAATTACTGAATAGGGAGAAGTCTGCCAGGGCAAAGCTTCAGATACTTACTATTGTAATATAACTGTCGTGCAGGGTAAAAGGTATGGCAAGGTCTATTTTGTATTATTACATTTACCTACAGCAATAAAGAAAATGGCTTATTGAAACTCCAAAAAGTTTGAAAAAAGTAAGATGCTGAGACACTAGGACACTGTAACTGGTTTACAAGTTGGCATGAATGGCACTTTAAATAATCCCCATTTGCATTATTTCACATTTAGGCTATGTGCACACATAGGAAATGTGGTGCAGAATTTTCTGCACAAAATCCGCATCTCCTGGCAGAATCCGCAGCTGCGGATTGCCGTGGATTTTATGCGGATTTTGTGCAGATTTGCAGCGGAATTGATGCGGATTTTGTGCGGATTTTATGCAGTGTTTGCCACTGCGGATTTCTATCATGGAGGGGTGCAGAAACGCTGCAGATCCACACAAAAGAAGTGACATGCACTTCTTTGAAATCTGCAGCAATTCCGCACTGATTTTTCCACACCATCTGCTCAACTTTTTTTTTTAACCATTGATTTACATTGTACTGTAAATCACAATGCAGATCTGCGGCGTTTCTGCGTGGAAGAATCTGCTGCTGATCTGCAGCAAATACGCATCGTGTGCACATAGCCTAAGACTAAACCTACACATAGGTTCAATGTAGCACAAATTTATTAACCCCTTAATATGCGCACAGGAGCCCACTCCATAGAGTAAACAGAAAGTGTTGATCTCTATTGTAAGTTCCCATGATGAGTTTTTAATGCAGATTTTCTGCCGAATTTCTGCACCAATTAGTTAAAGTAGGTTATTTGCATTTTTTCATTGCGTTTTTGAAGCGAACCTGTCAGGTCACCATGCCATCCAATCCACCAGCATTCACCTATGCATGAGTACATTATCTGCCTAACCAGCCCTGTATAATGTTATTCAGTGAAAATGAGGCATAAAAAAGCATTTATAATGTCATTGTTTGCTATGCTAATTAGGGCTTTGACTAGTCGACGGGGCGCTAGTTGCCCCAGACTAGTCAGCGGTCTTTCCATGTTGTGTGGGCATGATAACATAATTTGAATGAGCTGGCGTTATCGCTGGCTCATGCAAATCTCAGGCATGTGCGCCTCTTATTTCGGCAGCTTCACTGAACCTCTGCAGCTGAGTGTACGCTTCCTGACTCAATATGCACACTGCGCATGAGCAGAAGGCATCCTCTGAACTTCCGGTCATGCGCAAGGTACCTTTGAAGCTGGGAAGCGTGGACCTGGCATACATGCGCGAGATTTGCATGAGCTCACAATGACGCCAGCTCATGAAAATGATGTTATCACGCCCACAGGTAAGTGATAACATGGAAAGAGGGCTGACAAGTCTGGATCAACTAATGCTCCATCGACTAGCCAAAACACTAATTAGCATAGCAAACAAGGACATTATAAATGCTTTTTTTTATACCTCGTTTTCACTGAATAGCATCACACAGGTTGGGTTAGGCAGGGTTGGGCCATGCCTCTGAGCACATCAAGTTCTGGAACATGTCAGTGCTGGAGGATGATGGGTGTCTGGTTGATTCTGACTCTTCTTAAACCATTGGCAACTAATGTGGTGGCTATTTACAACAAAACATTTGATGTTTCTGTAATCATGCTGTATTTTTTTAGCAGTTGAATCCCTCTGTAAGATTTGTAGCAATTTTTGATTTTTCAGAGTCAGATAAAGCTTTTTTGCGGCCCATTTTGCATGAGAAAAACAAGCTGTCTAAATATTCTGCACATAGTTTAAAGCATCTAAGTAGTTGAAGAGGGGGAGTAAACTAGGTGAAAAAAGAGTTTCTAGCTTTGCAGAGTGCCAGGTAATGATTCCCATAGCAGGTGAGTGGTATTATAACAATACACTGCAGTACAGAAGTATTGCAATGCATAATGCAAGCAATTAGGCAATCTCAAATTTAAGTTCCGTAATAGGGACTGTTAAAAAGAAATATAACTAAATACAGTTATTGAGTCAGCAGATCATTTGAGATTTTATGCCTTATGGGCTTTGGCACTTGGAGACCATTCTCTTTACTTTTATATGGTTTCTAGTGACTGAATTGCTGTGGTTTCTAAATGATTCTATTTTTCAACAATATCACTCACAGTTAATTATGGAATATTTAGGAGAGAAGAAATTGCTAGAAATAACTTGTTGGAACATTGGCATCCTACTACAGTACCACACCTATGTTGAGCGCTTGAGAATCAGTGTCTCTTTCAGAAATGTTAATAATAACAATAATTAATAAATCAATCAATAAATAGTTTTATTTCTACAGGGTGTACCTGAAGTCTGGACACAGGACACATAGGCAAAAGTACATATTTTCAAGAAATGTAATGCCTTAAAGGGAACCTGTCCCCCCCCCCCCAGGGCATTTTTAAGTAAAAGAGCCACCTTCAGCAGCACTAAGGCTGCATTCTATGAATGTGGCTCTTATGGTTAATATCAATAGGAATGCTGATAGAATCACTTTTATACACTTCGCGCCATACCTCTATTGAGTCAGGGAGGTATAACTTCTCCCTGACTCAAGCGCCTCGCAGCTGTCCATCATCCCACCGGGCGCCGCCTCCTCTCTGTCTTGTGCCGTCACCCGCGCCTGCGTTCTGCAATTATTTCTCAGGTATGAGCCATGAGCGCTGCCCTGGAACTTACAATAAGTGATGTAAGTAGATTGTGCCTGCGCACAGCGCCAGATTCCCAGCCCCGCAGTGTGAATACATGATAACACACTGTGGGGCATGTGCAGGCGCGATCTACTTACATCACTTATTGTAAGTTCCAGGGCAGCGCTCATGGCTCATGCCTGAGAAATAATTGCAGAGCACAGGCGCGGGTGACGGCACCAGACAGAGAGGAGGCGGTGCCCGGTGGGATGATGGACGGCTTCGAGGCGCTTGAGACAGGGAGAAAGCATACCTCCCTGACTTAATGGAGGTATGGCGCAAAATGTATAAAAGTGATTATTTCAGCATTCCTAGGGATACTAAGCATAGGAGCCACCTTCACAGAATGCAGCTTCAGAGCTGCTGAAGGTGGTTCTTTTACCTTAATAGGCCCTGGGGGGTGACAGGTTCCCTTTAAGAACATTTTATTCCATTGGAATATTAAATAACCTCTTCAATATGATTTTCATTATTCGCTGCGCAAAGGTTGATGTGCTTTGAAAAATTATAGTTAATTAAATTAATTAAAATTAGAATTCCAATGTGTCCAGACTTTAGGGACTCCCTGTACACCGTCAGTACATTTTGTAGCACTTTACAAGTCAGAATTGCAGACTGAATGGCTGAAAGGTTTGGATTTTATACACCTGTTGCAATGGGGCTGAAGAGAAAACCTGAAAAAGGCCAAACATTTTTAAAAAGATTTCCATCTACAAATTACACTAAAATTTTGCATTATTTCAAAATGTTTAATGCTAGATTTCTGATACAAACTGATTGATGAATGAGTTCTAAGATGCCGTTTTGCTTAGTAATGGCACATTGTCAAACATACAGTATAAATTACCTGTCATTGAAATTTATGGCACTTCTAAAGAAGTACTTTATCAGTGTTGTGGAAATTTCTAATGCGTGCTATGTGAGCTATCATATTCTCACTGATGTGTTACATTGACATGTCATTAGTTGACTAAAAATAGAAAACTTTTTAAAAACTAGCTCCTGATTTTGTGCAATGCCTTTATGTGTGTAAGTACCACAACTACACTTTCTTAATTTTTTTTATGAGGCCCTTCAGTTGTTGCTTTCAAGGGTGTGTGAATGACCTTGAGTTTTAATTATTGGCAGGCTTTGCACTGTATGCAGAGCTTTTATTAGTGTAGGAGTAACACAGCTACACTTTGTTCACAATATTTGAATGAGGCAATAAAGTTGGTGCCTTTAAGGGTGTATGGATGACCCTGCTTGCTTTTTGGAATAATTTGAACTTAGAGCATAGTTTTTATGAGTCTAGTAGAGATGGGCAAACCCGAACAGTAAAGTTCGGCATCAAACACCTACTGTTTGGGCACGGACAGGGAACAAGGATTTCATCAGGAAGTCCGTGTTACTGTTCAGGTTCGGCTGCCCGAACACCAGGTGTTTGTTGTGCTGTCATGTGCATGACAGCGTGGCAAACACCGTTTCTGATCGGCGGTGAAATAATCCCTGCCGGCCAGAGAGCTGTGGTTCCAACACTGTCAAAAGACAGCGGGAGCGCTCAGCTATGATCGGAGGTATAAAGTTTACCTCCCGTTACTGATGGAAGCAGGTGTCCCATCAGCTGAAACCAGTGACTGGAGGTAAACTTTATACCTACAATCACAGCTGAGCGCTCACGCTGTCTTCTGACAGCATGGGAACCGCAGCTCTCTGACTGGCGGGGAAGATTTTGCCGCCGATCAGAAGCGGTGTTTGCAGCACTGTCATGCACATTACCGCCCAGCAAACACTGGATGTTAGGGCCTCCCATTCAAGTGAATGGGGACCAGGTTTGGGTTCAGGTCCGGGTACTGTTCTGGTACCCGAACCCAAACTTTCTGTAACTGTTCGGCTAAACCCCAGGTGTCTGCCAATCTCTAGAGTCTAGGAGTACAGCTACATTACAATTTGAACAGAATGTATATGAGTATTTCCTTTTTTTCTAATACAGGGTGTATCTAGAGTCGCTCTGAGTCCCTAATTTTTGGCACTTCTTGCTTCCTTCATGAATTACACTGAAATTAAAAAAATGTAATAAAAAAATCAGTTTTAGTTTACGTAACCCCTTCACGACCTTGCCCTTTTCCGTTTTTACCTTCTCGTTTTTCGCTCCCCTCCTTCCCAGAGCCATAACTTTTTTATTTTTCCGTCAATATGGCAATGTGAGGGCTTGTTTTTTGTGGGACAAGATGCACTTTTCAACAACATCATTGGTTTTAGCATGTCGTGTACTAGAAAACGGGAAAAAAATTCCAAGTGCGGTGAAATTGCAAAAAAAGTGCAATCCTACACTTGTTTTTTGTTTGGCTTTTTTGCTAGGTTCACTAAATGCTAAAACTGACCTGCCATTATGATTTTCCAGGTCATTACGAGTTCATAGAAACCAAACATGTCTAGATTAAGTTTTATCTAAGTGGTAAAAAAAATTCCAAACTTTGCTAAAAAAAAATATAAAAATTGCGCAATTTTCCAATACCCCTAGCGTCTGTTTTTCGTGATCTGGGGTTGGGTGAGGGCTTATTTTTTGCATGCTGAGCTGGCATTTTTAATGATACCATTTTGGTGCAGATACGTTCTTTTGATCGCCCGTTATTACATTTTAATGCAATATCACGGTGACCAAAAAAACATAATTCTGGCGTTTTGAATTTTTTTCTCGCTACGCCATTTAGCGATCAGGTCATCATTTTTAGATGTTTTATTGTTAGTCCTTAAAGTGGAGTAAAACTATGACTCTGTTGTTACCAGCAGGCATCTGGGAGTCACAGATACTTCCAGGGGTCTTCCCCATGCTGTTCTCCTTCCATTCAGCATTCCTTGTAGGGTCTGTTGGAAAAATGTTCGGATTTCCCATTCACTCCCATTATATGCATTACTTGAAATGAGCATCCGAGTATTAGAAATTGCTCGATTCAAGTAACGAGCATCTGAGTTTTTTAGTGTTTGTTCATATCTAATAGCGACCAAAACATTCTGCAAAAACATGTAGAATGAAGGAATATTCTTCAATCTGATCTCAATCTAATTAAGTAAGCCTTTTACTGAAGGAACTAAAACCCACAATCAAGCAGAAACTGAAGATGACTGTAGTAAAATGGAAGCAAGTGAATAAGAGAGATATACAAAGACATGTGTATATTTTTTACATTGAAAATAGAAAAAAGAACAAATACAGCTTTTTTTTTTAATCTATTGCACATATCACCCCAGTAGAACCTTAATCTGAAGTGAACAATTAAAGAAAGATGAAGTATTAATACTTGGACATTGTACAAGGAAATAGTTCCAGGGAATTACCCAACAAAAAACAATCGTTCTAAACACAAGGTTGCTGGCACTGTTCTCTTGGCTTCAATTCTGCAAACTTCTTCTATTCATTGGGCTCTTTCTTAATTTTGGTGATGTTTCCGGGAGTTTGTATTTGCATCACTGACTTTGTTTATTGTTTTATTACAAATAAAGAAGACAATTACCACACTCCTCTCATTTACTATTATGCCAGATGGTTTGAGTTAAAAATAAATTAAATAAAACTATATTCCGTTTAACACAAAATTTCAAGAAACTTTCTCAAAAGGGTTGTCTGTCAATAGCATAGCTTGAAAAAACAAAAAAACAAAAAAAAACCCATACTCACTGAATGATCCACTTGCAAATCTTAGATTCTCATTGCTCTCATTGTTTTCTTGCCCAGCAAGGGCAAACATGATTTCCAGAGTCTCTGTACAAGTATTTGTGCCGCTTAGTCTTTTGCCATGGAGAGACTTACCACGTGACTCTGAAGATGGAAAAGAACTCTCCTCATATGTAAAGCGCCATGGAATAAATGGCGCTATAACAATAAATAATAATAATACTGTAACAACTGTTCTCCATTGGGAAACACTGATGTGTGTTGGTCCAGATACGGAGCACTATTAGGGTATGTGCACACGTTCAGGAGTTTTCGTGTTTTTGGGGCGTTTTTTCATGATAAAAATGCTATAAAAAAGCATAAAAAATGCTTAGATATGCATCCTATCATTTAGAATGCATTCCACATTTTTTGTGCGCATGATGCGTTTTTTTCCGCAAAAAAAAACACATTGTGGGAAAAGAAGCATCATGCTCATTATTTTTGCAGATTTTTTGCGGATTTCCCATTGTTTTGGAGTGTCAGGGAAAAAATCTGCATAAAATCTGCAAAAAAAAACAAAACGTCAAATCTGCTCAAAAAACTCGCAAAAATCGTGCAAAAAACGCATGCAGAATTCCTGCAGAAAACCTCAGGTTTATCTCAGGAAAATTCTGCGTGCATTCTGGACGTGTGCACATACCCTTATACAATGTATGATAATCTATAAGATTTCATAGCTGTAGGGCATTATGGGGTTTCAGCGGTGCGACAAATGGTGCTGTGCAAGTTTTTTTTGCAAACCACGAATGTAATCTCAAAATGTTACAATTCGAGTGAAACCATAAATTTTAGGAAATTTGACTCAAACTTGCTGGCTTTTTTCACGTGACGGATTTCCTTTTATACTAGAGACAGGTTAGGATCGTCCCGTTGGGTACACCATGTCGTGATGGGATGGCAACTAAGTAACCTATGTTACTTACATGTACTATTACTATCTACCTATTTACTTGCTGCATGCTTTATGATATTTTTTTTCTTGGATTGTAGCTGTGAAATGGCTGCAGTGTGAACGTGCTTTTACGCTCTGCATGCATTCCAGCTTATAATCAGGCTCATTTCTGTGGTTTTAATATATTATCGCCTGTTAAAATTGGAATTAGAATTAGGCCGTATGCACTCTATCATTTTATTGTATTCTATATGAATCTAACTAAAAAAATATAATGCTATGTTAATGGTATGTCAGATAATGCTATACAGAGGTATTCTGATTCTCGCATGAGGGCAGAGATGGACATATTGTTGGTTCAATCTATCCGGTTGCACAGGGACCCAATATATAAGGGGACCCACTTTTGCCTACAAAATAACAGGCGACCTTTGTCACAGACACAGGTGAGTGTTTAATGATGAACTAGTTGACTGTAAAGAGACCATTTTTACAAATCGTTGTCTCTTGGTGAAGATACCTCTGTAATACAGTGCCTTACCATATGCTTCCAAAAGCTCACGGTTTCCATATGCTTCCGAAAGTTCAATTTACACAGAAATGTTTTATTAATATAAGCTGATATTTTGTGTCTCTATTGTGAGTATTACTCATGATTGAATACAGAAAAGAAATATATTGAATAGTGAAGTATTCGGATTCGGGAAAATCGGCACAAATAATTTGTAATATCCATGTATTCGTACAGAATAATGAATCCAATGCAAGTCAATGAGAGAGCTGAATATTTTTCTGCTCGACTCAACAAACAGGTCTGGGAGCATGAGAAAAAAAGCTGAACTGGATGGGAAAGAGTTAAAACTAAATGGGAACAGCATGAAGAGGATTCCTGCATGCCTTTCTGACTCACATATGGTTTTTAGGAATAATGTTGTCAGACTATTGTGCTGGTTTTACAGATTTTTAAAAAGACCAAACCCAAAACCAAACCCCCAACATTTTTTAAAGGTAAAAATGCTAAGAAACATTATTTCCTTCACAATTACAGGTATATCTCCCTTTAACATACAGTATTTTCACACAGAGCGTTTTTGGTTTATTTTTTACTTTAACATTTGCAAGGGCTCTCCTACATTTGGGCGGACCCTCCCTCATGCAAAATAGTTAGCAAGAAATTGGAATACATATTCCCCATCACTTTACAATGCCAGCTAAAATATGCCTATTTGAATTTTGGGCTTTGCCTGCCATCACCACCATGTTCACTACCATGTCATTATGCGTTCCTCACTGACAATTAGCAGAGTGTCAGCAGGTGCCGTGAAACCTGAGTTTGGTAAGGGTCCACAGGTAGCTCTGTATCATACATTTGGGAAAGCTCTCACTCCTACTTTCGGGAAGTCCCTCCCTCATGCCAAATAGTTTGCCAGATAGTGGAATACATATTTGCCGTCACTTTACATTGCCAGGTAAAACATGACCTTTTGAATTTTGGGCTTTGCCCTCCACCACCACCATGTCCACCGCCCTGTCATTATGCGGCCTTCGCTGACAATTAGCAGAGAGCCACCAGGTGCTGTGAAACCTACGTTTTGTAAGATCCACAGTTCATTTTTGTCACCGGATCCCAATTAAACAACTGTCATAGTGGGTGAAGCCGCTGTAAGGTGAATATGATACAGGAGTTGGGGGAGCAGTATGATCAATGTCAGTAAATTGGATTCTACCAGACACCAAAAGCATTAGAATTAAATTCTGAATACAATATATGCAAGCCAGGGCCCGTATTGTGGTCAGTGTGGCAGGCCTGAAACCCATGTCAGGAATATGTACAAGCTTCACTTTACTTTGAAGCAGCCTCCTTAAGGGAAAGAGACAGAAGTGCCATTGACCAATCTGCACAAGCCTACGCATTTTCTTTTGGTTTAATAAATAGCATATCTTTATCTAGCAGTTGTGCAACTGGCGCAAAGCCTGCAGAGATTCGCAAATGTGACTATCTCTAATTTTCGTGAGTCTGCTGTTGCCATGTGTAATAAAGCTATATAGTAATCTTCGGCACTCAAAAAGATTCAAAACCGTTCATGAGTTCATATTTCATTCCATTTATTATATAGCTGTCATAGGAAAATATAGACCTCAATCCATCCAACATTTCGGCATAACTGACTTTATGAAGGAGGTCTATAAATATAGATAGAATAGATAAAGCAAATGATAATACTTATTAACAAACCAGAAAAACAATTCTGTCATCATATCCCCAAAAAATAATTCTAACATGACCTCAGGTCACACAAATATATCAGGAAGTAATCATTATCCCTAGCTTTAATAGCAAAATAATGATAGCAAAAAAAATATTATCATATC
The DNA here is from genome assembly GCF_051348905.1 of Ranitomeya variabilis. Lineage (NCBI taxonomy): Eukaryota > Metazoa > Chordata > Amphibia > Anura > Dendrobatidae > Ranitomeya > Ranitomeya variabilis. The sequence goes on along the minus strand of NC_135234.1, from coordinate 216,814,579 downwards.
TATTAGAACGTTTAAATAGCCCACAATATGTTCCGCAACTATAAGTATTAAATAAGACCAGCAAATAGGTCCATATGAGTTGCCTAAAAATAACACAAAAGAAAAAAAGAAAGAAAAGAAGAGAAGAGAAGCAAATAACAAACAGGGACCCCCTAGTGGAGGAAAATGGAAGACAAAATGGCAATTGCTAATTGCTTCATAATAGTAAAGATTATATGGTCAGTTAGTCCAAAGAAATTATCTTAACAATAAATGAAAAAAAGCAAAAAGAAGGAAAAAACTAAATACTACGAGGAAGTATAGAAAGAAAAAGGAGGCAAACATAATTACCTATATTAGTAGGCTTAATTGATTATCATATGGAAGTTGTCAATTCATGACAGGCAAGAAGTGATCCCCTGTTGAAATGAAACGTCAGTGATGCTAGTGAATACCAGTGTATCCAGAAATGCAAGCAAGAGAGACCTTACCTAATGGGTGGAAAAGTCGGCGTGCCAGCGGCAATTGCATGCGGTGAGTGAAGGAGGAGATCAGGACTCCCTTAAATGCAGGCCCCTATTGACATCATATACTGTGAGTTCGTGCAGAGAAGAACCGCTTGGAGATTGTCGAGGTGAACAGCACGGACCGTGCGTGCGCAGAGAGGGTCCCGAAGTGCAGTGTACTGGTAACATGAAAAAATGAAAGTGCGCATGCGCCGCTAATGCCCACAGACTAAGAGGGAAATACAAACCATATGGAGTCAGGAACAGGGAAAAATAAGGAATAAATAAGGAGTAAAGCTAGGATATGAAAAGGGACAGAAAAATAAAAGGAATAAGATGGGAAAAATGGAAAAGAAAAAGGAGCAAAAAAGAGGGATCTTAAAGGAAAACTTAGTAAAAGGGGAGAAGCAAGGAAAACATGGTAACAGGGGAAGGAGAGTGAAACTCAGTCAGAAGAATATATAAAGGAGGTCATTAAATTCAGTAGGGAATCTACAAGAAAAAGACAAAAAATAAGGATTAGTGTCTCTTACATACTGTACATCGATGGTCAAAACATTAGCTAATAAGATTATATTAGTATACCACACAAGAGAGCCAGAAGAGAGTACACAAAGTCCTGATTAAAATCAAATAATTTATTCAATAAATACAAATACATTAAAACAATGACCAACAAAGGTAATCATATATAGACAAGGTGAAAAAGATCGACTTCACAGGTATAACACCCAGGGACAGCAAAACTGTGTGGATGGGAGGACACAATAACACAAGACCTATAATTAATAGATGCCACTATCACATTTAATGGCGCAGCCGCTATAAAAAGCCAGGTGTGATAAATTGATACTATTTTTAAAGTGCCAAGTGCATAGGAATATCCCCAAACTTTGTAGTGCTACTAATCCAAAAGCAGCCAAGCCATTCAACATCTCATAAATCCAGTATTTGCATATATATACACTACAAATGAGGTCATAATATTAAGAAAATCTGTTAGTGTCCTTACCTTACCCATAGTCTTCACTGCTGGAACCTGAGCGATGCAGCCCCAACGCGCATTTCGTGTGGGCTTCCTTTTTTTTATTTATTTGTATTTATTGAATAAATTATTTTGATTTTATTCAGGACTTTGTGTACTCTCTTCTGGTTCTCTTGTGTGGTATAGTTATTCGAGAGGGTTCTGAGCTAAATTTAGCATCCCCATGATGTTAATGGAGGGGAATTGATTTCTTAGGAAATGTCTGCTCTGGAGTTTGTGTTTCTTAGATTATATTAGTATGTAATAAGTCATTTCGGAAGAGATTCATATTCTCTATTAATGCCCCATGGATGAAGCGTCTGGAGTGTAAAAATCCAGAATGCCTCACGTTCTTCAGTCTACGTAATAATACTGTCACCCCCTCGTCTGGATTGACTTATGCTTTCTAAAACCTGGAATTTCAGCTAGGATACCGTATGTCCCATAGAAATAAAATGTGCTGATACTGGTAACATTACTGTAGACTTATGCTGTGAGATGCGGTCTTGGATATGCTGGGTGGTCTCAACAACATACCCGAGACCGCATGGACACTTAATCAGATATATAACATATGAGGAATCACACATAAAAAAATCCCTAATGGGAAAACGTTTACCTGACCTGGGGTGTGAGAAGGTATCCCCTTTTGTAATGTTAGAACATTGGGGCAATGTAGACAGGGAAAAGTTCCCTTCTTTTGGGTCATTAACGTAAGTTGTCTTTGTGTTTGTCTCTCAGAGCCAAAATCAGCCCTGACCAGTAAATTCTTAATATTTTGAGGTCTTTTATGACAAATGAGAGGGGGATCCCTAAACTCTGGGATGGTAGGGTAAGCCTTTCCTAAGAGTGGCCAATGATCCAAAACACACTGTTTAAAGAAATTAATATATGGATGGAATGTGGTGACAAAAGCCATCTTATTGATTATAGCTGTATGGGATGGATTAATCTGTGTGACCCCCTTCAGGATTCTATCGGGATAACCACATTTTGAAAATTTATCACACATTTCCAAGACCAGTTGTTCTCTTTTTATGGCATCAGAAACAATGCGATTCACTCTGTGTATCTGAGATCTAGGTAGTGATTTTTCATATGATATGGATGACACCTGGTGTAGTAAAGTAGACTATTCTTATCCCTTGGTTTAGTATAGAGGTCAATATCAAAACGACCATCTCTTATTGTCACCAAGGTATCAAGAAAACTAACACTATTCAGATCTTTGTGTAATGTAAAAGTCAAGTTCGGGACCTGGGAATTAATAAAATGGCAGAATTCCATTAAGGAAAGTTCATCTCCATTCCAAATCATAAAAACGTTGTCAATGATTCTCTTCCATTAGAGGGAATGTCTCAGAAAAAGTGGATGGGTATATACATATCTCTCCTCAAATGACGCCATGAATATATTTGCATAGGGAGGCGCCACATTGGATCCCATTGCTGTACCGACCTTTTGGACAAAAAAATGATCCCCAAAGAGAAAAAAATTACGAGTAAGTATCAGAGACAATAAGGCCAAACAGAAATCTTTCTGATCTCGTGAAAATTCTGTATAAGTATCCAAAAAGAGGGTCACAGCCTCCATGCCCTGAGTATGATCAATGTATAAACTCTTAACGTCCATAGTTACAAGGATACATCCTTGTGGTAATAGATGTACTGTACGAAGACCATCCAAAAAATCAGAGGTGTCCTTAGTAAAGGAGACTGCATGGATCAAGAGGGGAGTTAAAATTTTTTCCAAGGTCCTAGCTGCTGGTGACAATAAAGAATTAGTGGACGCAACAATTAGCCGTCCCGGAGGGCGCTTCAAGTGTTTATGTATTTTTGGCAATACATAGAATACTGGAATAGTAGGACTTGGATTAATCAAAAACTCGCCTAATTTAGAATCAATAACTTTCTTGTTACTAAAAGACTCAATAATCTGATGGATTTCATTAGCAATCTCTAAAAAAGGATTCCTTGTTAGGGGTAGGTATGTGTTCCTATCATTAAGATGTTCATAGACCATGGAGATATAATGAGAGCTATCAAGTACAACTATTGCTTCCCCTTATCTGCTGGTTTAATTGTAATAATTTTGTTGGATTGAAGGCTAGTTGAAGCTCTCTTCTCTAATATAGTACAGTTATGTTTAATCCTAAAAAGTCCCTGATTTACCTGTGTACATCTAGTCTGGACATCCTACATGATCAATGAAATAAATGTCTCTATAGGATGATAACTCTTAGGTGGATTGTAAGTACTTGGTAAAGACAAACCTAATTGTCTAAGACCAAAAGATGAGTCCATTAGTTCACAAGGAGTGGTTATAGAAGTGGAGGCCAGATCTAAGTTCTTATTTGCAAAATTTGGATATATGATGACAGAATTGTTTTTCTGGTTTGTTAATAAGTATTATTATTTGCTTTATCTATTCTATCTATATTTATAGATCTCCTTGATAAAGGCAGTTGTGCCGAAACATTGGATGGATTGATGTCTATATTTTCCTATGCCAGCTGTATAATAAATGGAATGAAATATGAACTCATGAACGGTTTTGAATCTTTTTGAGTGCCGAAGATTACTATATTGCTTCTACTACTATATTGTTCTTTGGGCACCATTTTTTCAAAGAGTGCACCGCTCTTGACTTACTATTTTATTTTAATAAAGCTGATATCTTTTTTTTAAAATTGCCACACATTGCTAGATATATTGAATTTGTACATAACACCTCTGTGAGGGTACTTGGCAAAAATAAAGCCAGGAATTTTTTTTTCATAAGCATAAAGCATTCAATATGAGAAAGGGTGACGTTAAGGGATGTGGATGTGATGGTGCCCGCCAAGGCTATGTTACAGATCAGAAGGTGACTGGATCTCGTTCTAGCTTCCTGTCAAAATGTGATCAGCGCGGTACACCACTGATGAACGCAGATGATTGCCAGGATGTTGTGGGTTGGATGGCAGACAAAGGCTCCAGTGTGTTGACAAGCAGCAGCAGGAAGTCTTCCACACGGTCCAGTCTCAGTAGCCAAGAGACTGGGCCTCTGGATACTCAACCTGCTCCTCCTTCCTCCCACCATCAATAGTCCCAAGAGACATATGAACCCAACGCTGGCCACTCTGAGGAACTGTTTATGTTCCCTTTAAATTTGTCAGACCTCTCAACGTGCACCATTAAAGAGGGTCATGAGGATGTGGAATGCAGTGATGCCCAAACATTTGAGCACCACCAACAAGGAGAAAGCCATGTTGTGGAAGGTCAATTCATGTCTGAAGAGGTGGAGGATAATCATGACGCACATTTACTATCATGTCAGCCTAAAATCGCAACTAAAAGGGAGGATCAGATTGAGGAATTGGAAGATCACCTGGCACGGTGGCACGCCTAACGAGCATGGGAGTGCAGACAGGGATTGGTCCGTAGCACAAAAACAGGCAGAGGTAGTGGTTGGACCAGAGGGAGAAGTCAGTCAACTGTTCCACAGAGCCCCCCCCACGCACACGGCTAGATAATAGGCCAAAGGTGCTTTGTTCCCCTGTATGGCAGTTTTTTTTCTGAAACTCCTTCAGGCAAAACAACTGTAATTTGCATTACCTGCCAAACCAAGCTAAGAACATGCAGGAACACTGCCAAACTTAGCACCATCAGCATGCAAAAGCATATGACAGCCAAGCACCCCAGTAGACGAGAGGAACGCCTGGGTACAAAATCTATGTCTGATGGTGAAAGCACTGCCCCTTCCCCTGTGTTATGGCCTTACCAATCTGCTGTCCATGAAGTAGGCTCTGATGCCTCCTGCCCACAACCTACGGTTGCACAGACATAACAGTCAGCAACCAGGTCCAGTTCTTTGTCCCAGAGCAGCGTTCATTTGTCCCTGCCCCAGACGTTTAACAGAAAGCAAAAATATGGACCCATCCACAGGCCAAAACGCTAAACAAACACATAGCCAGATTGGTAGCCCTGGAAATGTTGCTGTTTCGACTTGTGGGAACTGAGTCTTTCTGTGACCTCCTGGGGGTTGCATCCCCATGGTACTTGATTACCATCCAACACTATTTTTCGCGGTGTGCATTCAACGTGTTACATAAGCACGTCTTGCACAAAATCAGCCCTGCTCTAGCCAATGCAGTCGCAGGGAAGGTCTACTTTACCACAAACATGTGGACAATTTCTTGTGGACCAGGATGCTTCATTTTCCTTATGGCACAATGGCTGATTCTGGTGGAGTCTGGGACAGAGTATACGGCTGGGACATCACACATCTTACACTAGGAATAGCGGTCCCAAATTCCATCAGAGTTTCAGTCTCCTGGTATTACAGTTCCTATCTCTCTTCCTCCTCACCGAAAGTAGTATCCCCATCACTCCCCAGCTGGAAGGTCTGCAGCACTGTATTAGCAAAGCGGCAGCACGCTCTGCTGAAGCTTATCTGTTTAGGTGATAAAGCTCACAATGTAACTGAGCTGTTGAAGGTGATAAAAGAACAAACCAATTATTGGCTCTCCCCGCTGAACCTCCAACCAGGTCTGGTTGTGTTCGATAATGGGTGTAACTTGGTGGCGGCTTTAAAACTTGGCAAGCTGGTAAACATGTTCCATGCATGGCCCACATGCAGAACTTGGCTGTACAGCATTTTTAATAACATACCCTGATGTGTCAGCGCACATTTCTGAAAGTCATCTCAGGCTTCCAGCAGACTATCTTTGCTGCAGCAGTGCTTTAATTTGTTTCATCACCAATTGATTTATGACTTGCCCACATTCTATAATTCGACCTTTTATAATAATAATAATAATAATAATAATATAAGTAATAATAATAAAAAATAATAACAATTTTACATATTCAGCAGCATTTTACATTTACATTGCTTTCATTGTTCTAACCAGCCATAATATAAGAAATCGGGTGTTCATGTAATGCTGCATGAAACCGGTTACCAACCAGTATGTGTAAAAGTACAGACACAAAGGGCTGTTAAATGCCTAAAACGTGTGAGATCAATATACAAGGATCCTGTTATGAAGAAAATTTTGAATGGGCAACACAGGGATAGTTAGATAAATGTGTTGAGGCGGTAGGCGTTTGCTATGTTGGCAAGGCTTAGTGAGCAGCAGAGAGCAGTGTCTGAATTCCAGCTTCTCAATGCCCGTCAGAGTAACACTCAGCCCCCACACATAACAACTTACTTTGGATTGAATTGTGGTTTCTGGTTGTCACTTTGCTCTGAGCTGTGCTCTCTGGATCTCACTTTGGGCTGAGTCGTGCTGTCTAGCTTTCACTTTAAACTGAGCCATTCTCTCTGGCTCTCACTTTGAACTGAGCTGTGCTTTTTGGCACTGACTTTGAACTGAGCCATTGTCTCTGTCTCTTTCTTTGGACTGAATTGTGTTTTCAGGTTCTCACTTTGGACTGAGTCGTCCACTATCTGCAGTATGAATGATGAGGGAGAACCAGATGTTCTCCCTCATCATTCATACTCTATTTTGAACCACACCTTCCTGCAGACTGTCTGGTTGTGTTGCTGAAAGCGCAAGTGGTGGTACCCATTAAGAGTCGTTGCAGGAGGTGATCATAGTGAGGAAAGACTGCTATCTGCTGGCTAAATGCAACCATGTGGAACCCATTTGTACTGGAAGGAGTTTGCGAGTAGCAGCTTCATGTACTGGACCTGGTATGGTGACACACAAGGCAGAGCCCCGGGATATAAAATCCTTGAGCGAGAAAACAGCTGGAGATTTGGTGCCAAGAGCTAGAGAGAAGAAGATGCGGACCTGGGATGGTGAGGAGACCAGCTTGATAGGCATCAATTGGAAGTCTGCACCACCAGGGTGGTGGACATTGCCTTGTAAGGGTCAGACTGCGTTTGGTAAGACCCAGGGACCAGACTTCGCCAGTCAAGATGCGGACCTGCACACTACGGTGATCCAAACCCGACTTCATCAGTCAAGACCCAAGTCCCAGTCCCCTCCGCTTTGGCCATCAGATATTTGCCGAAGGTCAAGCTATGAAGATTCACGAGGAGGCGATGACAAAAGACGTGCTACAGTGACAGCAGTGTGACAGTGCGAGTGAGCAGGGCTATCATTTCCAATCTTGACATACAGTACTGGTGTAGGCTGGGGTCAGGACAACAGGCTGAGAGTGGGCCAGTTTGGTCATGGGAGGCTCAGCCCGCATTAATAGACTTCGCAAGAGAGAGACTTGCGGCCTAGCAGGAAAACCCAGTGACCCTTGCTAGAGCCAGAATTCCAGAAAGCGAGTTAGAGAACCTACATGGTAAGTCCCATGAGTAGGTGTACCGCCTTTGTGCAAAGAACTTTTAGTACTGTATGTGAAGAACTTCCGTTTCTAATCCACTCATTGCATTATCTGGATTATTGTTTGATTTGCCTTGGTACTATTACCAATTGTTTAGAATTTATGTAAATTGTTATTGTATTTAAACAAAGTTATATCATTCACTGACTGTCTCCGCATTGTGTTTTCTGTGCGTTACTTTCAGTCACCTACATTACATTACATCACTCCAGTAAGAGTCTCCCATTGGTTCAATCAGCCTTCAGTCATTCAGGCATCCCAAAGAGAACGCCTGGGCTACTGTCCCTTCAAGACTAAATTGCACCTTAACCAACCAAATGGAACCACTCTAAACAATTTAATTTTCCACTAGCAATTATTATTTTTGCAGGTAAAAAACCTTTATTATACGGTTCTCCTGATGTGAATAACAACTGGATCAGCTTTTTAATTCTAGAGTTCTATGGAACTGTATTTCTATGGTTACTTTTACAAGAATAGCAGTCTCAGCATAACAAAAAAGAATGGATAATGCATGATGACAACGTGTACATCTGCCATTATTGCCCAAAGTTGACTCGAGAAGTGGTCTTCTAGGAGGATAGCTCAAACAAAATGTGTAGCAAACGGTGGAACTAAAAATCTGTCACAGGAAATCTGATCTGGAATACAGGATAGTTTTATTAAAGATGTCATCTTTTGGAGAGGTTTACGGTATACTAAGTGTACAAAAACAGATTTCCTGTAAGCATAATTAATTTAATTGAAGATGTGTGTTGCATGTGCCTTTTGTTTTTCACTGCTAACTCATTACTATCTTGACATTGACAATGAACAATTTCTTTATTTTTACTTACAGACTTAATTAGAAGGTGAAGAAGGAACGCCTATTTTCTGGAACACAATGACGCCTGTAATGTTTTTGTTTGGCATAGCTTGCGCCATAATCCAAAATGTTGGTAAGTCATCCAAAATAACCAAGCCAAGTGAAAGTTTGTCCATCAAGTATTGACAAATTACAACACTTACTACTAAGATCTAATTCGCCAAGCTTGGCATGCGTAAATGTATCATTGGCAGAGGTACTAGAGATTGCACCACAATGCTTTCAATAGCACCAAGTCATTAACAATACATATAAATAATAAACCTTCTGTAAAAAGTGTTTTGTATAACAATCCTACACAAGACAAAAATGTGATTTGTCAGGATAATTTTTTTTGGCCATTGCCAAGTAAAAATACAAGTGTACAAACCAATTTTTTATGATTATTTGTCACTTTGCACAAGGCCACTCTGTGTTGTTTTCTTCTTTTTCAAGACAGTCTCCCTAATCTACCATTTTAGTCCACCATGTTAAAAAGCTTGTCTACTTCTTTTACATTAATGACCTATCCTTAGGCCACCCCGCACCCCAGCTGAGCATCTGTTATCGGTGCCAGTAGCGGCTGCTAGCCAAAAGTACTCACTTGCCAAGCTGTTCCATCTTCTGGTAGTGGCCCAGGCTTTGTCCTGCACATACACCGGCTGCCGCAGACACTGAGACACCGAGACTTCGGTAGCAACTGATTGGCGGGGGTGCTGGGTGTCAGACTCCGGCCTATCAGACATTGATGACCTATCCTAAGGATAGGTCATTAGTGTAAACGAAGTGGACAACCTATTTAAAGTTCTGATGGATAACTGATCAATTATCCTGGCTGATTATAAGCTGGCCATTTAGCTGCCATAGCTGGCAGATGAACAGTCGATCTTTCTCTTTTTCCAATGGCAAAATGTTGGCTCATTTTCAGTGGCAGAGGAGAGAAAGCCACTGCCAGGCACCTTTCTTATAGTAGTTTATCTTATCTAAAAATAAAAGATCAGACATTTGAACTGATTGCTTGGTTCACATCAAGAGGCCTCCATTTACATCAGACAATCATCCGCCCCCCCCCTCCCAAATATTGGTTGATAAAGGCAACTTTTATCTATTGAGTATAGGCTTTAGGTTTATAAATAGCTCTAAAGGGTCAGAAATTATGTCTTCAATGGCACTCAATGTATAGGCGGGCATACAATTCAAAGAAGGTAGGAATGTGGAGCAGGAGGGCTGAAAATTGTCAATTTAAGTGGTTAAAACATAAAAGAAACAAGTTAAACTGCATTTACATTGAAAGATTTACAATTATCTTTCCGTATAAACATGATGACAATCACCCGTTAAACAAGTAAATTGCTCGTTCATTAGGTGAACTGACCTTTTGTGCAGCACAAAATATCATCGTTCTTGGCGGTGCATCAGTCTTTGTAAGCAGAATTTGCGCTGCCAAGAACAATGGCAGCCTAGCAATCTATGACAGATTGCTTCATACTGATCAATTGATATGGTCAGCCAATGAAAACAGGCTATTAAGTGACAGCAGATCATTAAAAGTTCACCGACCGGAATTTATTTAGGACTAGCTGTACTACCCGGGGTAATAACTGCTGTTAGCAAAATAGAATGTGTTAACAAAAATTTATTCTGCACAAAAAAAACACAAAACAAATAGATAGAAATGTAATTATTAAAAGGCAAAAACTAAGCTAATAGAAGCATTTTACAACATATATTTCAACACCAGAGATATTCCACACAGATTTAACTAAATTGGCCAAGTAATGTGAAGTAATCTTCTACTACTTATTCGAGAGCCTTTTGATAAACGACATTCTTAGTTTTTCCTTCAGGTGCAAAGACAAACAGATTTTTGGCTGTTCCAACTCTTGAACAGGCCACATAAAGTTGACCATGAGAAAAGCATGGAGATTGTAAATCTAAGCTAGCTGAAGAGCCCGGCGTTGCCTGGGCATAGTAAATATCTGTGGTTAGTTATAGCACCTCACTTCTCTTATTTTCCCATCACGCCTCTCATTTTCCTCATCACATATTTCATTTTCCCCCTCTCATCTCTCATTTTCTCCCTCACACCTCTCATTTTCCCCCTCACTCCTCTTATTTTCCCCCTCACTCCTCTTATTCCCCCCTAACACTTGTCATTTCCACCTCACATCTGTCATTTTCCGATCACTCCACTATTTTCCCTCACTCCTCTCATTTTGCACTCACACCTTTTCATTTTCACCTCACACCTCTCATTTTCACCTCAGTATATACATGTTTGTCATCTCCCTTATATATAGTATACACCTGTATGTCATCTCCTGTATATAGTATATACCTGTATGTCATCTCCCCTGTATATAGTATATACCTGCTGTGTCATCTCCCCTGTATATAGTATATACCTGTATGTCATCTCCTCCTATATATAGTATATACCTGTATGTAATCTCCTCCTGTATATAGTATATACCTGTGTGTCATCTCACCTATATATAGTATATATCTGTGTGTCATCTCCTCCTGTATATACCTGTATGTCATCTCCTCCTATACATAGCATATACCTGTATGTCATCTCCTCCTGTTTATACTATATACCTGTAGGTAATCTGCTCCTGTATATAGTATATACCTGTGTGTCATCTCCTTCTGTATATAGTATATACCTGTATGTCATCTCCTGCTGTATGTAGTATGTACCTGTATGTCATCTCCTCCTCTATATAGTATATACCTGTGTGTCATCTCTCCTGTATATAGTATATACCTGTGTGTCATATCCCCTGTATATAGTATATATCTGTATGTCATCTCCTCCTGTATTAGACCTCGTTCACACGTTATTTGGTCAGTATTTTTACCTCAGTATTTGTAAGCTAAATTGGCAGCCTGATAAATCCCCAGCCAACAGTAAGCCCACCCCCTGGCAGTATATATTAGCTCACACATACACATAATAGACTGGTCATGTGACTGACAGCTGCCAGATTCCTATATGGTACATTTGTTGCTCTTGTAGTTTGTCTGCTTATTAATCAGATTTTTGTTTTTGAAGGATAATACCAGACTTGTGTGTGTTTTAGGGCGAGTTTCGTGTGTCAAGTGTGTGTGTTGAGTTGTGTGTGGCGACATGCATGTAGCAACTTTTTGTGTGTCGAGTTGCATGTGACAGGTTAGTGTAGCAAGTTGTGTGCAGCAAGTTTTGCGCATGGCGAGTTTTGCGCGTGGCGAGTTTTATGTGTGGGGCCTTTTGAGTATGTGCAAGTTTTGTGTGAGGCAACTTTTGCATGTGTTGCAACTTTTGTGCATGTGGCAATTTTTCCGCGTGTGCAAGTTTTGCGTGTGGCGAGTTTTCCATGAGGTGAGTTTTGCACGTGTGGTGAGTTTTGCATGTGGAGAGTTTTGCGCGTGGCGAGTTTTGAGCGGCGACTTTTGTGTTTCAACTTTTATGTGGCGAGGTTGGTGTATGTGTGGTGAAATGTGCGCTGAGGGTGGTATATGTGTTCGAGCACGTGGTAGTGTGTGGCGCATTTTGTGTGTGTGTTCATATCCCCGTGGTGGTGTGGTGATTATCCCATGTCGTGGCCCCACCTTAGCAACTGTACAGTATATACTCTTTGGCGCCATCGCTCTCATTCTTTAAGTCCCCCTTGTTCACATCTGGCAGCTGTTAATTTGCCTCCAACACTTTTCCTTTCATTTTTTCCCCATTATGTAGATAGGGGCAAAATTGTTTGGTGAATTGGAAAGCGCGGGGTTAAAATTTCACCTCACAACATAGCCTATGACGCTCTCGGGGTCCAGACGTGTGACTGTGCAAAATTTTGTGGCTATAGCTGCGACGGTTCAGATGCCAATCCCGGACATACATACACACACACATACATACCCACATTCAGCTTTATATATTAGATTGACTGTCAGTTTTTGTCAAATGGACCATTTTATACTTACCTCCTGTTAACACAAGCTTGTACTGGAATTTTACTATATGTGACTAGAGGTCACATCGTCTGTACACGGGACGAGGCTCTTCTGGAGAAGGGGATGGTGAAGGTGCTCAAGTACTTTTCTATCATTTATGCCAACTTATCACAGAAACTTGGCACTCAATTTAATATGCAAAGTAAATTCTTTATTTAAAGATGCTATCTCAAGAGGAAAGTTGATTTTAATAAATTGATATTGGAATAATAATAATTTCCACAATTGAATGTGTTTAAAAAAAATGTTCCTGTGCTGTGATAATCTAATAAATGTGTCCATGTTGTGTATTGTGTAAGGGTGAGTTCATTCTCAGCATTTTTCTGTAGCAAAACCTGATCTCTTGGCAGGAAAGATGCTGAAGAAATAAAAGCATGTTTTCTTGTTTTTTCTTGTTTTTTTGCTGCGGTTTTGGCATGCTAGATTTGTCTCTTGTGCATGCTGATAAAGTTTAGTGTTGAAAAAAAACTCTTATTCTATAGAATCAGGTTTTGGCACAAAATGCAGCAAAATCCGATACCAAGGTGTGAGATATCTGAAATCTCAGAGCCTTTGCTGGTACTGTAAAACGCAGCTGAAAATTTGCATAAAAAAAGAATTAAAAAAAGTTGCAAAAATGCATAGTGTGAACTCTGTTGAGTCTAAGGCTAAGTTCACACGTTGCAGAATTGCCGCGGAAATTTCCGCGGCAATTCTGCGCCTCCTGCTGCGGGTATATCACATGCAGAATTTGCATGCATATACCCGCAGAAAACTAGCGTTTTGCAAGCATAATTAGCTTGCAGATTGCTAGCGTTTTCCAAGCGATCTGTAGCATCGCTTGGAAAACTGTTTGACAGGTTGGTCACACTTGTCAAACATAGTGTTTGACAAGTGTGACCAACTTTTTACTATAGATGCAGCCTATGCAGCATCTATAGTAAAAGATAGAATGTTAAAAATAATAAAAAAAAGAAAAAAAAAAGGTTATACTCACCTCAGCGGCTTCCGTTCCTAAGGCCGGTTTCACACGTCAGTGGCTCCGGTACGTGAGGTGACAGTTTCCTCACGTACCGGAGACACTGACACACGTAGACCCATAAAAATCAATGCATCTGTGCAGATGTCATTGATTTTTTGCGGACCGTGTCTCCGTGTGCCAAACACAGAGACATGTCAGTGTTCGTGGGAGCGCACGTTTTACACGGACCCAATAGAGTCAATGGGTCCGCGTAAAACACGGACCTCACACGGACATTCTCCGTCTGGGGTCCGTGTGCGTGCAGGAGACAGCGCTACAGTAAGCGCTGTCCCCCCCACATGGTGCTGAAGCCGGTATTCATATCTTCCCTGTAGCAGCGTTTGCTATAGAGAAAATATGAAGAATAGTGTTAAAAATAAAGATTTAGGTGTCCGCCGCCCTCCCACCCCCTGTGCGCCCCCCCGCTGGTCAGAAAATACTTACCCGCTCCCTCGCTCCTTCCTGGTCTGGCCGCGCCTCCTACTGTATGCGGTCACGTGGGGCCGATCATTTACAATCATGAATAGTCGGCTCCGCCCCTATGGGAGGTGGAGCCACATATTCATGACTGTAAATGATCGGGCCCACGTGACCGCATGCAGGAGAAGCCGCGGCCAGAGCAGGAAGGAGCGAGGGAGCGGGTAAGTATTTTCTGACCAGCGGGGGGGCGCACAGGGGGTGGGGGGGCGGCGGACACCTAAATCTTTATTTTTAACACTATTCTTCATATTTTCTCTGCAGCAAATGCTACTGCAGAGAGGATATGAATCGCAGCTTCAGCAGCTTCAGCACCATGCAGAGTGGGTACCACACGCTCCGTGTGGTACCCACTCGCCATACGGGCGGCACACGTGTGCCGCACGTATGGCCTCCGTGAGTTCCCAGGCACACGGACACGGATAACTCCGGTACCGATTTATTCCGGTACCGGAATTATCTGGACGTGTGGGACAGCCCTAATGCTGTGTGTTCAGGACCTTCCATTGACGTAGCGGTCACGTGACCGCGGGTCATGTGACCGCGACGTCATCGCAGGTCCTTCACATACACCTCGGAAGCCTCTGAGAAGGTCGGGCCGCCAGAGGGTGAGTATATCGCTATTTTTTATTTTAATTCTTTTTTTTTTTACCACTCATATGGTGCCCAGTCCGTGGAGGAGAGTCTCCTCTCCTCCACCCTGGGTACCAACCGCACTTGATCTGCTTACTTCCCGCATGGTGTGCACAGCCCCGTGCGGGAAGTAAGCAGATCAATGCACTCCTATGTGTGCAGAATCGCCGCGATTCCGCAATTTGAATGAACATGCTGCGTTTTTTTCTGGATTGCGATTCCGCTCAGGAAAAAAATGCAGCATGTGCACAAAAAATGCGGATTGCATTCTGTTACATAGGATGCTTAATGTTAGCGTTTTTTTCGCGGTTTTATAGCGTTTTTATAGCGAAAAACCGTGAAAAAAACGCAAAAAATCTGCTACGTGTGCACACAGCCTAATGGTTGTGTCTGACCATACAAGATCATGGTCTGAACATACCATATCTAATGGTCAGGGGAGGACACAAAAGAGTATGCAGACAGGACCGCAGGGGATCACAGCTGATTATTTCTGTGAGATAAAACACTGCTTAAAAACAGGCAGGGAAATGATTTGCCTCACAAAAAGAATCAGCTGTGATCCCCTGCTGTCCTGTCAGTATACTCTTTTGCTTCCTCCCCTGCCTAAGAGATGTGGTATGATCAGATCATGTCCCTGTACGGTCAGACACAGCCATTACACAGTACACAGCAGGGGCACATTTATAAGATTATCTCAGCACAGGATCAATTTGAACACATCAAATTGTGGAACTTATCATTATTCAACTATCATTTTATTTATTTTAGCTATAGATTATTTCTAATAGGTACCACTCCAGATTTTTTATTTCAAACACTGAAGAAACACTGACCAAAATGACCTGATGTGTGAATGAGGCCTTATGCAAAATACTCCTTTAAGAGTAATCAGTCACCAGGTTTTTGCTATGTAATCTGAAAGCACCATGATGTAAGGGCGAAGTCCCTGATTCCAGTGATGTGTCACTCACTGTGTAGGGTTTTACTGTGTCAATACAATGAGTGTTTTCTCAGCAGGAGATGATCACTTCAGGACTTGCTTTCTTGTGCCTCCTAGTCCTACCACACCTTCATCACCTATTAGAAGCTCTGAATATACATTATAGACAGAAACATGCGAATCAGAGGAGTAGGCGGGGTTATACACAGTTCAACAACTGAACTCTGCTAGATCTGCTATTGAAAAAACTGTGACTCTATCATAACTGCAGCACCCAGTAAAGTAAGTGGTGCATCACTGCAATCAGGGTCCCTGCCCCTATTTCATGTTTCTGTCAGATTACATAGCACAAACCTGCTGACAGATTCTCTTTAACATATATTAGGTGTTAATTCTCTATTGAAGCTATTAATAAGTGGTTGTCCGGTAGCAGACAACTTTTTAAAGAAACTCCTGCCTTCTAAATGTAATGAAGTGTAACCCAATGTTGACATATTCTCTTAAATGCAGAGTCGGATAAAATTGCCTGCCCAACACATGTGACTGGACAATCAGAAGGGTTAGTAACCATCAAGTGTGAATACTCAGTAATTACCAAGGCCAATAAGTATAGCCGCAAGTATTTTTGTAAAGAAGGAGGAAGAAGAGGAACATGTGCAAATGTTATCGCATCTACGAATGACTACAGACATCCGAACTATGAAGACCGTGTTATAATTGAAGACAATAACAAAGAAGGCTCAGTTATCGTGAAACTTTCAGACTTGAAAAAAACTGATGAAGGCACGTACGTTGTTGGCTTGGGTACAGCTGCACATGGATTAAAAACTATGTTCACTTTAGCCATTACTGAAGGTAATTATCACAAGATAAATGCACAAATGGTCTTATAAAATCCCTCCAGTTATCACTTCTATGTGCTTGGGCAGCCTGAAGATGGCAATACACCTCATATAGTTGTCAGAAAATTACTTCTCCAGCCAATGGCTACATCCTGATTCCACTGTACATATAAAAGCTCAGCTTAGCGTTCATATGTTCCCCTATGGCAGATAGAAGAACAATACATGGACTCTTTGTAGTCCAATAATTCATAATACTCTTAGGGAGAACTGATTACAAAACCTTTCTCTTGAAGGAAATCATATACAGAATGTAGACACTGTTCATTTTGTAAGTTGTTGTACAGTATACAGTGAATGATATTGACTTGGCTTCTGGTTTACATAGAGTTAAACACTGTATTACTTGTAGAACGGATTATGTTGTTTGCTCTTTTCATTTCATTTATATAGGGAAGACGACCTGCCTATTGTTTAAAAGTATCAGTGTCATTGTTAACTAGTTAATATCGGGCAAGGTGAGCCCCTCCAAAAGAATGAAACTGAAAGGTAGAAGACAGATTAGATGTTAGAAAAAACTTTTTGACAGTGAGGGTGATCAATGAGTGGAACAGGCTGAAACGAGAAGTGGTGAGTTCTCCTTCAATGGAAGTTTTCAAACAGAGTCTGGACAGACATCTGTCTGGGATGATTTAGTGACTCCTGCTTTGAGCAGGGGGTTGGACATGGTGGCCCTGGAGGTCCCTTCCAATTCTAACAGTATATGATTCTATGAAGGCACCTGAAAAACTCAGTGTGCATATATCAATAGAAGCTTTTATGTTGATCAATGGAGTTATGCATTAATATATTGTACTTTAACTATTTTGAACAATTAATTCACAGACTCAGTCATTCCAAATGAGGCAAAACTGGTCTATGGTCAACTGAGGGGAGCAGCAAACTTCCATTGTGAATTTGGAGATGAATATGCCAAACAGAGGATGTATCTTTGCAGAATAGGAAAGCTTGGCTGCCAGACTATTATAGACAACACACAGGAAATTGATCCTGCATACTATGGAAGAATTATTCTGCAAGAAGATGAAAAGAGGCCAGGAAGTTTCACCGTAAAAATAATACAATTGAGAATGGAAGATTCTGGGAGTTTTTCTTGTGGTGTGGGTCATTTTGGAGGAGATGGAGAAACTATTGATTTTGATTTGAGAATCAATGAAGGTGAGAAAAAAATACTGACATACACTGTTCATCAACAAAAACCATACCAATCTCTAATATTATCTCTAATATAGACTATTATAAAAGTACCAAGTTTGAGTACCAATCAGCATACCCAGATATGACAGTCATACAGACGTATAAAAGCAATAGAAAAAACAGTCTTCAAAAAATCTAAACGTTAATTTCTGTGAAGTATAAATGAACTAATACTATAATAATGGAATACTTGTTTTTTATGTCTGAGGGAGATGGGCCATCCCTTCAAAAAGTGTTATGATAAGACTATTAACAAAAGTATTATATTTCAAAGAAGTACTAGGGTCTGTGTTTTCTGAAGACCTCTTTGTCTACTGCTTAGACTTGCTGGCCAGCAACCTGTGTAAGCTCCCTACAGTGCCCCCCAGAAACACCTACACCTCCCAAAAAATAACATTCAAATGAACGATTAGAATGATGCTTTAAATATATATATATATATATATATATATATATATATATATATATATATATATATTAACCTACGATGCAACTATTTGTACAACATAGTGGCATTAGGTGATTGGTGACAGCTGTCACTCAGTGTGATTGTCAGAACATTATGCAGGATACTCCCTATTTTAAGATACCTAGAATTTTATTGGTTTAGATAAGAGGCACAGAGACTCTATACATGTGACTTATTTGGCCGGCCACCAGTCTAGCTAGTGTCCCAACACCTGAAGATGCTGCCTTTACAGTGAAACATGTTGGGGGGGACACTTGTGCTGTTCTAATAATTTGTCCTATCTTGCCAATAGAGTTGACATTTGCAGTGCCACCATCAGATAATTTTGATCCATGCCTCTCTATACAATTGGAATGATTTAGGCAGTGCAGGGACAAAAACGTCTAAATATCTAAATACCCCACTTCTTAAATATCAATAAAAGTTTTAGGGCTTGATAGTGAGGGTTCTTCTGGGGTTTCCCAAATTTGTCTAGATTATACATATATACAGTATGTGTATATATATATATATATATATATATATATATATATATGTATATATATATATATATAGAGAGAGAGAGAGAGAGAGAGAGAGAGAGAGAGAGATTCAAAGAAGAGGCAGCACTCCACGTTTCAGCTCAATCTGGCTGATAAAGGCTCAGATTGAGCTGAAACGTCGCCCGGCTATGTGGGTCGATTAAACCTACCACATGTTTCACTTTAACTATGGAGTGCTGCCTCTTCTTTGAATCTCTGTGAATCTGGTGCAATCATTGGACTGGTTGCCTGGGGCCTTACCCGAAGATAAGTACAAGTGTAGTGCTGTTCCTTTTTCTTCACTATATATATATATATATATATATATATATATATATATATATATATATATACTGTATATATATATTTGTGCTCAAAAGTTGACATACCCAGGCAGAATTTTTGCTTTCTTGGCCTTTTTTTCAGAGAATATGAATGATAACACCAAACCTTTTTCTCCACTCATGGTTAGAGGTTGGGTGAAGTCATTTATTGTCGAACTACTGTGTTTTCTCTTTTAAAATTATAATAACAACCCAAAACATCCAAATGACCTTGATCAAAAGTTCACATTCCCCATTTCTTAATACCTTTTATTGCCCCCTCTAATATCAATGACAGCTTGAAGTCTTTTGTGGTAGTTGTGGATGAGGTTCTTTATTTTTTTCAGATGGTAAAGCTGCCCACTCTTCTTGGCAAAAAGCGTCCAGTTCCTGTAAATTCCTGGGCTGTCTAGCATGAATTGAGAGCTTGAGATCCCCCAGAGTGACTCAATTACATTGAGGTCAGGAGACAGAGATGGCCAATCCATAACCTTCACTTTGTTCTACTGTAGCCAATGACAGGTCAACTTGGCCTTGTGTTTTGGATCATTGTCATATTGGAACATCCAAGTACGTCCCAGGTGCAGCTTATGGGCTGATGACTGCATTATTTGCTGATAATGTGCTGCATTTAACTTTCTTTCAACTTTGGCCGAGTTTCCTGTGAATTTGTAGCTCACGCATCCCCAAAACATCAGCGATCCACCTCCGTGCTTTACAGTAGGAATGTTGTTCCTTTCATTATAGGCCTTGTTGACCTCTCTCCAAATGTAACATTTATGGTTGTGCCAAAAAGTTTAATTTTGGTGTCATCACACCAAAGTACCTTGCTGCAGAAGTTCTGAGGCTTGTGTCTGTGCTGTTTTTCGTATTGTAGGGAAGATACTTTGTGGCATTTGCGCAGTAATAGCTTTCTTCTGGCGACTCGACCATGCAGCCCATTTTTCTTCAAGTGCCTCCTTATTGTACATCTTGAAACAGCCACACCGCTAGTTTTCAGCGAGTCCTGTATTTCAGCTGATATTATTTGTGGGTTTTTCTATGCATCACAAACAATTTTCCTGGAAGTTGTGGACGACATTTTTGTTGATCTACCTGACCGTTGTTTTGTTTTTCCAGAGCCCCTGATTTTCCATTTGTTAATCACAGTTTGAACGCTGCTGACTGGCATTATCAATTCCTTGAATATCTTTTTGTGTCCCTTTCCTGTTTTATACAGTGCAACTGCCTTTTCCCGTAGATCCCTTGATAATTTTTTTGCTTTCCCAATGACTCACAATCCAGAAACGGCAGTGACAGGATGAAAGCTGCAAGAGTCTGTCTGGATCCCAGAAACTCACTCAGTTTTTATGCACACACTGATTACAAGCAAACAGGTCATAGGTGAGGATGTTACCTTTAGTAGCCATTCAAACCCATTTGTGTCAACTTCTGTGCATGTTATCAGGCCAAAATGAACATTTATTCAGGGTCATTTGGATGTTTTGGGTTGTTATTATGATTTAAAAAGAGAAAACACAGTGGTTTGACAATAAATAGCTTCACCCAACCACTAACCATGAGTTGAGATAAAGTTTTGGTGTTATCATTCATATTCTCTGAAAAAAAGCCAAGAAAGCAAAAATTCAGCCGGGGTATGTAAACTTTTGAACACAACTGTATATGCCTCCCATGCCTTTAATGTTGTTCCCTTTTATGTAATTTTCCTGAATGTCACTTCATCCTCTGCACTTAGTTTGTTTACATCTGGTTTGACCAGATCAGGCAGCTCCCTGAGCCTTTTTTACCTAATCTCACAGCCAGAGCAAACCTCTCCCCTAGCCTTAGTGTCTCGCACCGTCGACTACATATATATATATATATATATATATATATATATATATATATATACACTGCTCAAAAAAATAAAGGGAACACTAAAATACCACATCCTAGATATCACTGAATGAAATATTTCAGTTGCAAATCTTTATTCATTACATAGTGGAATGTGTTGAGAACAATAAAATATAAAAATGATCAATGTAAATCAAAATTAATATCCCATTGAGGTTTGGATTTGGAATGATACTCAAAATCAAAGTGGAAAATCAAATTACAGGCTGGTCCAACTTCAGTGGAAATGCCTCAAGACAAGGAAATGATGTTCTGTTGTGTGTATGTGGCCTCCACGTGCCTGTATGACCTCCCTACAATGCCTGGGCATGCTCCTGATGAGGCGGCAGATGGTCTCCTGAGGGATCTCCTCCCAGACCAGGACTAAAGCATCCGCCAACTCCTCAACAGTCTGTGGTGCAACGTGACATTGGTGGATGGTGCGAGACATGATGTCCCAGATGTGTTCAATTGGATTCAGGTCTGGGGAATGGATGGGCCAGTCCATAGCTTCAATGCCTTCATCTTGCAGGAACTGCTGATACCCTCCAGCCACATGAAGTCTGACATTGTCCTGCATTAGGAGGAACCCAGGGCCAACCGAACCAGCATATGGTCTCACAAGGGGACTGAGGATCTCATCTCGGTACCTAATGGCGGTCAGGCTGCTTCTGGCGAGCACATGGAGGGCTGTACGGCCCACCAAAGAAATGCCACCCCACACCATTACTGACCCACTGCCAAACCGGTGATGCTGAAGGATGTTGCAGGCAGCAGATTGCTCTGCACGGTGTCTCCAGACTCTGTCATGTCTATCACATGTGCTCAGTGTGAACCTGCTTTCATCTGTGAAGAGCACAGGGTGCCAGTGGAGAATTTGCCAATCCTGGTGTTCTGTGGCAAATGCCAAGCGTCCTGCACGGTATTGGGCTGTGAGCACAACCCCCATCAGTGGACATCGGGCACTCAGACCATCCTCATGGAGTCGGTTTCTAACCATTTGTGCAGACACATGCACATTTGTGGCCTGCTGGAGGTCATTTTGCAGGGCTCTGGCAGTGCTCCTCCTGTTCCTCCTTGCACAAAGTCTGAGGTAGCAGTCCTGCTGCTGGGCTGCTGCCCTCCTATGGCACTCTCCATGTCTCCTGATGTACTGGCCTGTCTCCTGGTAGCGCCTCTGGACACTATGCTGACAGACACAGCAAACCTTCTTGCCACAGCTTGCCTTGATGTGCCATCCTGGATGAGCTGCACTACCTGAGCCACTTGTGTGGGTTGTAGAGTCCGTCTCATGCTACCATGAGTGTGAAAGCACAACCAACATTCAAAAGTGACCAAAACATCAGCCAGAAAGCATTGGTACTGAGATGTGGTCTGTGGTCCCCACCTGCAGAACCACTCCTTTATTGAGTGTGACTTGATGATTGCCAATAATTTCCATCTGTTGTCTATTCCATTTGCACAACAGCATGTGAAATTGATTGTCAAACTGTGCTGCTTTCAAAATGGACAGTTTGAGTTCACAGACGTCTGATTTACTTGGAGTTATATTCTGTTGTTTAAGTGTTCCCTTTATTTTTTGAGCAGTGGAAATATATATATATATATATATATATATATGTGTGTGTGTGTGTGTGTGTGTGTGTGTGTGTGTGTGTGTGTGTGTGTGTGTGTGTGTGTGTGTGTGACCACAAACCTCACCATCTGCAGAACAGCACAATACATATCTCAGCTACTACAGAACCTCATTATACAACTTAGCTGCTGCAGAACATCATACTACACACCTCAGTTGCTGCAGAACCTCACAATACACACCTCAGCTGCTGCAGAACATCATAATACACAACTCAGCTACTGCAGACCCCCATAATACACATCAGCTGCTGCAGAACATCATAATACATCTTAGCTGTTATCGCTGCAATAAATTGATAGAATGGCTTTTATTTCCACATTAAGCCATTACACAGTGATCTGGAGACAGCAGTATGCAATGTATGACACTGAGGCTTCCAATGCTATTTTGCCACATGATAAGGAACCTGCCAGCTGATATCTCCTGCAGGAGACCCCGAGCAGCAGGAATCAGACATTGACCCTATTATTGCAGACTTGCAGTTGTGTAGGTTTTTCTCTGATGCTGTCATGTTTCTGATGAAACATACATTTAATATTATCATCCGGCGACTATGATGACTATCTCAAGAGTACGGTCCCTTGAGGCTTCTCCCTGCCTTGCTCCCCTAGACTGACAGGTATCCCCCTGTGTTTATAATTTTGTAATTTGACACTGACATGGTGAGTCCTAAAGGTGTGTAATATGCTCTCTGTTTCATTCTACTTGCTGATTCGAGCAGTCATCATGTGATCGCTCACATACGATTTGCAGACTTGTGATCATGTGATGACTGATATGGATTATATACGGCACTCAGCGCTTATCACAGGCGACGCAGCTCGCCATATAATAAATTGGAACCCTTTTTTCAACACGATACATTTTGAGTGCTGAGTTTTCTACTTATATTACATGTGATGACTGATGTTCCTCCTGATTCTCTCAATTAAAATTAGAACAAAGTGAGAAGCAGTTAAGAACACTATATAGACCACTAAAGCAGAGGAACAAAGGCGCAGAAGAAGTGTATGTTTGAGCTCAACCACCCAGGATACAATGTGCACCATTGAACCCACAGATGAGGCCTAGTTCACATTTATCTTGTGTTCTGTGGTGAATACTGCATCAGGGTTTGAGATGAAATCCCCCAAAAATGTGATTCACCCCCTGAAGGAGATTGTTTGCGGCAGACATAATTACTTTGGACTAGCGAGTGTTATCATGGTTTCCATATTGCTTATATGGGCACAAAGGCATGAAAGACCACATTTATATGTCTGCCTAAAAAGACGGAAACCAACAGAACAAAGGTGAAACAGGTTCCAAAGTTACTCCATGTGTTTTACGTCTGCTTGTCTTGCCTGTGTTCTCATGGCATCCATATTTTTTAGTTGTACAAAATAGCATGGTAGACCATGATTTTGTGCGTGCCTAAAATGATGGCTACCTGGGAAAGGAGGCCAAATCGAGTCCAAAGTTATTATGATTTCCTGATTATACTACATTTTTCTGTCTGGGTTCTGACAGGGGTTTTGCGTAAACCCATTTTTGAGGATATAGATGGAATGCCAATGCTGTGCTCAGTGTAGAGCACAGGATAAGTGTGAATCTAGCCTAAAACTTTCATAAAGATGCCTCTCATTCCATTAGTGAATTCCACCTTTAATACTAGTCCAAAACCACAAAAACAGAAAAGAAGCAGCCCATCTGGTCCATTATTACTACTAACTGTGATGTGATATTGGTGTTTGTCTTCAACAGAGACTGATATACCGCAAGGATCTAGATTACTGTCAACAAGTTTGGGTGGATCAATATCTGCTCTGTGTAACTATGATTCTAAAAAGGATTACACTCTTAAGTTTTGGTGTAAGTTGGAAGGTTCAGTCTGTACTCCACTCATAAATACAGATGGCTATGTGAAGGATGATTTTGAAGGGAAACTTGCCATTTATGATGATCCCATTAATGGCACTATGCAGGTCCTTATGAACCAAATAACCAAAGAAGATGAAGGCTGGTACTGGTGTGTGCTGACAGATGGAAAACATGATCAAACTTCAACTGTGCAAATCAAGATTTCTGAAGGTACAAGACATATTCCTGATATCAATAAATATGACTTTTCAGTATCTCTTCTATATTTTGACAACTGTTTTAATCATACTATCGTTATTTTAGGAAATCTTGAAGGACTGACCGGTGGTCAAATAATAAATGTAAAGACTGGGGAAACTATTAAAATCCCATGCTCCTATCCATGTCGATTTAACACTCACCAAAAATATTGGTGCAAATTAAGTGGCATTAATTGTAAGGAAGTAATCTCTCACGTTAATGATGATGAACGTGGTCTTAGTGTATCATGTGAGACTCGGGAACTAGTCCTCACCATTGAAACAATATCCCAAAAAGACAGCGGATGGTATTGGTGTGGAGTCAAAAAAGATGGAAAATTTGGAAACACTATAGCAGTGCGAGTTATAGTGGATGGTGAGTTTTTGTACTGATTAACCAAATGTCAAGCACATTGGGACATAGTTGTTTGATATTAACAATTGCAACTAAGAATTAGACAATGTTTGTATTTTCAGTTTCTGTAGCCCAATCAGCTACAGCTAAAAGCACAGACATAACATGTTTTTGTTAGTCTGTATGCTTTTAAAATATAAGAATTATTAAAATATTTTATTTTGTTAAATTAGAAGCAATCCAAGATGTTGCTGACACTGAAGAAGCTGTAGATGTTCCTAATTCTGACACTGGACGACGTGCTAATGTACCCAACAAGGAGATATCCCCTACCAGGTTAACATTCAATAATATTTCTGTAGATAATTATTCACTTAAGCCTGGGGTGGGGAACCTCAGGCCCTCAGGCCATTTACGGCTCTTGATTACCCTTTTCATCTTCCGCGGAGATTCCTGGGACCACAGTGCTTGGGCTGGCAGCTGTATTCTGATGGCCGACTGCCCGTTAATTTCTTCTTGCTCCGTGAGCACACACACGCAGTGTCTTCTACTGCACTCTGAGGCACGTGCAATGAAACGTCCTGACACCAGTGCCAGCTTTAGGATGTACTTTGTGGGTGGAGTTAGCGTGCAATCTGTATGGCCCCCAAGGATGATCTAAATATTCAAATGGCCATTGCCAGAAACAAAGATTCCCCACCCCTGACTTCAATTTCTATATTAGCACTGTGGAATATGTTGGCGCTATATAAATAAAATTATTATTATTATTATTATATTAGTATCTATGTAACATTTTCAATTTTTTTGGTTAATTATTGCTTTGTATAATTTTTTTATTTATCGGTACTTCTTTTCTTCAATATATACAGCAAGGCTTTATTAAAACCTATCCACACAAGGAAAAGAATCACCATTGTAAGAAAGGGGAATCATGCCAATTGTTCCTTTATGTTATTTGTTCTAAGGAAGTACACTGCCGTTATTTATAACTTGCAGAAAGCTGTTTTAGGATTATCAGGTTCCACAAGTGCATTTCCCTATTCCCCTTAAAAAAATTGAATTTTTTTTCTACCCTCATTTACATCTGCATAAAACCTTAAATAAATATAGTTACTTAGATGAAGCATATATGATATACTTAAATTGCAATGTTTATAATCACAATGATGCCGACACTTGAAGGCTAGATATCTGTATAAGGACTCCAGGGCACAGCTTGTAAATTTATCAGAGGCATGGGACCCCTGTGCACCCTTTCTAAATATGTGTTTTCCATTTTACATTTTTATGCCAAAAGCTTATGCTAGTGAAAAATATCAAAGTTGCTCAAAGTTCTTGGATACTGCCCTGGTCTATGTTCATGTTCACAGGCTGCAGTGGTGACATATTAAATAGAATACCCGTGACCACCTTAGGTAATCAGTCGGCTCAGCAGATAGTGCCATCTACCTTAGCACGACTGCTGAGCTCAGTAATTGACTGCAACAGTAGTGTGTGCTGCAGTCATGATGTCGCCGTTGTAGCTGGTAAACATAGACCGCAGTAAAAGCTGAGAAGAATTTCCGGTCACAGAGATGATGAGTAACTCTGATTTTATTTTTTTTTTCCTAGCGAAAGCCTGTGGGTATAGAAAAAAAAATGAAATGAAAAATCCCTTCAAGTAGCACATTTTATAAAAACTTGCTTGAGACACAAAAGACAATCCCCGGAATACATCACACACTATGAGGCACACATCAGGCAAGCATATCACATATGTCCCACAAGCACAGCGCATGCATCACACAAGCATAATGCACACGTTACACAAGCACAGTGCTCACATCATACCAGCCACAAAAGGACAGGACACATGCAGAACATGTACAGTACATCAGACAAGCATAAAGACAAACATCATATACATTTTGTCACAGGCAACTAAGAGCTGCATAAAGCGGGCTCAGCAGATGAGCCTGCTTCATACCACCCATATACTCGTTGTGTTACTTAGCCAGCATCTCCCTGAAACTTAAGGAACTGAAGCTTCCTCTGATCTATGCAGTTTAATCATTTATATGCAACTATCAGTGACTTACAAAGAGTTACTATGGCAGCAAGGGGAATTTTAAAGGCCACTGTGTCTGCCATCGTAGTTCTCCTGCGAAGCCTAGAGATACAGGTGCTTCTCATAAAATTAGAAAATAATCAAAAAGTTAATTTATTTCACTTCTTCAATACAAAAAGTGAAACTCGTATATTATATAGAGTCATTACAAACAGAGTGATCTATTTCAAGTGTTTATTTCTGTTAATGTTGATGATTATGGCTTACAGCCAATAAAAACCCAAAAGTCATTTTCTCAGTAAATTAGAATACTTTATAACACCAGCTTGAAAAATTATTTTAAAATTTGAAATGTTCGCCTACTGAAATGTATGTTAAGTAAATGCACTCAATACTTGGTCGGGGCTCCTTTGCCTCAATTATTGCATCAATGTGGTGTTGCATGGAGGCGATCAGCCTGTGGCACTGCTGAGGTGTTATGGAAGCCCAATGTAATGACACCGATGGTGTCACTGGTGCACGGGAACAAACGCAAGAGGGCACGGGAACGAACGCAAAAGGGGGGAACACGGCTCAGCACACAGTATCACACAGGATAGGATTAGATACACGGTTCACCAGACAATATCACACAGGATAAGATTAGATACACGGTTCACCAGACAGTATCACACAGGATAGGATTAGATACACAGCCCAGCAGTCAGTATCACACAGGATAGGATTAGATACCCAGCTCGGCAGTCAGTATCACACAGGAGAGGATTAGATACCCAGCTCAGCAGTCAGTATCACACAGGAGAGGATTAGATACACGGCTCAGCAGTCAGTATCACACAGGAGAGGATTAGATACATGGCTCAGCAGACAGTATCACACTGAGCCGTGTATCTAATCCTCTCCTGTGTGATACTGACTGCTGAGCCGTGTATCTAATCCTATCCTGTGTGATACTGTCTGCTGAGACGTGTATCTAATAATCCTCTCCTGTGTGATACTATGCTGAGCCATGTATCTAATCCTATCCTGTGTGATACGGTCTGAGCCATGTATCTAATCCTCTCCTGTGTGATACTGACTGCTGAACCGTGTATCTAATCCTATCCTGTGTGATACTGTCTGGTGAACCATGTATCTAATCCTCTCCTATGCACTCCTCTCCCCCCTGCATGTCTTTCTCCATTGCACACACAACTCAATGCATGCGATAACAGGAGCTGACTAACTGACTAAGCAGTGAGCACAGGACCTGGAACAAAGCAGTCACGTGATGACAGGGGACAGAGTCACTGCGCGTGCCACTAGGGAAAGCAGCTGAGAGCACGGAGTACAGGACACAGAATGTAAACATAGTCAAAGGAGAGCCGAGGGTCAAAAGCCAGACAAAAGCATGGTACCTAGGGATGAGACAGAGCGTAAACCGAGACGAGCCAAGGGATCAGATAACCAGGAAGGACAAAGACAGTATGTCATGATATGTACTTTTGCCCTGTCCTCCTGTATTTGAATAATATGCCATTTGATGTATGTAACTGTTCTCTGGTTTCTATTAGCTGTAATATATGTATTTTCTTGTGCTGGGAGTTCACCTGTAACAATGTCTCCTTCCCCCAATACTTGCAGCCCTAAGCTATAATGTAATTAAGCTTTGTCAACTAGTGAGGGAATAGCCATTGTTCCTCACAGCAGCTGGCTAGTCAAATGTACATACTAGCTAGACTAAGCGGAGCCCACTAGTCTAGAATCTTCTGATGGACCCAACCATTGAATAGAAGGTGTGACCCCTACCCCCCTTCATGGGCGGCGGATCCCAGGAGCTCAGACAATCCATTCTTATTTTGAGATCAGATGTGAGTTGACCTTTGAAGGAGAAGGAGTGGGGATTCTTAGCTGAGGCAAGACCCCATGTCCATCTGTGACTGCGGAAGCGAACGGGGCGAGACTTGAGCTGAGGACATATCTCGTCGTTCGTGGGATTGTTTTGTGATCCCTTGGACTCGTGTGGACTATTGTTTTGTTAGCTGGCACAAGGATTATCGGGAGGTGCCCCCGAACCTGTTCTGTTGGACTAATTGTGGACTCTGTAGATCTACCTGCATGTGTTGTTCCAGCGTTCTTGATAATAAATCTGTGGAATCATCCCTTGGCCTGTTGTCCCTTCTTGCTCTGCCGTACACCCCGTCACAAACTGGTGGCAAGCAGCGGGATCAGAACAGAAGGAATGGAGGACAATGGCCCAACATCGGGAACCAGCACTGCAGAGTACAAGAACTGGACTTTGGGGAGCCTGCAATCAAAGGCCCGTGAAGTAGGAGTCCGTTTTAAAGGACTCTCCAAGGAGCAGCTAATTGAAGCTTTAGAAGGAGTTCGCCTGCAAGATGACGCTGAGGAAGGATCCTCACAGCAAATGGAGGAAAGACTGCAGCCGGAGGTAAATACCCCAAAAAGTCAGTGGGTTGTGTGGTACGAGGAGGAGTTTGCATTGCTGGGAGAGGAGGCCACCATAGACGATAAGAGGGAGGCCATTCACAGAGCTCAGGAGAGGGAGGCCATTCACAGAGTCGAGGAGAGGGAGGCCATTCACAGAGCCGAGGACAGAGCTCAGGAGATGGCATTGCTGGAGAGGCAGATCGCTTTGGAAGCAGCTAGAAGCTCCAGACAGACTGTAACCCCAGCACCCACCATGAGGGAACTTCCCAGAGTGTCCCGCAAAGACTTCAAGCCGTTTAATGAGGCTGCAGGCGACATTGAGGGCTTCTTCCAGGACTTTGAGCATCAGTGTCGATTAATGGAAGTCCCGGAAAGGGAGCGAGTCCGACATCTTGTGGGGCTCTTAGAGGGTGGAGCTGCCGAAGCCTATAGTGCTATGGAACCTCGGGGGAACCGTGAGTATGCGGAGATTAAACAGACTATTCTAGAACATTATGCTGTGACGCCAGACACTTACAGGACTCGGTTCCGAACTTTAGCATGTGATGGGGAAGTGTCTTTTAAGATATATGCTCATAGACTCAAACAAATATGTCATCGCTGGCTGGAGGCAGAGGAGGCCTTAACCTGGGAGACCTTCCTCCAGGTTATCCTAAAAGAGCAGTTTTACTTCAAGTGCCCTGCTGAGATCCGGGAATGGGTGCGTGAGAGGAGACCAGTGACAGTGGAAGAAGCTGCATCTCTCGCTGATGAGGCTCTCACCATCAAGCCTCAGTGGAGGGTTCTGTTGGAGGATGAAGAGAGGCCTACCAGCTCCACAACACCGGTGGCCCCCAGTTCTTCTGTCCCCATTGTTCCCCGTTCCTCTAAGCCACCACCTCATGCTGATACCCGTGTAAATGTGCCTCCAGTTGCTTCTGTATTTTCTGGAATACGACGAGGAGAGGAAGTAGCAGAGCACAGGTGTTATGGTTGTGGGCATCCGGGGCATCTGCAGGCCTCATGCCCAGCCAGCCCATGGAGGAGTCATCCTCAAACCCCTACAGCACCTTCAGGTGGGAGCCGGCCTCCAGGTTCCCTTACCCCTCGCCCAAGAGGACGCCTTGGATGGAGTGAGACCCAGCACAGATGCTATCGATGTGGGCAGCCGGGGCATCTGCAAGCCTCCTGCCCAGCTGTTCAAATGAGGATTGATCCTGTACCCAGTCGTATTATTAATTATGTACAGCCAAGTGCCATGGAGGAAGACGTGTCACCACTACGTGAGGACTGGCCTAGTGCCTCACCCACCCATGTTGCACCACTAGGAGTTTATGGTGTGCGACCTGCAGCTATGACGACTTCTGCTCATCGAGGTAAGCACTTGCAGGAGGTCGTGCTGGATGGACAGAGACTTATTGGATTTTGTGACTTGGGGGGCTTTCCTCACACTGGCTGATCCCCGAGTGGTTCGGCCTGAGGCAATCCATAGAGGACCTGGGATTGTCATTGAACTGGCTGGTGGACAATGGAGGACTATTCCCACAGCCACTGTGGATCTGAACTTTGGTTTTGGGGTCAGGCGATGTGTGGTTGGGGTGATGGGTGGTCTGCCTGCAGATGTTCTCCTGGGCAATTATGTGGGAGAGCTACGATGCCAATTCGTGGCTGCATGAAGCCACATGTAAGTTACCCTCTGCCTGTGTGTACTTAACCAGCGACCTGTAGAGGTCCCTAGTACGTACACAAATTGGGAGGGGAAGGGATTGTCATGATATGTACTTTTGCCCTGTCCTGTATTTGAATAATATGCCATTTGATGTATGTAACTGTTCTCTGGTTTCTATTAGCTGTAATATATGTATTTTCTTGTGCTGGGAGTTCACCTGTAACAATGTCTCCTTCCCCCAATACTTGCAGCCCTAAGCTATAATGTAATTAAGCTTTGTCAACTAGTGAAGGAATAGCATTGTTCCTCACAGCAGGTGGCTAGTCACATGTACATACTAGCTAGACTAAGCGGAGCCCACTAGTCTAGAATCTTCTGATGGACCCAACCATTGAATAGAAGGTGTGACCCCTACCCCCCTTCATGGGCGGCGGATCCCAGGAACTCAGACAATCCATTCTTATTTTGAGATCAGATGTGAGTTGACCTTTGAAGGAGAAGGAGTGGGGATTCTTAGCTGAGGCAAGACCCCATGTCCATCTGTGACTGCGGAAGCGAATGGGGCGAGACTTGAGCTGAGGACATATCTCGTCGTTCGTGGGATTGCTTTGTGATCCCTTGGACTCGTGTGGACTATTGTTTTGTTAGCTGGCACAAGAATTATCGGGAGGTGCCCCCGAACCTGTTCCGTTGGACTAATTGTGGACTCTGTAGATCTACCTGCATGTGTTGTTCCAGCGTTCTTGATAATAAATCTGTGGAATCATCCCTTGGCCTGTTGTCCCTTCTTGCTCTGCCGTACACCCCATCACACAGTACAATGTAGGATACAGAGGCAAAATTCAGGGGACAAACTGGGTCATACACAGCAAAAGCTCACATGCACAGAGGCACAGCGATTACAGACGAGTAACCTGGGTCAGCAACCTCAAACCGAGTATATGGAAGTATCACCGACACCAAATCTAGTAACAACCAACATTAAATAGCCACCCCACGACCAAAGAGAGGTGGACTAGAATTAACCCTGACCTGACCAGGATGGAGTCATGACACCCAGGTTGCTTTGATAGCAGCCTTCAGCTTGACTGCATTGCTGGGTCTGGTGTCTCTCATCTTCATCTTGACAATACCCAATAGATTCTCTATGGGGTTAATTTCAGGCGAGTTTGCTGGCCAATCAAGCACAGTGATACTGCTGATTTGAAACCAGGTATTGGTACTTTTGGCAGCATGGACAGGTGCCATACATGAGTTTCGCTTTTGAAATCGATTAGTTTTTGATGATATTCTAATTTAGTGAGAAGCGCACACACACGCACACACACACACACACACACACACACACACACACACACACACACACACACACACACACACACACACACACACACACACACACATATATATACAGGGTGGGCCATTCATATGGATACATCTAAATAAAATGGGAATGGTTGATGATATCAATTTCCTGTTTGTGGCACATTAGTATATGGGAGGAGGAAAACTTTTCAAGATGGGTGGTGACCATGGCAGCCATTTTGAAGTCGGCCATTTTGGATCCAAATTTATTTTTTTCAATGGGAAGAGGGTCATGTGACACATCAAACTTGGTTTTAACGTAACTTTATTCTTTCATGAGTTATTTACTAGTTTATGACCACTTATAAAATTTGTTCAAAGTGCTGCCCATTGTGTTGGATTGTCAATGCAACCACCTTCTCCCACTTTTGACACACTGATAGCAACAGCGCAAAAGAAATGCTACCGCAGGCTTCCAGTATCCGTTGTTTCAGATGCTGCACATCTCGAATCTTCACAGCATAGACAATTGCCTTCAGATGACCCCAGCATCTGAAGGCAGTTTTAAATTTAAACTTTTTTTTCCATTCTTTACTTTATTTAATTTATTTAATAGTCCCCTAAGGAGACTTTAAAGGGAAGGTGCCGCAATTTTGTTTTTGTATTAAAAATGATTGTTTATATAACAATTATTTTTAATACAAAATTATTTTTTTTTAACTCTAATATCTTTTTTATTATTAATTATTTTTGCAGCCACTGGGCGCCGCCATTTTGCTTTGCAGGAGTGTAAGTGTAGCTGCACAACACTTACACTCTGCAAATACGGCAGCCCTAGGCATAGGAGGCTGCGGTCGGCATCCGACCCCATACCTATCATTGTGCTGCTCCCTGCTGTGATCTGGCCACACCCCCTGGGCTGTCTCCACATCACAACAGAGGCAGGAGGTCGGCGCCATCTTTCTTCAGCCCACAGTGTATCTGTGAGCTCCACTGTGACTTGAGAGCTGCGCTGTTGGAGGGGTAGCTCCATCTATCTCCCCTTTCACACTGTCAGCAGCGGCTGTTCCCTGTCCTCTGCTATGCTGCCTGGTGCCCTGGCTGTAATCTCTAGAATCGCTAGAGAGGATGAAGTGCTGCGGTCTGATGTCCTCTTATCAGGAGCTGCAGAGGTAACAGAGGGGGGGATGGGGGAGGCTCTGTGCTGCTCTGACCCTGCCTCTCACTGTAGCTCCTCATCAGGACATCAGACCGTGTATCTATCACTATACTGTGCTGAGCAGTGTATCTAATCCTCTCCTGTGTGATACTGACTGCTGAGCCGTGTATCTAATCCTCTCCTGTGTGATACTGTCTGCTGAGCTGTGTATCTAATCCTATCCTGTGTGATACTGTCTGCTGAGCTGTGTATCTAATCCTCTCCTGTGTGATACTGTCTGCTGCGCCGTGTATCTAATCTTCTCCTGTGTGATAGTCTGCTGAGACGTGTATCTAATAATCCTCTCCTGTGTGACACTGACTGCTGAGCCGTGTATCTAATCCTATCCTGTGTGATGCTGACTGCTGAGCCATGTATCTAATCCTATCCTGTGTGATACGTTCTGAGCCATGTATATAATCCTCTCCTGTGTGATACTGTCTGCTGAGCCGTGTATCTAATCCTCTCCTGTGTGATACTGACTGCTGAGCCGTGTATCTAATCCTCTCCTGTGTGATACTGACTGCTGAGCTGGGTATCTAATCCTCTCCTGTGTGATACTGACTGCTGAGCTGGGTATCTAATCCTATCCTGTGTGATACGTTCTGAGCCATGTATATAATCCTCTCCTGTGTGATACTGTCTGCTGAGCCGTGTATCTAATCCTCTCCTGTGTGATACTGACTGCTGAGCCGTGTAACTAATCCTCTCCTGTGTGATACTGACTGCTGAGCTGGGTATCTAATCCTCTCCTGTGTGATACTGACTGCTGAGCCGTGTATCTAATCCTCTCCTGTGTGATACTGACTGCTGAGCTGGGTATCTAATCCTATCCTGTGTGATACTGACTGCTGGGCTGTGTATCTAATCCTATCCTGTGTGATACTGTCTGGTGAACCGTGTATCTAATCCTATCCTGTGTGATACTGTCTGGTAAACCGTGTATCTAATCCTATCCTGTGTGATACTGTCTGCTGAGCCGTGTATCTAATCCTCTCCTGTGTGATACTGGCTGCTGAGCTGTGTATCTAATCCTCTCCTGTGTGATACTGACTGCTGAGCCGTGTATCTAATCCTCTCCTGTGTGATACTGACTGCTGAGCTGGGTATCTAATCCTATCCTGTGTGATACTGACTGCTGGGCTGTGTATCTAATCCTATCCTGTGTGATACTGTCTGGTGAACCGTGTATCTAATCCTATCCTGTGTGATACTGTCTGGTGAACTGTGTATCTAATCCTATCCTGTGTGATACTGTCTGCTGAGCCGTGTATCTAATCCTCTCCTGTGTGATACTGGCTGCTGAGCTGTGTATCTAATCCTCTCCTGTGTGATACTGTCTGCTGAGCCGTGTATCTAATTCTCTCCTGTGTGATGCTGTCTGCTGAGACGTGTATCTAATAATCCTCTCCTGTGTGATACTATGCTGAGCCATGTATCTAATCCTATCCTGTCTGATACGGTCTGAGCCATGTATCTAATCCTCTCCTGTGTGATACTGACTACTGAACCGTGTATCTAATCCTATCCTGTGTGATACTGTCTGGTGAACCATGTATCTAATCCTCTCCTATGCACTCTTCTCCCCCCTGCATGTCTTTCCCCATTGCACACACAACTCAATGCATGCGATAACAGGAGCTGCAGGGGTCATGCTGTATTATGGCATTATGTGTGATCTATATGATGGTATTGTGTGATCTGTATGGTGGTATTATGCTTGATCAGTATTGTGAGAATTATATGGTGGTATTGTGTGTGATCTATATGGCGGCATTGTGAGAACACTATGGCGGTATTATGTGTGATCTATATGGCGGTATTATGTGAGAACTGTATGACAGTATTGTGTGATCTATTTGATAGTATTGTGTGTGATCTATATGGTGGCATTATGTGAGAACACTATGGCAGTATTATCTTCACAAAGGGGACCCATTCTAGACTGAGCACCTGCACATGGGTCTGGGGTAATAGAGGGGGCAGTGTGACCTCCAGTTAGGTGCAGTCGGGGGAAGGCTGGTGAGGCACCTGAAGAGAAGGCATCTCATTTTTATCGTTAGTATATGGCTATTTCCCCCCAGCATCACCCCGGACTGCGCCTGTCGCCTCACTTTCACACATCGCCAGGACAGGATGGAGAAGACAGGATCTGAGGAGGGGAATGGGGTCTTAGTATGCAATGTCTGGATCAGAACAGGCCATCAATCCGCAGAAATGTTTCCTGGATTTCTGTGGAGCAGACAAGCAGACGGTCCATCCATGTGTATAAAAGACAGCGCTCTATGTACAATCCCTGGCTGCTCCGCCACCGAACAGGGTGCCCCCCATAGACCAGCACACTGCTCTCCTGAAATACTCTGTGCTGCTGTCACCCTGCTCCCTCCACCATATGTCTCCCAGAATCCTTGCTGCCTGCCATCCTCGGTGACTGTCTACTTGTCAGTATAACTTTGCAGTCACCAACAAAATGGCCGCTCACTGGGTTCCTGAATATCTCCCTCTCTTATTCCTTAGCAAACACCCAGAAGGGGAGGAGAGGAGTGACATCACACATATCAGCAGACTCCGCCCATAATTACTGCAGTGCTGTAATGTGAGCTAGGTTTTTGTGAAATTTCAGCAGCTGCTCCCCCTAGTGTTTAAAAGTGGAAATTCCAAAACTTTTCAAATTATTTTTCATATTTTACTAAATTATAAACAAATGATAATGTTTTTTAATAAAATGTAAACATTAATTCTTCACATTTTTTCAATTGCTGTAAAAAAAATTTTTTGGGATGGCACCTTCCCTTTAAAGCTGCAATCGTCTGATCACCAGTGCTGCACTGCTATGTAGAGCAGAAATCACGTTCTCCTATGAACGTCGACCACGAGTATTGTAGTGACAGGCATGGAGGTCTTCTGCAGACCCCCAGTTGTCATGACAACCCATCAGTGCCCCCCGATCATGTGATGGGGCGCTGATGGGAGGGATTAATAATGCCCTTCGGTCTGGCGAATGTTAATGGAGCGCCCCCATAGGACCGTGGGGTACTCGGTACCGGGTCTTTCGGTTCTCTTGGCGGGGGATGTCATGGTGGCTGACCCGGTCCGTGGCCCTAGGGGAACATCCGTTGTAAAATAAGGGAAAGGTCTTTAAAGGGGAAATGTTCGTGACACCACCTGTGGTATTCAGTCAGGGTGACCGACGCTGCTTAGGGGTCCGCTGGGGTGATGTTATGGCAGCTTGATGGTATCCCTTCCCACAGGTGAAGTGTATCACCAGGGCTTCCCAGAGTGTGGATGGTGAATGGTGTTACGCGCATTGAATAACGAGGACACCAGGTTGCAGTCTCTTTACCTTTACTGAAGGCTTCAGTGTCCACAGTCCATAGTACGGACCACAGGGCAGGCAGAGTCCGGCCGGTCCGAAGGCAAATCCAGAGTCCCCTTATCCAGGTGGAAATCAATAGCCTTCCTCTGGCGCCTGGGTGTTGTAGTACCTCCCTGCTGAGCTTCTCGGTAAGGTCCTCAAAACTATT
Organism: Ranitomeya variabilis; assembly: GCF_051348905.1. Taxonomy (NCBI): domain Eukaryota; kingdom Metazoa; phylum Chordata; class Amphibia; order Anura; family Dendrobatidae; genus Ranitomeya; species Ranitomeya variabilis. The sequence continues at coordinate 216,777,325 of NC_135234.1, read as the reverse complement.
CTGGATTTTAAGTCTCTTTCTCTCTGTCCCTCTGATGGACAGGATAGGACAAACCAGTATGACTGGTGGCCTGAGGCTTTTTACAAGGACTCTATCATGCCCCGGCCCCCACAAGTTGCCACCGTGCCTCCTGGGTATAAGGTCGGGCAGCTAACGTGGAATTAACTGTCCTGCCAGTCTCTGAAGTAAAGCGTAGAGATCCTTACTCCCTCGGTATGCTGGCCACCGGATTCTTGCGCCTCAGAAGGAGGCAGCCTTTCACAGGGCAGAACTCCTTCCGGTTTCCTCTCCTTGTTGCTATGACTTCGCTTCTCACCCTCTGCAATACACTTCTCTTCTAATGTCTCTTTCTTAGGATGCTGCCGCACGTGGGGCAGGCGCAGCTCCGTGGACCCTCGTCCTCCTCAGACCACAGTCTGGATCTGGCTCCTACTCCCTCCAGCCAGCTTCTGCCCAAACTCTCCTGACTACCAGTTTTACCTACTTGTGAGGAGTGCCCTAATAGATAGAAGCATAGCTCCCCCTGGCGGCCTGGAGTGTGAAGTGTGTTGTGTGGTTTGTAATACCTGGTAAAGAGATCTCCTTTATTGCCTTCAGATGTAATATCACTCCCCCTGGTGGAAGAACGACATTACTGCAAGGACCAGGACTCTGGGGCACTGCATTAAATCTTGTTGTCAGAGATTACAGTGGAGTATAACTTGTTAACAGCCGAGGGCAGAGCACAGCTCCACCTGCGGCTGTTAAAGGCACATTACAGCTGATTAAATCAACTGTCATGGTATTGGAAAGATGAGGGGTCAATGTCAGAGCTGCATCAAACTCAGGGACAGGACATATAACGTATATATGTCACATGTCATAAAAGGGTTAATGATCTGGATACGAGGAATTTGGGAAAGCTGGAGGATTGGGATTTTTAATAAGGACATAGCTGAACTAGAGCGGGTGCAGAGAAAAGCAACCAAGATTATTAAGAGAATGTCAAGACAGGTTATCAATCTTGATGTTTTAAAGTTTGCAAAAACAAAGGCTTGATGGTGACTTTCATACAAACTACAAATAAATAAAGGAATAGACATTACAGAGATCTTTCTAATGATCTCTGTACATCTAGGCCTGCAATAATGAGAAAGGGCCATCCTGTACGCCTAGAGGAAAGAAGGTTTACTTATTATCATAGGTTCAGATTCTCTACTGTAAGAGCATTAACATTATCTCTCTGCCATGACATATTGTTGTTTATTAGCAGCTTTCTTGAATAATATAAAAAAAAGTTTTAAATTATATTTGTCTTCTTTTAGCATAACTGTGAACAACCAGAACGCTTTGGTTCCTGCCATTTTGTCTGTTTGTGCTGCAGTCCTGGTGGCATGTGGTGTTTTCTTCATCATTAGACTCAGAAGAAAGAAGAATTCAGGCACGTATGAACAGTAAATATGTATTGAGCAAATATTAACATGGGCGCTTTGCTCAGAGCATGCTGGCAGTAAACTTGCTTAGTTCCTTAACAAACCATTAGTTGGCAGAGATATTTGTGGCACTTTCACAAGACAATATGCACCTACAAGAAAACTGGAAATGTATGCCAAATATACAAAAAATCTTTATTAAGATACATATACAAAAAATCATATAGATAAAAGAATTACAGAAATATAAAAGGGATATAAATATACAGAGAATGCTGCATACATAAAGTGCATACCATAACCCTGTTCAAGAAAAGTATCCAAAAGTAAGGGATTTATCAATGCCTATTTGTATAGTATGTGATCCTAGATGGAATCCCCATATTGCTGCAAGGTATTGAGGGGGTAGACAGATTACTACTGTATATGTTCACCAACAGGAGATTAATGCACTGAAAATGTATATACATATGATTAAATACTCAGGCCAGTAGACCTATGCAATGAGTGAATAAAGAGCCAAGTAACTCATGCACCCAAACAAACAGTGTATAAAAGTTTAAAGATACATACAGAGGTCCAAGTACCGTTCTAGAAAAAAATGAAGATGTAGGCAAGATGCTAGGAGATGGACATTTATGTTACTAAAGATTTTTTTCTTACTTAGTTCCTTGTTTCAGTTTTTTCAATGGCGTAAAAAGAGGAAAGATGTTCCCGATCATTTCTGGTAAAATGAAAAATGCGAAATTCTCATTTCCCCCCTCCCATTCTTCAGCACCTATTGGACATCCTCCAAACATATTAGATAGTCTTCAGATATTCAGATATCTAATATATTAGACAGTCATCATAATTTGGGGAAAATAGATGAATCTGTGAAAATTAAAGTCTTTTACCATTTCAGTAATACATGGCTCAAATGGGAATGTCTGTATCAATGAACCGGCCATAGGAGGTCATGCTTGCTGTGCTGTGATGTTTCCGTAACTCGCATTCACTTATATAGGAAATATGGAAATGAGCACAGACATACATTTTCCCTTCTCAGTTAAGAACCAATAGTCTAATTTATATGAGAGGTCACTGATGGAAATGTTACGGAAAGTATGGCTGAGATTTGATTTGTCACATTTTTAAAACTAATGTGGAATGGATAACATCATTGACCGTGTGGATATATGTGTACATATGTCTTTACATGATATAATGGTAAAGAGTTTGAAAACATAGGGCACTTTAATGTACAATGAATATGTTTGTATGGTGCATGTACAATGAGACTATATGGTTAAAACGCACATACATAAGATTTTAAGGGGATGTCTTAAGAAGGGAGACAAACCTAGTATTTTTGCATTATTAGCACATTTACACTTCATATAGGGAGGGAAACTGACTTGGAATCTTACTTAATAAGCCAGAACAGAAAGCAGCTCCGTAGACTAGCAATTTGTCTCGGAGCTGCTACAGGAAAAACTTCTGACAGCCTAGGGTTCTGTTTGCCAAAGTTTCCGGAAGTGGATTCACAACAGTCAACAGATGGTCAATGATCACTGGAAATCTAAACAGGTTCGATTTCTGTGGATTGACCCCCCAAAAAATAACCTGAGCCATTTCTTACACTGCTGAAGAGTCACCAAATAGACTAATAATGACAGGCACAGCCAGGCGGGTTTCCTCATAATGCTCGGCACCTATCACATCACCTGGTCTAGTGCAGCCAATCATGAAGGACTATCCAAGCCCGTATAAAAGATGGGGCATGGCCAGTGAGCGTCATTTGATGCTTTTACAGTGCAGGGGTAGAGGTCAGAGCATACAGAGAATTCCACAGAAGGACAGAGAAAGGCAATAGTGTTGAAGAACATTTATTTGTATCTCTTTGTCTCTCAACCCTAAAGCTATGGTAACAATAAGAGATTGGATACACTATTGAGGAACCGTAAAATGTGCTACACACCATTCCAAAGCACTTCAACTTCTTGTTATTCACTGTAATTTAACTTTTTACGAAAATGTTTCAAAACCTCGAAGAACTTGAATTTCAAAAGGTTCAATCATCTCTCCTGTGTTGTCTTTAATAGGACCCTCTATAATAAAACACTTTGGTTCAGGCATCTATTAATGTGTCTTTCCTTCAGTTGAATCAATGTCAACTCCACTTTATAATGTGTTTAGCTAGTTAGTAAAATATGTAACGTTGATAAGGATGATTGTATTTGGACTACAACGTGATTGATCATGGTTGATCCTTTATTTGTTTGTTTCCATTTGTTTGTAACAGATTTGGTTTCTGTCGGAAGCTACAGAACTAACATAAGTATGACTGACCTGGATAACGTTATAGGCAAGGACAACCTTGCTGTTATTGATACACAAGAAACTGATGTCAGTCACTCAAAAGGTAAGAATTAAAGAATTTAGTTGACTCCTTAAGAATCACATACAGAATATCTGCAATGATTTTCTTCTTTATTAACTCTGATTCATTATATTCTAGATGGAGAAAAGAATAAGAAAAAGGTAAATGACAATCTGTAACATTTTACAAAAGTATTTCAAATTATTTAAGCCAGGCCACTCAGATGTGAATGGTCCTTATTTCATCCATGCATGTGCTGGGGGTACATGTTTTGGTTACTATTTAGAAATTTAGGAAGTACATGACATATCACATGGAGTCTTGTGTAATAACGTCCTGCATAGACAAATTATCAAAAGAAATGTCAAGCTTGCAATAGTGGAGAGAATCTGAGTCAGCACTAACAAATCTGAGTATTATTGTGGAACCACTTTCAAATAATAAGTGACTGCAAGCTATACTAATTTTATGTCAGGGAATTGCAATGTAAACAGTTGCTGTACAGTGGCGTAACTTGAAGGAAGAGGGACTCAAAGGACTTTGTGAATCATCTGATAGGAAATAGACACTGGTGAAAAATGAACGGCTCTAATTAACTCCAACTGGAGTGGTCTTCTTTTGGATCTTAGGAGCACGTTATTATTTCAGAATCTGAACCCTTCAGTGGATCCGTTAGTATTGTATTGGGCCTGTCTGCTACTGCTTGGAATCTGCATTTGGACTTGTTAATGTTGGTGAATTTTAAATTCCAGGAGGCCTCATCTGTAATACTGGTCAGGCCTCATCTGGAATACTGTGTCCAGTTCTGGGCATCACATTTTAAAAAAGACTGGAGCAAGTTCAGAGAAGAGCTACCAGGATGGTGAGCGGACTGCAAAGTATGTTCTACGAAGAACGGTTAAAAGATCTGTGAATGTTTAGCTTGCAAAAAAGAAAGCTAAGTCTAGGCTTAATAGCTGTCTACAAATATCTGAAGGGATGTCACAGTGTAGAGGGATCATCAATATTCTCATTTGCACATGGAAACAAGAGAAGCAATGGAATTAAACTGAAAGGGAGAAGATACAGATTAGATATTAGAAAAAACTTTTTGACAATGAGTGTGATCAATGAGTGGAACAGGCTGCCACGAGAGGTGGTGAGTTCTCATCCAATGGGAGTCTTTAAACAGAGACTGGAAAGACATCTGTTTGAGATGGTTTAGTGAATTCTCCATTGAGCAGGGGTTGGACACAATGACCCTGGAGGTCCCATCCAACTTTAACATTCAGTGATTCTGTGATTCTAAGACACATTTGATTATTTTATTGGAAACTTTGCACATAAAATCTTGGAAAGATTACCAGTGTAATGTTTGTAATAAAACAATGGAGTTGTGAATATTATTCATGAATGTTAAGGGTTAAAGAGAGCATATTAGAGTATAAGGGCAAAGCTGTAAAATAAAACTACCCAAAGTATGTTTGTTTTTTTCTAATTAAATTCATAACATTCTTTTATGTTTCCACAGGGGTCTCATGAAAATCTTGATTATACCAGCTTCCTGATCCATCACAACGGATCTCCAAATGAAGAAAATACCGCTTAAACTTTCTTTGGAATTTCCAAACAAGTCAGACACAAATCAAACAATAAGGCTGGGTTCACATTATGTTTACAGCAGCCCGTTCAGCACATATGGTAACGGGCTGCTGTAAACGTAAGTGCCGGTATGGCAGCAGATAGAGCATCTGGTAGCTCTATCTGCGCTACCAGTGACGGACCCGGAAACACTGCAGCCCGCGTCTCAGGGTCCGTGACTCAATGACGGCACATGGCTAGCGCACGCCCATTGTGGGCGGGCGCTAGTGATGCGTCCGACATTCGAGTCAATGGCGGCGTTAACGGACTATGTTACACAGCGGCACAACGCGATGAAACGTAGTCCGTCTAACGGACGCCAGCAACGCAGTGTGAACCCAGCCTAACATATGTATGCAATATATGTGCAATCAATCATTAATCATTGCAGCTACAACTTTTCTCTGTCCCGTATATGTGAATCTCTACTTAAAAATGCTTATGTTGCTAAAAACATCTGTTGAATCAACAGAAGAATGAAGAACGGGAAGGATTCACACTTCGTAGGTTTAAAGACAGTACAGGGTATGGACAATCAGCTACATTTGCACTAAATTGCAACCTCAGAGCCAAAGATTAAATATTTGAAGGAATTAATTAATTCATCAGTTTACAAAAAGAAATCTCACAGACAAGACATGAATATTGTCATTATTGTATTCTTTTTCAAATAAAACTAGTGTTTAAAGGGAGTCTGTCACAACCAGATTGCTCATTAAACTCCTTATACAGGTGAGTACAGGACTATAAAAACCTCCATGTGGTATAGATTTTATTGATTTTATTGCCTTAAAAAAACCTATTTGTTTGTATGCAATGAGGGGGCTTTGTGATCTCTTGGTGTGGTCAAGCGCTCAGTGCCCCATTATGCCCCCACAACTTGCATACTAGACAATATTCCATGTCTTGTTTGACAGTGCTGTCTGAACTCAATCAAGAACGGACCCTGCAGCCACGATGACATCATGTCATTACTGGTTCTCAACGCTGCCCCCTGTCTGTAGTAGAGTATCGAGTGGTGGCCACAGACAGGAGCCATTGATGAGAACCTGCAATGACACATTGTGTTGCGTCAATACTGTGCCGCTGATTGATTTCAAGCAGCGCACGGTTGAGTGCTGTCAAGCAAGATATGACAGTGCTCAGTATGCAAAATTGACGAGGCATAACGGCCACTCCAAGGGTGCACCAAAGCCCCTTCATATGCATAAATAATCATTTTTATGGCAACTAAAGCACTAAAATCTAAACTAAACCTATAGTAGCGGTATGATTTTTTGGGAGTGATAGACTGCCTTTAACATTTTAAGAGATGGAAGTGTATCTTTTGAAATGCAAAATGCAGATCAATTACAAGTACATAAATCATTGGTCCAAGTCACATACATGTTGTATTGCCCTAAACTATCATATTACAGGACTGCTTGCTTCTGCATTTTCGTAGGGTAGATCAGTGCTATAATAGTATTAATGGGCCTCACATTACTCTGACTACCTAGAAAATATAAGCTACGTTAGTTGTTAGAAATCAAAAACGGCTTGTGATAGATCTGCAGTTCCGAACCACAGGAAGATTTGTCACAAGTAGTGTTGAGCATTCCGATACCACAAGTATCGGGTATCGGCCGATACTTGCGGGTATCGGAATTCCGATACCGAGATCCGATACTTTTGTGGTATCGGGAATCGGTATCGGGATTAATATCAATGTGTAAAAGAAAGAATTAAAATAAAAAATAGGGATATACTCACCTCTCCGACGCAGCCTGGACTTTACCGCCGTAACCGGGAGCCGTTGTACCTAAAAATGCGCGCTTGAAGGGCCTTCGATGAGGTCACGGCGCTCTGATTGGTCCGTAGCGGTCGCGTGACCGCTACGGACCAATCACAAAGCAGTGACGTCACCTAAGGTCTTTCAAGCGCTTGACTTGTATTGGTATCGGGTATCGGTATCAGATTAGATCCGATACTTTGCCGGTATCGGCCGATACTTTCCGATACCGATACTTTCAAGTATCGGACGGTATCGCTCAACACTAGTCACAAGATTATTGCTTGGCTCAACTTTATTTTAATTTTTAACACAATTGATCTGTACAAGATGCTTTCACTGAGATTACGTCATGCCTTGCAAGGGTAGCACATATTACATTGTATGTGCTATTTTGGATAACATTTTTATTGGAACTTACTTTTGAAGATTGAGAATAATCGTATTTGTCTGTTTTGGTCGTTTATTAATTAAACTGATTGATAATTATTAGTGATAATTTAATTTGCACTAAGTTTTCTAAACTGATTACGCACATGAAGATTCTGAGATTTAGTCAATTGTTAAGGCTCATGTTTTGCACATGTTAATTTTTGGTATTGTCTTATCAAGCAATTTAGCAAATAAATTATCCTTAAAGGAAAATGGTCCAAGCATCATTTATGTCCTGGCCATTCTCATTTATTTCTGGAATTTCTTTATATACAGTATATGCCATCAAAATGTACTTTGGGTATGTATACGTATACGCATGTATTTGAATGTTTAAGTGACTAATAACCTGAAGCATTTATCTTATATAATAAAGTAGATTAACAAGAAGCCATAGAAAGGGTTCAACAAATTAGTATTGAATATTATTAGTGTATATATACGGTATACTGTATGTACAGTGGGGAAAAAAGTCAGCCACCAATTGTGCAAGTTCTCCCACTGGGGAAGATAGTGCATACAGTGACCTGGGCACAAATAACGAAATTTGGCATGGCATGGGGGTGGAGTTAGTATAGTTGATATTATAATAAAGAATAGAGGTAAAGACAGATACATAAAGTGCGTGTATACTAATGCCAGGAGCTTCACCAACAAAATGTAAAATGGAGGAATTAGAATTAATTTAGTTGGAACATAATTGTGACATGATGGGAATATCTGAGACATGGCTGGCAGAGAGCCATGACTGGGCTGTTAACTTACAGGGCTATAGTCTGTTCAGAAATGATCGTACAGGTAAGTGAGGGGGTGTTTATATGTAAAATCATCCTTAAACCCCATCCTGCATGATAATATATGTGAATCTAATAATAATGTAGAGTCGCTGTGGGTGGAGATAAGGGAAGGGGTAAAAGTAAATTACTGATAGGGGTTTGTTATAAGTCCCCAAAAATAATGGAAGCAGCGGAGAATATCCTCGTAAAGCAAATAGATGAAGCTGCGACTCAAGGAGAAGTCATTATTATGGGGGACTTCAACTACCCTGAAATACATTGGGGAACAGAAACCTCCAGTTCCAGCAAAGGTAATCGGTTTTTGACAACTATGAGAGATAATTTAACAACTGGTTCAGGACCCAACAAGAAGGGGAGCACTGCTAGTCCTTATATTAACCAACAGGCCAGACCGCATAGCAAATATAAGGGTTGGGGTTCACTTGGGGAATAGTGATCAATAAATAATAAGTTTTCATGTATCCTTTAATAAGATGTGTAGTAGAGGGGTTACAAGGACACTAAACTTCAGGAGGGCAAATTTCCAACGAATGAGAGATGATCTTGGTGCAAATAAATTGGACGATATCCTGAGACATAAAAGTACACAAAGAAAATGTGAGACGTTTATTAGCACCCTGGATAGGACCTGTGCACAGTATATAACGTATGGGAATAAACATACTAGAAATAGGAGGAAACCAATATGGCTAAATAGAGCTGTAAGAGGCGCAATAAGGGACAAAAAGAAAGCATTTAGAGAATTAAAGCAAGTAGGTAGTGATGAAGCATTAAATAAATACAGAAAGTTAAATAACGTGTAAAAAGCAAATCAAGGCAGCTAAGATTGAGACAGAGAGACTCATTGCCAGAGAGAGTAAAAATAATCCCAAAATATTCTTTAACTACGTAAATAGTAAGAAACTAAAAAATGATAGTGTTGGCCCCCTTAAAAATAGTCTGGGTGAAATGATGGATGAGGATGAGGAAAAAGCCAATATGCTAAATGACTTTTTTTTTTTTGCTTACAGCCGGGGGGATCGCGGATCCATCTGTGGCTGTTATAAGCACATGACAGCTGATCAGATCTCCAGAACCCGCATCCAATGCAATGAAATCACCTTGGAATTAACTATAAGCAGATAAATGCAGCAGGATATATGCAAAATACTTAAGTGATAAACCACATTGAGTTTGGTGCTGCTGGTACATGCTCTGTAACTCTCCCTACCTATCAATTGCATCTCTGCATTTTTATCTGTATTATTCTCTCTGTATTATTCACAGACTACTTTTCACATATTTTTTTTACTGCTGCTTTGTGTAACTGTCTGGAGCATTTTTCTATTGTCTTAAGGATTTCTCTTCCTATTTCTATTGCTGAAGCTGTGAGGTCTATCAATCTCTCGGTCCACCCTCTCTCAGCACGGAAGCCATCCATCGTGCAGTTGTGGCCATGATGCGCCCACAGGGCCGTGTGGTACTCAGTACCTGGTCCTGTGGTTCACAGGAGGATGTCACGGTGGCGACCCAGTCCGTGGCCCTGGGCCCCAACGTTAAAGGGGAAGGTCTTTAAAGGGAATAAAGTTTGTGTTCGTGATGCCACCTGTGGTATTCGCTCAGTGGGGACTGACGCTGCTTTAAGGGGTCCTCTGGGGTGATGTTATGGCAGCTAGATGGTATAACTTCCCACAGGTGAAGTATATCTCCAGGGCTTCCGGTGTGTAGATGGAAGATGGTGAGGAGTGCAGTAAAGAACGAGGACACAGGTTTGCAGTCTCTTTACTTTGGTTTACTGAAGACTTCAGCATCCACAGTCCAGAGCACCAGATCACAGGGCAGGCAGGGTCTGGCTGGCTTGAAGGCAAACTAGGAGTCCCCTTACCCAGGTGGAAATCAAAAGCCTTCCTCTGGCGCCATGGTGGTGTAGTTCCTTATGGCTTAAAGCTCCAAATAAGGTCCTCACAGATGTTATCTCTCTCTCTGTCCCCCGGGTAGGATAGGACATAACCCGTATGACTGGTGGTTTGAGGCTGTTTATAGGGACTCTAGCACGCCCTGGCATCTGAGGGGTGCTACCGTGCCTCCTGGGTGTTAGGTCGGACAGGTAACATAGAGTTCAGCTGTCCTGCCGGTCTCTGATGTAAGTCATAGAGGTCCTTACAACCTCGGTGTTCCGGCTACCCGTCTCTGCGCCTCAGAAGGAGGCAGCCGGCTCGGGGCTGGTCTGCCCCTGGTATTCTCTCATGTGCTTTGCTCTCCTGCATGCTCTCTGCAATGTATTCGGCTTTCCCAATGTCTCTTTCCAGGAGCTGCTGCACTGCGGCGGCACAGCTCCGTAAAACCTTCTGCTGCCTCAGACTGATCCAGTCCATCTCCTGACTGGACCTTCCTGGAACTGACTAACGTTCCCTACAGACTACCAGTTATATATATATGGGGAATCACCTAGTATATAGGATCAAAAGCTCCCCTGGTGGCCTGGAGTGTGAATGTGTTGCATGTTTGTGGTACCTGGTTGCAGTTATCCCTTCTTGCCTTCAAGCGTAACATCACTCTCCCCATGAAGAAAGCAATGCTACTGTGATGACCAGGACCCTGGGGCGCCACAGCCACGTAAAAGAATGTTTCCTCCTACACATGCCTAAGCTCATACCTTGAACTCCGCCATCTCTAATCTTTTGGCTATGGAAATGCTGCATTTCTGCATGGTGAGTACAGACAGTTTCAGAAAGCTGATGGCTGTGGCAGTCCTCCAGCACCTGTTGTCCAGTCACTATTACTTGTCTAAGAAAGCTGTGCCTCTGTGTCACGACCCAACAGGAGTCGGTACAGCGGATGGCACAACACACACACACAACGGAATAGTAAAAGGGAGAGTAAGACGTAACAATAGGAAACAAGGGATGGGGCACCTCCTAAACAACAACAACCTGTGCCTATCCCTAAGCTCCCCTTTAGGCCCTATGCAGGTCCTTCCACCCGCGGCCATCACGTGCCTAGTCCCTAGCTGTCACTTCACTATATAATGACTAGTGCACTGGCCGGCAAGGACACTAGCCTCACCATTGCAGATGGTATCAACACAGGGGGTAGTGGCAAGCACGAGACAGACATGGAGAGGAAAAATGAAAAATATAGCTCAAGCTTCTGCTGCAAGCTCCATACAGCAGTGGATATGGAACCAGGACCTCAAGCTGATACACTGATGGCACTAGAAAGCTTACAATTCTGGCTGGTCTCCAGAGAAAAACTCTAATACCAACAGTCAGCTGATGCATCATGTGGCTATTTAAAAGATAGTGGGAGTGGTCACTACCCACATTAGCTGACCAGCAACCAGGGGCTGGCACTTTTCATCCTGGGGGCCAATCACAAGGCAGTGGCCCTCGAGTTGCTGTGTCCCTCCTTTTCCCTGCTTATCTCTGGCCATTGCATTAAAGCAGCAGAGATAACAGGCTTTAAAAACAGGCTGGTACGTAGATATGGGAACAGCAAGGAGCTTGCTGCATAGATTTAGGAGCAGAACCAAGCTTACTCCAGAGATATGGGAGCAGAATCAAGCTTATTACTGAGATATGGGAGCATAACTGAGCTTAATACAGAGATATGGGAGAAGAACCGAGCTTACTCCAGAGATATGGGAGCAGAACTGAGCTTACTTCAGAGATATGGGAGCAGAATCAAGCTTACTCCGGAGATATGGGAGCAGAACCGAGCTTACTCCAGAGATATGGGAGCAGAACTGAGCTTATTTCAGAGATATGGGAGCAGAACAGAGCCTACCCCCGAGATTTGGGAGCAGAACAGAGCTTACCACAGAAATATGGGAGCAGAACAGAGCTCACTCCAGAGATATGGGAGCAGAACAGAGCTTACTCCAGAAATATTGGAGCAGAACAGAGCTTACTCCAGAAATATTGGAGCAGAACAGAGCTTACCACAGAATTATGGGAGCAGAACACAGCTTACTCCAGAGAAATGGGAGCAGAACAGAGCTTACTCCAAAGATTTGGGAGCTGAACGGAGCTTACTCCAGAGATTTGAGAGCAAAACGGAGCTTACTCCAGAGATTTGGGAACAGAACAGAGCTCACTCCAGAGATATGGCAGCAGAACAGAGCTTACTCCAGAAATATGGGAGCAGAACAGAGCTTACTCCAAAGAAAAGGGAGCAGAACAGAGCTTACTCGATAGATTTGGGAGCAGGACAGAGCTTATTCCAGAGATATGGGAGCAGAACAGAGCTTACTCCAAAGATTTTGGAGCAGAACGGAGCTTACTCCAGAGATTTGGGAGCAGAACAGAGCTCACTCCCGAGATATGGCAGCAGAACAGAGCTTACTCCAGAAATATGGGAGCAGAACAGAGCTTACTCCTGAGAAAAGGGAGCAGAACAGAGCTTACTCCAAAGAATTTGGAGCAGAACGGAGCTTACTCGATAGATTTGGGAGCAGGACAGAGCTTATTCCAGAGATATGGGAGCAGAACAGAGCTTACGCCAAAGATTTGGGAGCAGAACGGAGCTTACTCTAGAGATTGTGGAGCAGAACAGAGCTTACTCCAGAGATTTGGGAGCAGAACAGAGCTTTCTCCAGAAATATGGGAGCAGAACAGAGCTTACTCCAGAGAAATGGGAGCAGAACAGAGCTTACTCCAAAGAATTTGGAGCAGAACAGAGCTTTCTCCATAGATTTGGGAGCAGGACAGAGCTTATTCCAGAGATATGGGAGCAGAACAGAGCTTATTCCACAGATATGGGAGCAGAACCGAGCTTACTACTTAGATAAGGGAGCAGAATCAAGCTTATTTCTCAGATGTGGGAGCAGAACCAAGCTTACTTCCAAGATATGGGAGCAGAACAGAGCTTACTACAGAGATATGGATCAGAACGGAGAATACTCCAGAGATATGGGAGCAGAACGGAGCTTACTATAGAGATATGGGCACAGAACCAAGCTTACTACAGAGATATGAGAGCAGAACCAGATTAGTACAAAGATAAGGGAGCAGAACAGAGCTTACCACAGAGATATATGAGCAGAACTGAGCTTGCTATAGAGATATGGGATATATATACAGTATATATAGTGCAATGGCCCCAGTTCCCACTATAAATATAGTGCGATGGCCCCAGCTGCCCATATATATATTATGATGGTCCCAGTTCTCCCCACATATCTATTATGATGGCCCCAGTTCTCCCCCTCATATCTAGTATGATGGCCCCAGTTCTCCCCATATATATAAAGTATGATGGCCCCAGTTATCCTCATATATATAGCAGGATGGCACCAGTTCTCCATATTAAAAAAAATGAAGTTTATACTCGTCTCATCCTGATTCCCGGCACTGCAGCCTCCATTTTCTCTTCCGGTTCACAGAGCGGCAAGAGACAATAATGTCATCACGCCACCTGCATGAGCACAGCAAAGTCTCAGGAAGCTGCAGGCTGCAGCTTATGAGACAGACCAGGGCTTCCACCAGGAATTTTGGGGCACCATCCTGGCAAAATTTTTGGGTTCACTTGAGACTTCGCCCAGGTTTCACACCAGCTCCATCTCCACCGTCCCACCACTCAGTCTTGAAAAAACTCAACTTCACCACCACATTCTCACTGATCAGATATTAACAGTTCCCATCGAACACCAGATCACATTCAAAACCAGCAGCTTTTGTTCTGGACAAAATAATTTTTAAGATGATACCATGACACGGTTGGTCCCTACTCTAAACTATTAAAAATAAATATATATATTTATGTATTTTTATTTAAGGGAATGAGTCACAAACATTTAATTTTTTTTTAACAACCATTAGTACCACATACAAGGGACAAATATCATCACACCATAACCAGACCAAATATTACGACCTCATAGTGACCGAATAATACCACATACAAGGAACAAATACCGCCACACCTTGGCCAGACCACATATTACCACCACATAGTGACCAAATAAAACCACATACAAGGAACAACTAGGGCCACACCATGACCAGACAACATATTACCACCAAATAGTCATTGAATACTACAATACTGATCATTAATTAAAAAAACAAAACACCATACTAAGTGCCATTGTGTACAGGAACTCTATTTACTGTCAGTCTACAGGTAATACAGTGATCACTGGTGATCTTATACACAGGAGCTCTGTATATAGTGTCAGTGTACAGGTAATACAGGGATCACCACTGACATTATACACAGGAGCTTTGTATGTAGTGTCAGTGTGCAGGTAATACAGTGATCACCGGTGATATTATACACAGAAGCTCTGTATATAGTGTCAGTGTACAGGTAATACAGTGATCACCAGTGACATTATACACAGGAGCTCTGTATAAAGTGTCAGTGTACAGGTAATACCGAGATCACAAGTAACATTATACACAAGAGCTCTGTATATAGTGTCAGTGTACAGGTAATACAGTGATCACCGGTGATATTATACACAGAAGCTCTGTATATAGTGTCAGTGTACAGTTAATACAGTGATCACCAGTGACATTACACACAGGAGCTCTGTATAAAGTGTTAGTGTACAGGTAAAGCTGTGATCACCGGTGATATTATACACAGAAGCTCTGTATATAGTGTCAGTGTACAGGTAATACAGTGATCATCAGTGACATTATACACAGGAACTCTGTATATAGTGTCAGTGTACAGGTAATACAGTGATCACCGATGATAATGTACACAAGAGCTCTATATATAGTGTCAGTGTACAGGTAATACACTGACTCACCAGTGACATCTCTAGTTGAGGTCCTTCATCTTTGCTTTTCCTTTTTCATCCAGCACAGACCGCCATCATATTTTCCAGACAGGACTGGCCTCTGCATAAAATAACACAGTTACCTAGAGCACCACTTCCAGAGCACATTCCCCACTTTTTCCCTTTCTTCAACACTACACATCTGAATACAGAGGTGCACCCAAATCAATATATAATTGGTTATTATGCAACCCAAAATACCAAATATAAATTATAATCCACCACTGTGCACCCACTAGCTATAAATAGCCATTTTCCCCATTTAATACATAAATTAATTCGCACCTGTACTGTTGTGAATTTGGTTTTTGGGCTCCCCCGGTGGTCACTGGTGGTACTGGACTTGTGTGCTTCACTTTCTCTGTTCACCTGTTTCCATCAGGATATGGGAGTATCCTATTTAGCCTTGCTGCTCAGTTATTCTAGTGCCGGCCATCAATGTAACCAGAGCCTTTCTGTTGCATGTTCCTGCTTCTAGACTACTATCAGCTAAGTTGGACTCTTAGTCCTAAGTTTGTTTGCATTTTTGTTCCAGTTCACAGTTATGTTATGTTTCTGTAGCTGGAAGCTCTTGTGGGCCGAAATTACCACTCCGGTGTCATGAGTTGACACATGAGTCTTAAAGTAATTTCTGGATGGTATTTTAATAGGGTTTTCAGCTGACCGTGAAGTTCCCTATTGTATCTTCTTACTATCTAGTAAGCGGACCTCGCTTTGCTGAACCTACCTTCATACTGCGTATGTCTTTTCCTCTGAACTCACCGTCAATATATGTGGGGGGCTTCTGTCTCCTTTTTGGGGGAATTTCCCTAGAGGTAAGCCAGGTCTGTTTTTTCCTCTATTAGGGTTAGTTAGTTCTCCGGCTGGCGCTGGGCGTCTAGGGATAAAACGTAGGTACGTCACCCGGCCACTGTTAGTTGTGTGGTAGGTTTAGCTCACGGTCAGCTCGAGATTCCATCACCCAAGAGCTAGTCTGTTATTTAAGTTCTCTGACGTTCCCTTGCCATTGGGAACCATGACAGTATGGCCGGCCAAGGGTTAAAACCGTTGGCAGAAGAAAGGAGAGAAAAAGAAGTCTGCAGATTTTTTTTTTTTTTTTCTTCTGAGCTTGCTCTATAGTTGACTCAGTTGCATTTCTGCTCTAATTGCAGCCTTTGCCTCTCTCTCTCCTTCTAATCCTTGAATGGCTCTGATCTCACCTGATTAAAATGGATCCTCAGAGTTTGGCTACAGGTTTGAATAATCTTGCTACGAAGGTTCAAAATTTACAGGATTTTGTTATTCATGCTCCTATATCTGAACCTAGAATTCCTATACCAGAACTTTTCTCCGGGGATAGATCTCGTTTCCTGAATTTCAAATATAATTGTAAATTATTTCTTTCCCTGAGATCTCGCTCCGCTGGAGATCCCGCACAGCAGGTTAGGATAGTAATTTCCTTGCTGCGGGGTGACCCTCAGGATTGGGCATTTGCGTTGGTACCCGGGGATCCTGCGTTGCTCAATGTGGATGCGTTTTTTCTGGCTTTGGGGTTGCTTTATGAGGAACCTAATTTAGAGATTCAGGCTGAAAAAACCTTGATGGCCCTATCTCAAGGGCAAGATGAAGCTGAAATATACTGCCAAAAATTTCGTAAATGGTCTGTGCTTACTCAGTGGAATGAGTGCGCCCTGGCGGCGAATTTCAGAGAGGGTCTCTCGGATGCCATTAAAGATGTTATGGTGGGGTTCCCTGCACCTACAGGTCTGAATGAGTCCATGACAATGGCTATTCAGATTGATCGGCGTTTGCGGGAGCGCAAACCTGTGCACCATTTGGCGGTGTCTTCTGAGAAGGCTCCAGAAAATATGCAATGTGATAGAATTCTGTCCAGAAGCGAACGGCAGAATTTTAGGCGAAAAAATGGGTTGTGCTTCTATTGTGGTGATTCAACTCATGTTATATCAGCATGCTCTAAACGTACAAAAAAGGTTCATAAGTCTATTTCAATTGGCACTTTACAGTCTAAGTTTATTTTGTCTGTGACCTTGATTTGTTCATTATCGTCAATTACCGCGGATGCCTATGTCGACTCTGGCGCCGCTTTGAGTCTTATGGATTGGTCCTTTGCCAGGCGCTGTGGGTTTGATCTAGAGCCTCTGGAAGTTCCTATACCTCTGAAGGGTATTGACTCTACACCATTGGCTAGTAATAAACCACAATACTGGACACAAGTGACTATGCGTATGAATCCAGACCATCAGGAGACGATTCGCTTCCTTGTGTTGTACAATCTACATGATGTTTTGGTGCTCGGATTGCCATGGTTACAATCTCATAACCCAGTTCTTGACTGGAAAGCAATGTCTGTGTTAAGCTGGGGATGTCAGGGGGCTCATGGGGACGTACCTTTGGTTTCCATTTCGTCATCTATTCCCTCTGAGATTCCGGAATTTTTATCTGATTATCGTGATGTTTTTGAGGAGCCTAAGCTTGGTTCACTACCTCCTCGCAGAGATTGCGATTGTACCATAGATCTGATTCTGGGCAGTAAATTTCCAAAGGGTCATTTATTTAATCTATCTGTACCTGAACATGCTGCTATGCGAGAATATATTAAGGAGTCCCTGGAAAAGGGACATATTCGTCCTTCTTCATCTCCCTTAGGAGCCGGTTTTTTCTTTGTATCTAAAAAAGATGGCTCTTTGAGGCCGTGTATTGATTATCAACTCTTGAATAAAATTACAGTCAGATATCAGTATCCTCTGCCACTGCTGACTGATTTGTTTGCTCGAATAAAAGGGGCTAAGTGGTTCTCTAAGATTGATCTCCGTGGGGCGTATAATTTGGTGCGAATTAAGCAGGGGGATGAGTGGAAAACCGCATTTAATACGCCCGAGGGCCATTTTGAGTATTTAGTAATGCCTTTTGGTCTTTCAAATGCCCCTTCAGTCTTTCAGTCCTTTATGCATGACATTTTCCGGGAATATTTGGATAAATTCATGATCGTGTATCTGGATGATATTTTGATTTTTTCGGATGACTGGGATTCTCATGTCCAACAAGTCAGGAGGGTTTTTCAGGTTTTGCGGGCTAATTCCTTGTGTGTGAAGGGTTCTAAGTGTATTTTTGGGGTTCAAAAGATTTCTTTTTTGGGGTACATTTTTTCCCCCTCTTCCATTGAGATGGATCCTGTCAAGGTTCGGGCTATTTGTGATTGGACGCAACCTTCTTCGCTTAAGAGCCTTCAGAAATTTTTGGGCTTTGCTAATTTTTATCGTCGATTTATAACTGGTTTTTCTGATGTTGCTAAACCTTTGACTGATTTGACCAAAAAGGGTGCTGATGTTGCTGATTGGTCCCCTGCTGCTGTGGAGGCCTTTCGGGAGCTTAAGCGCCGCTTTTCTTCCGCCCCTGTGTTGCGTCAGCCTGATGTTACTCTTCCTTTTCGGGTTGAGGTCGATGCTTCCGAGATCGGAGCTGGGGCGGTCTTGTCGCAGAAAAGTTCCGATTGCTCTGTGATGAGACCTTGTGCGTTCTTTTCTCGAAAATTTTTGCCCGCCGAGCGAAATTATGATATTGGTAATCGGGAGCTTTTGGCTATGAAGTGGGCTTTTGAGGAGTGGCGTCATTGGCTTGAGGGGGCTAGACATCAGGTGGTGGTATTGACCGATCACAAGAATTTGATTTATCTTGAGTCTGCCAGGCGCCTGAATCCTAGACAGGCGCGCTGGTCGTTGTTTTTCTCTCGGTTTAATTTTGTGGTCTCATACTTACCAGGTTCTAAAAATGTGAAGGCGGATGCCCTTTCTAGGAGTTTTGAGCCTGATTTCCCTGGTGATTCTGAACCTACAGGTATCCTTAAGGATGGGGTGATATTATCTGCTGTTTCCCCAGACCTGCGACGGGCTTTGCAGGAGTTTCAGGCGGATAGACCTGATCGTTGCCCGCCTGGTAGACTGTTTGTTCCTGATGATTGGACCAGTAGAGTAATCTCGGAGGTTCATTCTTCTGCGTTGGCAGGTCATCCCGGGATCTTTGGTACCAGGGATTTGGTGGCTAGGTCCTTCTGGTGGCCTTCTCTGTCTCGAGATGTACGAGTTTTTGTGCAGTCTTGTGATGTTTGTGCTCGGGCCAAACCTTGTTGTTCTTGGGCTAGCGGATTGTTGTTATCTTTGCCTATTCCAAAGAGGCCTTGGACTCACATCTCTATGGATTTTATTTCTGATCTCCCTGTTTCTCAGAAAATGTCTGTCATCTGGGTGGTGTGTGACCGTTTTTCAAAGATGGTTCATTTGGTGCCCTTGCCTAAGTTGCCGTCCTCTTCCGAGTTGGTTCCTCTGTTTTTTCAAAATGTGGTTCGCTTGCATGGTATTCCGGAGAATATCGTTTCTGACAGGGGGACCCAGTTCGTGTCTAGATTTTGGCGGGCGTTCTGTGCTAGGATGGGCATTGATTTGTCTTTTTCGTCTGCGTTCCATCCTCAGACTAATGGCCAGACTGAGCGAACTAATCAGACCTTGGAGACTTATTTGAGGTGTTTTGTGTCTGCGGATCAGGATGACTGGGTTGCCTTTTTGCCGTTGGCGGAGTTTGCCCTCAATAATCGGGCTAGTTCTGCCACTTTGGTTTCTCCTTTCTTTTGCAATTCGGGGTTTCATCCTCGCTTTTCTTCTGGTCAGGTGGAGTCTTCGGATTGTCCTGGAGTGGATACTGTGGTGGATAGGTTGCATCGGATTTGGGGACAGGTGGTGGACAATTTGGAGTTGTCCCAGGAGAAGACTCGGCATTTTGCTAACCGCCGTCGTCGTGTTGGTCCTCGTCTTCGTGTTGGGGACTTGGTGTGGTTATCTTCTCGTTTTGTCCCTATGAGGGTTTCTTCTCCTAATTTTAAGCCTCGGTTCATCGGCCCGTATAAGATTTTGGAGATTCTTAACCCTGTGTCCTTTCGATTGGACCTCCCGGCATCTTTTTCTATCCATAATGTCTTCCATCGGTCATTATTGCGCAGGTATGAGGTACCGGATGTGCCTTCCGTTGAGCCTCCCGCTCCGGTGTTGGTTGAGGGTGAATTGGAGTACGTTGTGGAGAAGATCTTGGACTCCCGTGTTTCCAGACGGAAACTTCAGTATCTGGTCAAGTGGAAGGGCTACGGTCTGGAGGATAATTCTTGGGTGACAGCCTCTGATGTTCATGCCTCTGATTTGGTCCGTGCCTTTCATAGGGCTCATTCTGATCGCCCTGGTGGTTCTTGTGAGGGTTCGGTGCCCCCTCCTTGAGGGGGGGGTACTGTTGTGAATTTGGTTTTTGGGCTCCCCCGGTGGTCACTGGTGGTACTGGACTTGTGTGCTTCACTTTCTCTGTTCACCTGTTTCCATCAGGATATGGGAGTATCCTATTTAGCCTTGCTGCTCAGTTATTCTAGTGCCGGCCATCAATGTAACCAGAGCCTTTCTGTTGCATGTTCCTGCTTCTAGACTACTATCAGCTAAGTTGGACTCTTAGTCCTAAGTTTGTTTGCATTTTTGTTCCAGTTCACAGTTATGTTATGTTTCTGTAGCTGGAAGCTCTTGTGGGCCGAAATTACCACTCCGGTGTCATGAGTTGACACATGAGTCTTAAAGTAATTTCTGGATGGTATTTTAATAGGGTTTTCAGCTGACCGTGAAGTTCCCTATTGTATCTTCTTACTATCTAGTAAGCGGACCTCGCTTTGCTGAACCTACCTTCATACTGCGTATGTCTTTTCCTCTGAACTCACCGTCAATATATGTGGGGGGCTTCTGTCTCCTTTTTGGGGGAATTTCCCTAGAGGTAAGCCAGGTCTGTTTTTTCCTCTATTAGGGTTAGTTAGTTCTCCGGCTGGCGCTGGGCGTCTAGGGATAAAACGTAGGTACGTCACCCGGCCACTGTTAGTTGTGTGGTAGGTTTAGCTCACGGTCAGCTCGAGATTCCATCACCCAAGAGCTAGTCTGTTATTTAAGTTCTCTGACGTTCCCTTGCCATTGGGAACCATGACACTGTACTCTTTCCCCTGGAAGAAGGCTCATTCAGCTGAAACGTGTGTAGGGATTCTTTGGCGCCACAGCAGGTCATAGGTAAGTGCAGCGCCCCAGAGTCCTGGTCGTTGCAGTGATGTCGCTCTGCCACTAAGGGGAGTGATGTTACGACTGATTGCACTAAAGGAGTTCACCTGACCAGGTATCACAGTCACACATTACACTTCACACTCTGGCCACCAGGGGGAGCGAAGGGTTCTATGTATTAGGCCACTCCTCACACTCTGGTAAAACTGGGGGTTGAATAGGAAGTTAGAGAGAAGCTGACTGGGTTTTGCCCAGGCAACATCCTGTGAGAGAGGGAGTTCCTGGGAAGATTCAGGGGGGTCTCTGTCAGGGGTGGGATCCTGACAGTGGCCTAGCGAAAAGGACAGATCGTTACGGAGCCGCGCCTGCACCCGTTGCGGTGGCATCCTAAGGAAGGACATGAAGCGAGGTTTATTGTGGAGAAGTGAGAAACGAGATCACAGCACAAAGAATAGAACCAGTAGGAGTTGTGCCCTAAGACCGAGGCAACATCCTACTGAGGCGCGTAGTTGGTGGCCGGAACGCAGAGGAAGTATTGGGCTCTAAGCATTACTTCAAACAGCGGCAGGACAGTTAACTTTAGGTTGGCTGTCTCACCTAAATCACCTAAGCAGACAACAGAGGCAATTGTTGGAGAGGGGCATCTCTAGGGTCCCTATAAAATAACTCCAGGCCTACCCCATCATACGGGTGCATCCTAGCCATATCATCTGGGGGACAGAGAGAGAAAGAACATCAGAAACAGACACAACAGTTGTGAGGACTATCTCGTGGTGCTCAGCAGGGAGGTACTACAACACACAGGCGCTAGAAGGTAGGCACTGATTTCCACCTGCAAAGGGAACTCTGGATGTGCCTTCGGACCGGCCGGTCTCAGCCATCCCTGTTAGCAGTGCTCTGGATTGCGGATCCCGAAGCCTTCAGTAAAGAGGTAAAGAGACTGCAACCCTGTGTCCTTGTTATTCATCGCACCTTGCACCACGCACCATCATTACACCTTTCATTGGACGCCCCTTAGCAGGGTCACGGACCGGGTCTAGCCACCGTGACAACCCCAGGACCGAGACAGAGAGGCTCGGTACCGAGTACCCCGCGGCCCTGCGTCTGGGGGCGCTCCAACTTGGCGTCATGAACAGGATCTACTTAAGCCTGAAGAATCAGGTCATGTGTGCCTTGGAACTGTGTCTGGATTGTGCTTGAACTGTGATTTATTGCAAAGACTGTGTATTGCTATTTGCCGCCAAAAATTCCCGCCAAAACCGCCGCCATTACAGCGCTAAGAGGAGCGCAAGAGAAGAAGAAGGGCGTGGAGTGGGCGTATGTAAGCTGAAGAGCGCGAAAGACAATGGCCGCCCAGTCAAAGTATTACTGTATCCTGAGGACATGTCCGTCAGCCGCTGAGGTCTGCCTTCTCATTCTCTATGGAGGGTGGAGACCATGGAGACGGGGCCGCCCCTGAAAACAAGCACGGGAAGAAGATCCAGAGGAGGGGACAAATATGGCAACTTCCAGGACACCGCATGGGGACGACACGGCCCGGCGCAGGGCTGCATCACCCACAGCAGTCCCGGATTCACCGTTGCTGCAGGGACTGACCATTGTGGAGCTGCCAATGGGTAGGCCCAGCAGACAGTCGCCTGATGACTGGGAAGCCGCAGCTGAAGCCCGGCAGCTGGCTCGCTGCCGAGAGGCCCACACTCATGTGAGTTCCCGGTTGGGCCATCCTACGGAGATCCGCCTGTCCCCCGTGTCCCCCACTCTACCCGCTCCAACCATGGCAGACCCACGAACCCTGCCAGTGGATTGTGAGCCGCAGGAGCCGGACCTGAGGATCCTGCCAGTGACGGAACGCCGACGACACCTGGTGGCGGCGTGGAGGAAACAGCCCCGACCTGTGGCCACGATCGACCTAACGGGTGATGTGGAGGTCCCACCATCGAAGTGGGGTGTGGTGGTAATCTTTAACTCCCAGGAAGGAAGGGGAGTCATCCAGGAGATTGGGGAGCCACTAAAGGTCCACGTCACCCGGAGCGAGGTGAAGCCGCTGTCGCCAGAACCAGAGTAAGCCTCAAAGTCATGGAACTGTAAATAGTTATTTGTTTGTCTTCTACTGTTTTGCTGCTAGTACCTGACCAGGGTTGTCCTTAAAGGGATCCCTTCGTTTACCTGGGATCCCTATTGTTTTTGCTTTTTGTTTTTGCTTTTGTTCACCATTGTTTACAAAGACTGCTGAATCATGGACGGTGAATGGTTCACAAACTGTGTTGTAAATAGTTCGCACCTTCTTAAAGGTGCCCCCTACTGGTTTTACAAAAAGGAGAACTTTTTGAAGAGACTGTTCTTGAATACAGCGCAGAAGTTCTTGCCTTAAACGGACTTGCAGATAGAGAGTCTGCACTACTTCCAAAGAGACTTGGTTCCCTCTTAAAGGGAATGTTCATGTATTGCACTTAAGTATAATGTTACTTTAAGAACGTTGAATAGTATTGAATAGTGTGTAGTTATTTAAGAAATAATAGGAAATGTTCGATCATGTTACTAGAGATTGAGGACAGGAAAGAGTTGAAAGCCGAGTTTCAGTGAAGTGGACCCGTAGGGGTTAGTGATTCCTCCTGGAAACCATAGAGAGATGGTTGATTGATCTTATACTGTGAATAAAAATTGAGCTTGTAGAAGAAAAGAGGCAGTAGGCCCGGACGAGTAGCCAGGCGGTCCTGCATGTTCGAAGTTAGAGAGTAAAGAAAAGTGTTGCATTTAGAAAAGAGAAATAAAGACAAAGTTAATTTATATTTTAGAGTTTTATAGTAAGCCTTTAGTGGGTTCAGCTTATACACCCTTAAAGGAAAAGTTAAATTATTGTTCAAACTTTGCACTTAGTAGATAGAATACCCGGCTGGGTAATGATGGTTATTTATAGTCGAGTTAGTCATAAGTGTTATTTATAACCTTGAGTAAAAATGTAAATATGTTTCCGTTTGTAACGTTCAAGTGTCCTCACCTCCCATAAAGGGAAGCACTGTTAAATTTACTTGTTCATTGCATTTCAAAATTTTGTATGTCTTTTGCTAACGTGTATTGTTGTTCTTCTTCCCAGTCCGGGAGTACTGGATTTTACTGGGGGGGAGTGCAGCGCCCCAGAGTCCTGGTCGTTGCAGTGATGTCGCTCTGCCACTAAGGGGAGTGATGTTACGTCTGATTGCACTAAAGGAGTTCACCTGACCAGGTATCACAGTCACACATTACACTTCACACTCTGGCCACCAGGGGGAGCAAAGGGTTCTATGTATTAGGCCACTCCTCACACTCTGGTAAAACTGGGGGTTGGATAGGAAGTTAGAGAGAAGCTGACTGGGTTTTGCCCAGGCAACATCCTGTGAGAGAGGGAGTTCCTGGGAAGATTCAGGGGGGTCTCTGTCAGGGGTGGGATCCTGACAGTGGCTTAGCGAAAAGGACAGATTGTTATGCGCCTGCACCCGTTGCGGTGGCATCCTAAGGAAGGACACGAAGTGAGGTTTATTGTGGAGAAGTGAGAGACGAGATCACAGCTCAAAGGACAGTAGAACCAGTAGGAGCCGTGCCCTAAGACCGAGGCAACATCCTACTGAGGCGCGTAGCCGGTGGCTGGAACGCCGAGGAAGTATTGGGCTCTAAGCATTACTTCAAACAGCGGCAGGACAGTTAACTTTAGGTTGGCTGTCTCACCTAAATCACCTAAGCAGACAATGGAGGCAATTGTGGGAGAGGGGCGTCTCTAGGGTCCCTATAAAATAACTCCAGGCCTACCCCGTCATACAGGTGCGTCCTAGCCTTATCACCTGGGGGACGGAGAGAGAAAGAACATCAGAAACAGACACAACAGTTGTGAGGACTATCCCGTGGTGCTCAGCAGGGAGGTACTACAACACACAGGCGCTAGAAGGTAGGCACTGATTTCCACCTGCAAAGGGAACTCTGGATGTGCCTTTGGACCGGCCGGTCTCAGCTAGCCCTGTTAGCAGTGCTCTGGATTGCGGATCCCGAAGCCTTCAGTAAAGAGGTAAAGAGACTGCAACCCTGTGTCCTCGTTATTCATCGCGCCTTGCACCACGCACCATCATTACACTTTTCATTGGACGCCCCTTAGCAGGGTCACGGACCGGGTCTAGCCACCATGACAACCCCAGAACCGAGACAGAGAGGCCCGGTACCGAGTACCCCGCGGCCCTGCGTCTGGGGGCGCTCCATAATTACTTTACTTCACTGGCATTTCCCTGTCTCTGTTTTGTGACTATTCACTTGACTGATTGTTATTTTTTATGATACTTTTCACCTTTAGTAATTATTTCAGTCACATCACGTTAGCAGGAGTTTTTTTTCATTTCAATTCCCTCTACAAATACATTGTAACATTGCTGTTGGCGCCATCTTGTGGCTATCTCTGGTATATACATATATTTTTACCTTTTGTTTTTGTTATTTATCTTATTTACCTCAATAAAAATATTATTTTAACACATTCTATTTGTAATTTGGTTTATTCACACCTCTTTTTTTATATGATCCCTCAATTCATTACCAGTCACTTCATCCTCAACGCTTTCCACTATGTACCTCCCGCTCTAACCCTAACCCCGATTCATTATATTTACATGCTCCTCCCGCCCCAATTCATTGTCATGTCTTTCTCTCCCACCCTCTATTCATTATCAACTGCTTTACCCCACATTCAATACATCATTTACTCCCCCACTCTCAAAATTCATTATTTGTTCTCCCCCTAGATCATCATTTACTCTCCCCAGCCCCCACCTTCAATTCATCATTTGCTATCCCCACCCCCACCTTCAATTAAATTGCTGTGCCCCATCACTCACACTGAGTTCTTCATTTGCAGTCCCCACACTTTAATTTGATGTCCCCTTACTTCATCCATTGCAGTCCCCTATCACCCCCTCACTTTATCTGCAATGCCCCTTCATCATTTGCAGCCCCCTATCCCCCTTCCTTTTCATCATGTGCAGTACCCTTGCAGACACTTCATCATGTGCAGTCCCCTTCCCCCACTTTATCATGTGCAGTCCCCCTTAATAACCCACTTTATCATGTACAGTTCCCCTAACCCCCACTTCATCATGTGTAGTCCCCCTTACCCCCCACTTTCTTGTACAGCCCCACTCCCCTTCATCATATGTAGTCCCCTTTACCCCCAGTCATCATGTGCAGTGCCCCTTACCCCCACATTATGTGCAGTCCCCCTTACCCCATTTCATGTGTAGTCCTCCTTACCCCAACTTCATATGCAGTCTCGCTTACCCCCCCTTCATCATGTGCCGTCCCCCTTACCCCCACTTCATCATGTGCCGCCCCACTCCCCCCACTTCATCATGTGCAATCCCCCTTACTCCCCCCACTTCAACATGTACAGTCTCCCTTACCCCCACTTCATGTGCAGCCCCACTCCCCGTTTATCATGTGCAGTCCCCTTTACCCCACACTTCATGTGCAGCCCCACTCCCCCTTCAACATGTACAACCCAACCCCCCCACTCCATCATGTGCAGCCCCATGTCATCATGTGCAGCCCCACTCCATCATGTGCAGGCTGCCCCACTCCATCATGTGCAGCCCCACTCCCCCCACTTCATCATGTGCAGCCCCACTCCATCATGCACAGCTCCACGCTTCCCCCATTTCATCATGTGCAGCCCCACTCCCTGCATTTCATCATGTGCAGCCCCACTCCCCCCACTTAATCATGTGCAGCCCCACTTACCCCCCCACCCCATCATGTGCTGTCTCCTTTATCCCCCAAACCAAACTCCATCATGTGCAGTCCCCCATACACCCCCCCAGTTCATCACTTGCAGTTACCCTCACACATTGAATTCATTTCATAAAGAAAACAAAAAAGTTTTCCATGCTTACCTAACAGTCGCTCCCCAGCAGCGCCTCTCTGCTTCCAGTGCCGGTACATGTCGGCACGTGCATGATGATGTCATCGCGCATGCCCGACACCTGACCCTCAAGGACTCTCTCTACATGGAGGGAGCAGGAGTTGTGCAGCCATCAATGTTAGATGGCCAGGCACAGCTCCCAGCCCCGGCGTGATAGCACTGTGATGTCGGACCGTGTCCGCTGTACAATCTGTGACGTGGCCAGCAGAAGACACAGCCGCCCGTGTCACAGACTGTACAGCGGACACGGCCGCACATAATTTTCTGTGCGGCCGGCCATGTACAGCTGCTGGGGGAGCAGCCTCTCTGCCACCAGGCCCAGCCTGCCCCTGCCAGCAACACAGCAGCTGCCAGCAAGTATCCTAACTGAAATTAGAACAAACTTTTTCTGTTTTAGGTCAATTAGGATTACCATAATTATTAATGTTTGCTAAATGCCGGAATAATGAGAGAGATTGTTTTAAGGCATTTTTATTACTTACTGCAAAGTCAAAAGTTTATATGCACCAAGATTACTATGCCTTTAAACAATTCTGGACTTCCGATATGATGAGGTCATGTGTATACAGTATCTACTATATAATTGTCTAAGGGTCACTTCTGTCTGCCTGTCTGTCCTTCTGTCTGTCTGTCTGTCACGGATATACATTGGTCGCGGCCTCTGTCTGTCATGGAAATTCAAGTCACTGATTGGTCGCGGCAAAACGGCCATGACCAATCAGTGACAGGCACAGTCCGGCGGCAAAATGGCCGCTCCTTACTCCCCGCAGTCAGTGCCCAGCGCCCGCTCCATACTCCCCTCCAGTCAGTGCTCACACAGGGTTAATGGCGGCGGTAAGAGACCGCGTTATGCCGCGGGTAACGCACTCCGTTACCGCTGCTATTAACCCTGTGTGTCCCCCACTTTTTACTATTGATGCTACCTAAGCAGCATCAATAGTAAAAAAATGTAATGTTAAAAGTAATAAAAAAACAAAAAACCTGCTATTCTCACCCTCCGTAGTCCGCCGAGCCACACGCGGCTGCCGCCATCTTCCGTTCCCAGAGATACATTGCGAAATTACCCAGAAGACTTAGCGGTCTCGCGAGACTGATAAGTCTTCTGGGTAATTTCGTAATGCATCCTGGGAACGGAAGATGGCGGCAGCCGCGCACGCATCGCCAGAGCTTCGGTGGATCCCGGTGGGTGAGTATATCACTATTTTTTATTTTAATTATTTTTTTTAACAGGGATATGGTGCCCACACTGCTAAATACTACGTGGGCTGTGTTATATACTGCGCGGGCAGTGCTATATACTACATGGGCAGTGTGATATACTGCGTGGGCTGTGTGATATACTGCGGGGGCTGTGCTATATACTACATGGGCAGTGTGATATACTGCGTGGGCTGTGTGATATACTGTGGGGGCTGTGCTATATACTACATGGGCAGTGTGATATACTGCGTGGGCTGTGCTATATACTATATGGGCAGTGTTATATACTACATGGGCTGTGTGATATACTGCGGGGGCTGTGCTATATACCACATGGGCAGTGTTATATACTGCATGGGCTGTGTTATATACTGCGTGGGCTGTGCTATATACTATGTGCCCTGTGTTATATACTGCGTGGCCTGTGTTATATGTTATATACTGCGTGGCTGCTATATACTGTTTGGGCTGTGTTATATAGTATGTGGGCTGTGTTATGTACTGCGTGGCCTGTATTAACGCATCGGGTATTCTAGAATATGTATGTATGTATATAGCAGCCACATAGTATATAGCACAGGCCACGTAGTATTTGTCTGCTATATACTACATGCCTCCTATATACTACGTACCCCACGGCCCTTGGGGGGCGATCCATTGGGACCATCAGTTGTGTTGTGCAGAAGTCTGGTGGATACACAGCTGATAGCCCTACTGAATAGACTGTTAGAATTTGTATTATGGCAAGAAAAAAGCAGCTAAGTAAAGAATAACGAGTGGCCATCATTACTTTAAGAAATGAAGGTCAGTCAGTAGGAAAAATTGGGAAAACTTTGAAAGTGTCCCCAAGTGCAGTGGCAAAAACCATCAAGCGCTACAAAGAAACTGGCTCACATGAGGACTGTCCCAGGAAAGGAAGACCAAGAGTCACCTCTGCTTCTGAGGATAAGTTTATTCAAGTCACCAGCCTCAGAAATCGCAGGTTAACAGCAGCTCAGATTAGAGACCAGGTCAATGTCACACAGAGTTCTAGCAGCAGACACATCTCTAGAACAACTGTTAAGAGGAGACTTTGTGCAGCAGGCCTTCTTGGTAAAATAACTGCTAGGAAACCACTGCTAAGGACAGGTAACAAGCAGAAAAGACTTGTTTGGGCTAAAGAACACAAGGAATGGACATTAGACCAGTGGAAATCTGTGCTTTGGTCTGATGAGTCCAAATTTAAGATCTTTGGTTCCAACCACCGAGTCTTTGTGCGACGCAGAAAAGGTGAAGGGATGGACTCTACATGCCTGGTTCCCACTGTGAAGCATGGAGGAGGAGGTTTGATGGTGTGGGGGTGCTTTGCTGGTGACACTGTTGGGGATTTATTCAAAATTGAAGGCATACTGAACCAGCATGGCTACCACAGCATCTTGCAGCGGCATGCTATTCCATCCGGTTTGCGCTTAGTTGGACCATCACTTATTTTTCAACAGGACAATGACCCCAAACACACCTCCAGGCTGTGTAAGGGCTATTTGACCAAGAAGGAGAGTGATGGGGTGCTACGCCAGATGACCTGGCCTCCACAGTCACCAGACCTGAACCCAATCAACATGGTTTGGGGTAAGCTGGATCGCAGAGTGAAGGCAAAAGGGCCAACAAGTGCTAAGCATCTCTGGGAACTCCTTCAAGATTGTTGGAAGACCATTCCCGGTGACTACCTCTTGAAGCTCATCAAGAGAATGCCAAGAGTGTGCAAAGCAGTCATCAAATATTATACTACGTGGCTGTGCTAAGCGCGACGTACATACATACATACATATTCTAGAATACCCGATGCGTTAGAATCGGGCCACCATCTAGTTTAATATAACAGTATAATAACTGTTGACTTGTGTGTAAAAAATATCCTTTATTGATACATGATTTCATCTCAGTTCATAGCCATTCATATATTACACAGCAAAAGAATCGGAGAATATTAAGGTGTGAAATATTAGCCAAATATTAGTTATTTGAAGTCAAGCCTGACATTAATAATTAATATCCAGAGCCCCCATTTAACAGCATATAATTAAATGACTCTAATAACAAATGTGGTTTTGCAGTAGTAATGAAAAACTTCAAGACCATATGTTTATATAAAAATTAATAAAATACAATGTTGACAGCATTCATCCTAAGCTTGTTCACTTTTTCATATAATATCAATATATTTTACATCAACACTAAATCATATATCTCATATAGGATGTACAGCAGTCAGTGTATGATAGAGTTTGATAAGTTCTATTATCTTCTTTTGTATTTATAACATACTTGGTTTTATGTGAAACCAGCTTCTCCTTCCTGTACATATAAACATTATGAACCCTGGTTAATTTTAGGGTTTTAGCTATTTATCCTTACAAGATTCAATTGATGTCCAAAATACTCCACTTTTTTGTCATATTGCTATTCCCTATGTAGTAAAATGAATTAATTTAAGAAAGCATTTTAGACACTTTCCAAATAAAGTGATCCACGGGTTAAAAAATGTGCACACAACCTGGCATTGATGATCATTCAGGTGCAGAGGCTATCTCTAAAAACTTTTATGCATGTAATACCTGAAGGAGACTGGTGAGGAAATACTCATAAATCTCTAATGATGGTGCTGTTTGCACAGGCCATATTGGAAATTCTTAGGAGCAGCCTATGGCTCCTTTTCATATTGCGTACGAACTCCCCATGAAATGGGATTCAAGTGTGTGTACCTATGGGGACATTGACTATAATTGTGCCAACATTTGCTTTATTGTGCATCATTTTCAGGCCTATATGCCTACTGGAGATGACGTATGCATACAAAAACGATGCACACGTTGACTCTGTCAATACCATTATAGTCAATTGCCCTGTGGGCACATACGCCCAAATCCCATTTTGAGGAGGGTTCAAATGCAAGTCCCGACTAGACTACTGAATGTGGGCAGGAACCGACTGTGAAAGGTGCGTAATGCACAACTGGAGAGTTTATGGACTTTTTACTGGAGATCATGGTTGCCTATTAAACATTGAGGGAGGCTGGTTAACAGCCTAATCACAGACTATTCAATTATGGACAGCCTCACCAACAGTGAAGAAGAAAATTCATATCCCACATCTTCCCTTTCTCCTTTTGGCATGTCTGTTTTTCATCAATAATACTTCAGGACTCTGACTCTTCTACTACTACTTCCGATCAACCATCACTTGACTGTGGCTTATTGTTTGATTTGTAGATTAATGCTATTATTGTGCAGTGTGTAAGGTATTGTGCTGAATTTCTATTTTTGCTATGCATTATGTTATTGTGCTGTGGAGCATTTCTGTGAATTTTATAGAACTGTGTTCTTGTCTACGTTAAATCACAGTGTATCGTATGTTTGTTGTTGATGCTGGATTGTCAACTAAGCTATTTTCAGTGCAAGAAAGATAGATAGTTTGTAGAGTATAACTTGACTTTTGGATATGGGATGGACCCCACTCCTTCTTAAAACCACCATAACTACTGTAAACCTAGGTACTAAAATAAATACACAAAACACATTATTTTGGTTGTCAAAATGGCCACAGCTTTTATTCAAATCACAGGATTAAATAATCACAGTAGGAGTCAGGTGGAGTGCTAGTACATTGGGATTCACAAGTACTGCGATATCCCCAGCTGTCTGACATACAGCACCAGGACAGACAGCCATAAAGGGGCGGCACGCACTGGCTTGCCATTCAAGCAGAGCCAGTAAACTTTCAGGGCACCAATGACCCTATTATCCTCACTCCTGTGCTTAACCACTGTGCCCGCCCCTGATTGATGTTACCATTACAACGTCCTTGAGGCTGGCCACCAAAGCCGAGCCTGCTCACCATCATGAGGTTTTACATCCTCTATTAGTTAAAATGAGTCCACCTTAACTTGTCTGCAACTTCCACCTGACTCCTAAACCACAAAGCCGTGACGGGTTAAATATTCCAAGTCTCATTTGACACCTTTTTTTTTTTTTTTTTTTTTTTTTTTTTATAAATAATTAAATCATTTTTGTAAACTTAAAAACTAGAAGTCCCTGCAAAAGCATTAATGGGACTAAACTTGGCAAACCCCCGACTCACAAAGAGTCATCCTACAACGCTCAGGAGAGGAAAAACCCCCTGTGGAGGAAACCTCCAGGGAACCATGGCTGAAGGATTGCCCTTCCCTTGGGCTTAGAAGGTTACCACAAATAATAACTCTTTATAGCCAATATACAATTGAACATGGTACAAGATATACAATGACAAATTCAAAAATACAATAAAACATTTATCATTATACAAGCAATAATTAAAAAGTTTAAGGACACAGATTATAAACAGGGCGGGAGGGCGGGTAATGTTTCATCCTGTCCATCCTGTGAGAGAAAGAGGGAAAGCCAGAGTTGCCTCCCCTATATAAGCCCCACCCTCCTCACAGTAATACACCATGCACAAACATCTAAACTTCCTCTTAAAGCAACAACACTCTTGTTTAAAATCTACACCGCAATACAAACAAAAGCTGCAGGAGTTCTCGGTCCACCCATCCCCAAGTCATGTCCACCTCCATCTAGTCTCCGGTGGTTTCTTGACTTTTGGATATGGGATGGACCCCACTCCTTCTTAAAACCACCATAACTACTGTAAACCTAGGTACTAAAATAAATACACAAAACACATTATTTTGGTTGTCAAAATGGCCACAGCTTTTATTCAAATCACAGGATTAAATAATCACAGTAGGAGTCAGGTGGAGTGCTAGTACATTGGGATTCACAAGTACTGCGATATCCCCAGCTGTCTGACATACAGCACCAGGACAGACAGCCATAAAGGGGCGGCACGCACTGGCTTGCCATTCAAGCAGAGCCAGTAAACTTTCAGGGCACCAATGACCCTATTATCCTCACTCCTGTGCTTAACCACTGTGCCCGCCCCTGATTGATGTTACCATTACAACGTCCTTGAGGCTGGCCACCAAAGCCGAGCCTGCTCACCACCATGAGGTTTTACATCCTCTATTAGTTAAAATGAGTCCACCTTAACTTGTCTGCAACTTCCACCTGACTCCTAAACCGCCACCAGCGAGGCCATTTGACACCTTGAATGGACTCGACCCCCATCACCCATGCCTAATAAAGTCATCAACGAGTTCTGCATGCTATGGAAAGACTGTGCACATAAGTAACAAAATTCCAGGACTACAGATTAATTTTAACAATGCAACTACCAAGTTATGATCAATAATACGGTAACTACAGCAAAATAACAGCCGCTAAACATCCTGCAATGTGGATCCTATAATGGGTAATGCAGAAACTAAACCATAATAAAGGGGTAGCCACAGTCTGACTACCTGTATAATGACATCTGTCATGCCTCAAAAACTATTATACCGCATGTATTGTAGCCAGCTCTAATAACTCACTAATTCACAGATTTTAGTTCTAGAAACCACCATTACATACAGTTGCTGGGCTGTGTAGTAACCAATTCTTAAACCCTCTTACTATTACTACCCAAAAAGTGATGAGTGTACATAAAGAGAAAGATATTATAATCAAGGAGAAATTAAAAGCCATACACAATATAATATCAACATTATAACCGATCATTAAATAATTTAAACAATTTCTGTAATATTTGGACATAGTAAATGAAATAAGCCTATAGCAGAAAATTCTACAAAGGCATTATTAATAACCTTGCCACGCCATTGTTAATTGCTTTACAGGCATTTGATAACAAATACCATTAACCCTCTCCAACTGGGACAAAGGCATTGGGAATAGGCACATCGCCCTTCGTGTTAATGAACTTGATTTCTTCACCCTTAGCCGCTCCCACTGGCTCAAGGGCATTGATCAGGATGCACTTTATTACTTTTCCCTTAGTCACTCCCACTGACTCCAGGGCACCCATATTAGGTACATTGCTCTTCAGTTTAATTCCCCAGATTACTGCATTGTCCAGAGGACAACCTTGAAAGAAACAAGAGTTGGTCAATATAAACAGTCAAAATCTGTGCCTCAGCATTCTCAAGTCACATGAAAAAAGAGAGCGTCCTTGAAGCTAACGATTGTATTGAAATGCATGCTTTTTTTTTTTTTTTTTTTTTTTTTTTAAGCTATTGTTCCTAGCTCATAGGACCCAATTTAATTTGTAGGCATGTAGAATATGATTGCCATGTCCACAGGGACTTTACCCTAACTGGGTCTTGTAGGATATAAATGCTTCTGGAGACCAGGGGGCCATACTGTGATGGTCACTCCTCCACACCAGGGGGCCATACCAAAGATGGCTACCCCTCCATACCAGGGGGTCATACTATGATGTACACCCCTCCATCCAGGGGTCATACCCGAGATGTTTACTCCTCCACACAAAGGGTCATACTATGATGAATACCCCCCTAAACAGAGAGTCCATACCTGAGATGGTTACCCCTACTGACCAAATCATAATTAGCTTCAAGGACCCACTAAAAAAGAAACAAATAAGTGCTTTTTTTTTTTTTTTCTTTAATACC
Source organism: Ranitomeya variabilis (assembly GCF_051348905.1). Classification (NCBI taxonomy): domain Eukaryota; kingdom Metazoa; phylum Chordata; class Amphibia; order Anura; family Dendrobatidae; genus Ranitomeya; species Ranitomeya variabilis. The sequence continues at coordinate 216,742,418 of NC_135234.1, read as the reverse complement.
TTTATTAAAACCAAACATACAATAACCCAACAAAGCATAAGTAACCTTAGCTCGCTGGGAGGAGTCCTTGAAGCTCATAAGATCTGGCGATTACCAAACATAAAGTGAACATAAAATGTACCAACAATTACTCCCAGCCGTTACCCCACCAGCTCGGGAGCACCATAACCACAGGGTTCCAATGTTCACTTGCACTTCCTGAGGATCCGACAAACCCTTGCCGAAACTCCCCTCCACATTTCACCAGATCCAGAACCATATTTAATACCAAACGGAAGAATCCATATCCCAATGGATCCCCCAGACCAATTTGCAACCAACTTCAAGGACCCCCCCAACTGCCCGGCTCCAGGTATTCCACTCAGTCTGTGCTATCCACCATCTTAGGTAATATAAAATTAAGCACTCGGTGGGTATACACCATTCCTGCAAATATATGAAGGGGACAATATAAGAATTAAAACAGCATACAATAAAACATCAAAGCATAAAGAACATTAACATGCTGGGAGGAGTCCTTGAAGCTCATAAGATCTGGTGATTACCAAACAAAAAGTGGACAAAAAATGTACCAACATTTACTCCCAGCCGTTACCCCACCAGCTCGGGAGCACCATAACCACAGGGTTCCAATGTTCACTTGAACTTCCTGAGGATTCAACAAACCCTTGCTGAAAATCCCCTCTACCATTCACCAGATCAAGAACCAAATTAAATTCCAAAAAGAGGAATCCATATCCCAATGGATCCCCCAGAGCAATTTATAACCAACTTCAAGGACCCCCCCAACTGCACAAGATGTGGGAGAAGTGAAGATGGAAACACCATGTAAGTTTACAACCAAGGTATATTACAGGTTGATACTGGAAAATGTCCCATCATAAGGTCAGATAAATTCGCTGATGGGCAATGCTGTGTTATATGCTGTAACAATAAAGAAGCAGCCTGCTCCTCTACAGCAGTTACAGACAGGCTCTCTAACCACCAGCTGCACATACATCGTAAGAAAATATAATATTTAGGTATAGTATAAGCTGCCTGCAGCCATAGGTGTATGTGCAGAAAACTGCAAGGCTGTGTCCCCAGTCAGTCACACTACCTACATACAACAGACAGGGCTGAAAACTGGGCCCATGATGTGTTCTCCAGAGCAAGGTGCAGCATCACACTAGGAGTGCCCACTCACTGCCCGCCATGTGCTGAGTTATTAGTGCCCACTCACTGCCTCCGCCATGTGCTGAGCTATGTCCACTCACTGCCTGCCATATGCTGCATTATTAGTGCCCCACTCACCACCACGCCATGTGCTGAATTACTCCCTGAATATTTATTGACACCTGATAATATATATATAGTAAGGCTCCAGGTAATGCACTCAGGCTTGTGCTATCCACCATCTAAGATATATAGAAAAAGGGGGGTGGATATATCAGGCAGGACAGCATGCAACATAATAGGACTAAAGGCTGCCATATTTCCAGAAATAAAGCACAGATTTGGAAGTCATACACAAATTATATGTGCAGCAAGGAAAGTAACCTGGAGACCCAGGATCTAACATGCACTCAAAGTCTGTATACATGATAAGCATGCTGCACAGAGATGGAGCCTTTACTCTTATATCACATATATATAGTGAGAGTAACCTGTCACACTGGATCTGTACACCCAGCATCATCAGACTGTATTGTACAGAGATAAGGTCACATACAGGTCACCACACTCCATAAATGGGAAGGGGGGGAATCAGAACACAGCAGCATGCAATGCACAGACATGAAGTGCAGCCTCTTACCCTCATATATATATACGGTATATATATACCATCCCATTACTGCTCCCCCTCACCAGTGACTAGTCCCTGTAACTGCCCAGTTCCGCGCTAGCAATAGCAGTCACTGTAGGTGTCAATGCTCTGACCTATCATACAGATACTCAAAACTCATGAAGACTCTGTATAATACAGCAGAAATGTGATACAGCAGCCATGTCTGTAAGGAGGTCACACAGGAGCTGTCTCTGCAGTGTGTGAGGCAACTTGTAACAGACCCATGAAGGAACATGGCAGCTACATGAATCTCTGAGGTAATATTGCTCCCAAATAAGATGTAAGAGCTGAGACTACACTAATACATGATGAATGTGGAGTAGTATATCAGCCATGTCTGTAGGGAGGTACACATGAGGGAACATGGAGGCTACATGAATTTCTGAGGTAAAATTGATCCCATATATGATGTAGGAGCTGATACTACACTAATACATGATGTGTGAGGTGAATGTACTCCTATCAGCTATAATGTGAGGTGATAACCCCAGTATTATACTCCCTGAAACTGCAGACATGTTTCCTCCTGTCCATCCTGTGAGAGAGAGAGGGAGAGCCAGAGTTGCCTCCCCTATATAAGCCCCACCCTCCTCACAGTAATACACCAGGCACAAACATCTAAACTTCCTCTTAAAGCAACAACACTCTTGTTTAAAATCTACACCGCAATACAAACAAAAGCTGCAGGAGTTCTCGGTCCACCCATCCCCAAGTCATGTCCACCTCCATCTAGTCTCCGGTGGTTTCTTTATTTAAGTCGTTCATTAAACATAATACATATTAAATATTAAATTACAAATATAAATAAATATTGACAGGATAAATAATACAATCTTAAAAACAGTGATGTGTTAATAAATTATGTTAATAAACAAATATTAAGAAGTCATAATTTTAAATGACAAGTTGCAATTATATTCATCGTAAAAAGTTCTTCTCTATCCAGTGAAACAAAATGTTTAATTCAACAACGGCCTTAACAGCAGCGTTTGCTGTAGTAATCTGGTGAAAATAAGAAAAAAATACTTAAGCTGAATTTAAATAAATAAGTGTTGATGATTATAATAAAGTGGTTGTCCTGCAAATAGTATTGTCCGAAACGCAATATTGAGATAGAAATAGATACATAGATGGATAGATACATAGGTTTGGGATAGATAGATAGATAGATAGATAGATAGATAGATAGATAGATAGATAGATAGATAGATAGATAGATAGATAGATGTGAAGAGAGGAAAACTAATAAACATTAAGCTTCAGAGTGGCAATTTTTTTCTACTGATATGTAATATTCTGTAATATTCTGATTTATCGCACTGCATTTTATTTTTATTTCTTTCCAACAAATGTGAAGCTTACCTTAAAATAATTCTCTTTGAATTGTTTCATAATCACATGTGATTGCTCACCACAAGGACATCTGAAAGCAGCATTCTTTGTAAAGGAAAATGTAAAGAAATTGGGATAAATTAATAATTCCTTTAGTATGTAAAGTAAGTGGCAGCTCACAAAAAAACAAGAAATGTTTATCATCCATAGGCAAACAACAACTTTTTTTAACCCCTTAGTGACAGAGCCAATTTGGTACTTAATGACCGAGCCAATTTTTACAATTCTGACCACTGTCACTTTAGGAGGTTATAACTCAGGAACGCTTTAACAGATCCTGCTGATTCTGATGTTGTTTTTTCGTGACATATTATACTTCATGTTAGTGGTAACATTTCTTCGATATTACTTGCGATTATTTATGAAAAAAACAGAAATATGGCAAAAAAATGTAAAATTTTGCAATTTTCAAACTTTGTATTTTTATGCCCTTAAATCAGAGAGATTTGTCACAAAAAATAGTTAATAACATTTCCCACATGTCTACTTTACATCAGCACAATTTTGGAAACAAGATTTTTTTTGTTAGGGAGTTATAAGGGTTAAAAGTTGACCAGCAATTTCTAATTTTTACAACACCATTTTATTTTAGGGACCACATCATACTTGAAGTCATTTTGAGGGGTCTATATGATAGAAAATAACCAAGTGTGACACCATTCTAAAAACTGCACCCCTCAAGGTGCTCAAAACCACATTCAAGAAGTTTAATAACCCTTTACAGAGGACAAAGAATTACACATCGCTTTTTTTTTTGCGGTCGCCGGTAGGGTTGAGCGACTTTCATTTTTTTAAGATCGAGTAGGGTTTTGGGAAACCCGATTTTGTCCAGAGTCGAGTCGAGTGCAGTCGGCCGATTATCGCTAAAAGTCGGGGATCGACCGAAACACGAAACCCAATGCAAGTCAATGGGGAAGCATAGTCGGCAGTGAGTGGAGGCCAGGAAAACACCTACAGTGCCCATTTTAATGCCAAAAACATCCATTCTTGTTTCTGAAGCTTGCCAATCTTAATTAACTGTATAATAATAGTTGGGCATAGGGAATTGGGGGAAAGTTGTGGGGGGAGTAGGGCTGGCTCAAGTTTTTCGTGGGCCCAGGAAATGCGGACTACGTCACGGCGGTGTTGCAGGGAAAGGTAAGTATTTAAAAGTTGCAAGTGCTGTGATCCTGAGCAAGCAGGGGGGGCCCACTCGTTCGCATTGCCACTGGCACAGGGCCCCTCAAAGTACGGCGGTGTGTTTGCATGGCGGGGGCGCCTCCCACCAGCAGCGACACTTTTGCGTACTCTGAGGGGCCCTGTGCCAGTGACGTCGCCAACGAGTATGCCCCCCCACCTGATGAAGGAACCTGCACTTTCATCTGCACCTTCCTCTTTGTCCCTGTGTAAGGTGGTATAACATGCGGGAAGGGGAACCTTACTTTCAGCAGGGACAGATTCTGGCTGTGTAGAGTACAAGGGGAATGTAGTGGTCTAGGTCAATGTACCAGCAGACTCATTTAGCAGTGGCTGGGCAATGGGCAGGATGAGGAGGAAACAGATATAGGGCCAAAGAATAAAGTAGGCTACATGCAGTTCAAAATTGGTAACAGGACTAAACAGGCGGCATTGCTTTGTTCAGTGGAGTAGCAAACCCAAGAGCAGCAGACACTGTTTCAAGGGCCTAACCACACTAGTAGGCCAAATGCAGTTTAATATCTGATAGTATAGGGCGAAAGCCAGAATGTGGAAGCTCAGCTTTGTTCAGTTGAGGACAACACCAGGGAGGGGCAGACACCTTTAGTAGGCCGGAAAAGCCTATTGCATTTTTTAAAATGGTAATTTGGAGCAGAAGGTTGAAGCTCAGCTTTATTTAGTTGAGGGCAACACCAGGGAGGGGCAGAAGCCGTTAGTAGGCCCTAACCACCATTTTTTTTTTTTTTAAAACCACTTAATGAGAGCCGGAAGGTTGAAGCTCAGCTTTATTTAGTTGAGGACAACACCAGGGAGGGGCAGAAGCCGTTAGTAGGCCCTAACCACCATTTTTTTTTTTTAAACCACATAATGAGAGCCGGAAGGTTGAAGCTCAGCTTTATTTAGTTGAGGACAACACCAGGGAGGGGCAGAAGCCGTTAGTAGGCCCTAACCACCATTTTTTTTTTAAAACCACTTAATGAGAGCCGGAAGGTTGAAGCTCAGCTTTATTTAGTTGAGGACAACACCAGGGAGGGGCAGAAGCCGTTAGTAGGCCCTAACCACCATTTTTTTTTAAAAACCACTTAATGAGAGCCGGAAGGTTGAAGCTCAGCTTTATTTAGTTGAGGACAACACCAGGGAGGGGCAGAAGCCGTTAGTAGGCCCTAACCACCATTTTTTTTTTTAAAACCACATAATGAGAGCCGGAAGGTTGAAGCTCAGCTTTATTTAGTTGAGGACAACACCAGGGAGGGGCAGAAGCCGTTAGTAGGCCCTAACCACCATTTTTTTTTTTTTTAAAACCACTTAATGAGAGCCGGAAGGTTGAAGCTCAGCTTTATTTAGTTGAGGACAACACCAGGGAGGGGCAGAAGCCGTTAGTAGGCCCTAACCACCATTTTTTTTTTTAAAACCACTTAATGAGAGCCGGAAGGTTGAAGCTCAGCTTTATTTAGTTGAGGACAACACCAGGGAGGGGCAGAAGCCGTTAGTAGGCCCTAACCACCATTTTTTTTTTTAAAACCACATAATGAGAGCCGGAAGGTTGAAGCTCAGCTTTATTTAGTTGAGGACAACACCAGGGAGGGGCAGAAGCCGTTAGTAGGCCCTAACCACCATTTTTTTTTTTTTTAAAACCACTTAATGAGAGCCGGAAGGTTGAAGCTCAGCTTTATTTAGTTGAGGACAACACCAGGGAGGGGCAGAAGCCGTTAGTAGGCCCTAACCACCATTTTTTTTTTAAAACCACTTAATGAGAGCCGGAAGGTTGAAGCTCAGCTTTATTTAGTTGAGGACAACACCAGGGAGGGGCAGAAGCCGTTAGTAGGCCCTAACCACCATTTTTTTTTTTAAAACCACATAATGAGAGCCGGAAGGTTGAAGCTCAGCTTTATTTAGTTGAGGACAACACCAGGGAGGGGCAGAAGCCGTTAGTAGGCCCTAACCACCATTTTTTTTTTTTTTAAAACCACTTAATGAGAGCCGGAAGGTTGAAGCTCAGCTTTATTTAGTTGAGGACAACACCAGGGAGGGGCAGAAGCCGTTAGTAGGCCCTAACCACCATTTTTTTTTTAAAACCACTTAATGAGAGCCGGAAGGTTGAAGCTCAGCTTTATTTAGTTGAGGACAACACCAGGGAGGGGCAGAAGCCGTTAGTAGGCCCTAACCACCATTTTTTTTTTTAAAACCACATAATGAGAGCCGGAAGGTTGAAGCTCAGCTTTATTTAGTTGAGGACAACACCAGGGAGGGGCAGAAGCCGTTAGTAGGCCCTAACCACCATTTTTTTTTAAAAACCACTTAATGAGAGCCGGAAGGTTGAAGCTCAGCTTTATTTAGTTGAGGACAACACCAGGGAGGGGCAGAAGCCGTTAGTAGGCCCTAACCACCATTTTTTTTTTTAAAACCACATAATGAGAGCCGGAAGGTTGAAGCTCAGCTTTATTTAGTTGAGGACAACACCAGGGAGGGGCAGAAGCCGTTAGTAGGCCCTAACCACCATTTTTTTTTTTTTTAAAACCACTTAATGAGAGCCGGAAGGTTGAAGCTCAGCTTTATTTAGTTGAGGACAACACCAGGGAGGGGCAGAAGCCGTTAGTAGGCCCTAACCACCATTTTTTTTTTAAAACCACTTAATGAGAGCCGGAAGGTTGAAGCTCAGCTTTATTTAGTTGAGGACAACACCAGGGAGGGGCAGAAGCCGTTAGTAGGCCCTAACCACCATTTTTTTTTTTAAAACCACATAATGAGAGCCGGAAGGTTGAAGCTCAGCTTTATTTAGTTGAGGACAACACCAGGGAGGGGCAGAAGCCGTTAGTAGGCCCTAACCACCATTTTTTTTTTTTTTAAAACCACTTAATGAGAGCCGGAAGGTTGAAGCTCAGCTTTATTTAGTTGAGGACAACACCAGGGAGGGGCAGAAGCCGTTAGTAGGCCCTAACCACCATTTTTTTTTTAAAACCACTTAATGAGAGCCGGAAGGTTGAAGCTCAGCTTTATTTAGTTGAGGACAACACCAGGGAGGGGCAGAAGCCGTTAGTAGGCCCTAACCACCATTTTTTTTTTTAAAACCACATAATGAGAGCCGGAAGGTTGAAGCTCAGCTTTATTTAGTTGAGGGCAACACCAGGGAGGGGCAGAAGCCGTTAGTAGGCCCTAACCACCATTTTTTTTTTTAAAACCACATAATGAGAGCCGGAAGGTTGAAGCTCAGCTTTATTTAGTTGAGGGCAACACCAGGGAGGGGCAGAAGCCGTTAGTAGGCCCTAACCAAAGTTGAAGGCCAAATGCAGTTTAATTTCTGATACTATAGGCCGAAAGCCAGAAGGTGGAAGTTCCGATTTAGACAGTGGAGGACAATTTGAATTAGGGACTGCAGACAGACTTAGTAGGCTGTCCCCTGTGGACCATGCATCCACCACATTAACCCATTGCGCCGTAATGGACACGTAATCTTCCGTGGCCATGCCTACAGGTCCATGCGTCTGTTGTCAGGTGCACCTTTGTACTCACAGATTGCCAGAGTGCATGGACAATGCGGTCTTCTACATGCTGGTGGAGGGTTGGGATGGCTTTTCTCGCAAAAGAAGTGTCGACTGGTTAGCTTGTAGCGTGGTACAGCGTAGTCCATCATGGCCTTATTAATAGTAAATAAAATATATAACTAGGCTCTATGAACTTTTAAATAGGTTCCAGGGGTACACGGGCAGCATTGGTGTGGTCAGTGGAGGAGTATTGCAAGTAGGGGCTGCAGACAGGCTATCAAAGGCCTAAAATAACAAACAGTAGGCAGTCATGGCAGTTTTACATCGGTTACATGGATACACAGGCAGGCACTCCAGGCAGCATTGTGCTCAGTGGAGGAGTATTGCAAGTAGGGGCCGCAGACAGGCTATCAAAGGCCTAAAATAACAAACAGTAGGCAGTCATGGCAGTTTTACATCGGTTACATGGATACACAGGCAGGCACTCCAGGCAGCATTGTGGTCAGTGGAGGAGTATTGCAAGTAGGGGCCGCAGACAGGCTATCAAAGGCCTAAAATAACAAACAGTAGGCAGTCATGGCAGTTTTACATCGGTTACATGGATACACAGGCAGCTAGGTGGTGAGTGGAGGAGTATTTAAAGTAAGGACCGCAGACAGGCTATCAAAGGCCTAACATAACAAACAATAGGCTCATGGCAGTTTTACAGCGGTTACATAGATACACGGGCAGGCAGCTTGGTGGTGAGTGGAGGAGTATTTAAAGTATGGACCGCAGACAGGCTTCGAAGGCCTAACACAATAAAATGGGCTGGCTGTAGGCACTTTAAAATTGGTTCCAGGGGTACACGGGCAGCAGTGGTCTGGTCAGTGGAGGCCTAGTGGAAGTATGGACCGCAGACAGGCTTCGAAGGCCTAACACAATAAAATGGGCTGGCTGTAGGCACTTTAAAATTGGTTCCAGGGGTACACGGGCAGCAGTGGTCTGGTCAGTGGAGGCCTAGTGGAAGGAGGGACCGCAGACAGGCTTCGAAGGCCTAACACAATAAAATGGGCTGGCTGTAGGCACTTTAAAATTGGTTCCAGGGGTACACGGGCAGCAGTGGTCTGGTCAGTGGAGGACTAGTGGAAGTATGGACCGCAGACAGGCTTCGAAGGCCTAACACAATAAAATGGGCTGGCTGTAGGCACTTTAAAATTGGTTCCAGGGGTACACGGGCAGCAGTGGTCTGGTCAGTGGAGGACTAGTGGAAGTATGGACCGCAGACAGGCTTCGAAGGCCTAACACAATAAAATGGGCTGGCTGTAGGCACTTTAAAATTGGTTCCAGGGGTACACGGGCAGCAGTGGTCTGGTCAGTGGAGGCCTAGTGGAAGTATGGACCGCAGACAGGCTTCGAAGGCCTAACACAATAAAATGGGCTGGCTGTAGGCACTTTAAAATTGGTTCCAGGGGTACACGGGCAGCAGTGGTCTGGTCAGTGGAGGCCTAGTGGAAGGAGGGACCGCAGACAGGCTTCGAAGGCCTAACACAATAAAATGGGCTGGCTGTAGGCACTTTAAAATTGGTTCCAGGGGTACACGGGCAGCAGTGGTCTGGTCAGTGGAGGACTAGTGGAAGTATGGACCGCAGACAGGCTTCGAAGGCCTAACACAATAAAATGGGCTGGCTGTAGGCACTTTAAAATTGGTTCCAGGGGTACACGGGCAGCAGTGGTCTGGTCAGTGGAGGCCTAGTGGAAGGAGGGACCGCAGACAGGCTTCGAAGGCCTAACACAATAAAATGGGCTGGCTGTAGGCACTTTAAAATTGGTTCCAGGGGTACACGGGCAGCAGTGGTCTGGTCAGTGGAGGCCTAGTGGAAGGAGGGACCGCAGACAGGCTTCGAAGGCCTAACACAATAAAATGGGCTGGCTGTAGGCACTTTAAAATTGGTTCCAGGGGTACACGGGCAGCAGTGGTCTGGTCAGTGGAGGACTAGTGGAAGGAGGGAGCGCAGAAAGGCTTCAAAGGCCTAAAATAACAAACAATAGGCTCATGGCAGTTTTACAGCGGTTACATGGATACACGGGCAGGCAGCTTGGTGGTCAGTGGAGGAGTAGGGACCGCAGACAGGCTATCAAAGGCCTAAAATAACAAACAATAGGCTCATGGCAGTTTTACAGCGGTTACATGGATACACGGGCAGGCAGCTTGGTGCTGAGTGGAGGAGTAGTGCAAGGAGTGTCTGTCCCAGTACTCCCAAAATATAAATAGATGTTAATGTCTCGCAAAACAACCAAAACAAAAAAAAAGATGGCATACTTAGGTACAGGGGTGGGCTCATCTGCTGTGTTTCTGACATAGTAATTTGGCAGTAACTATTTAATGGTGCCAATATAGGACACAGACACAGACTACTTTAAGTTGCATCATAGATGTCTACAAATTTGTATTGTCAGTGCCAGACATTGAATGATGTCAGCGAATAGACTAAAGATTGGTGGAGCTGTGCGACATAATTTTGCACGTAGTAGAGCCCAGTTTGAGCTGGGGTAGGGGGGAACTCTCTTGAGGCCGGCGGGACCGCCCCAGGGCCACTCATGTTACAACGGTGTGTCTGACGTTGGGTGCGCACCACCACCGCCAGAGACACTACATTGTACTATGAGGGACCCAGTAGCAATGCCGTCAACCAAAAGCGAGCACACCCACCTCTTCAGACAAACAGCAGTCTCACGGGTGCTTGCGCCAAGTCGCGATACCACGGCCCCGTGTGGGGAGTTTGGCCATTTAGGGAGGTGTAAACATGTCGTATGCTGTACAATCTGCAGCAGCAAATTAGACATTAGAAAAGTAATTCACAGGCAAGAGCTTTTCATAGGAAAGCTAGGTGTCGGCCGGGCAAGGTGGGGCAAAAGATTTTGAAATCCAGTTGTGGTTCATTTTAATGAATGTTAGATCGTCAACATTTTGGGTAGCCAGACGAGTCCTTTTTTCGGTTAATATTGACCCTGCAGCACTGAATACTCTTTCTGATAGGACACTTGCTGCCGGGCAAGCAAGCTCCTGCAATGCATATTCTGCCAATTCTGGCCAGGTGTCTAATTTGGAGGCCCAGTAATCAAATGGGAATGACGGTTGAGGGAGAACATCGATAAGGGATGAAAAATAGTTAGTAACCATACTGGACAAATGTTGTCTCCTGTCACTTTCAATTGATGCAGCAGTACCTGTCCTGTCTGCGGTCATAGCAAAATCACTCCACAACCTGGTCAGAAAACCCCTCTGTCCAACGCCACTTCTGATGTGTGCACCCCTAACACTCCTAGTCTGCTGCCCCCTGGAGCTCGTGTGAGAACGATCACGTGCGCTGTGTGCTGGGAATGCCTGAAGCAAACGGTCAACAAGAGTTGATTGTTTGGTTGCTAATATTAGTTCCAAGTTCTCATGTGGCATAATATTTTGCAATTTGCCTTTATAGCGTGGATCAAGGAGGCAGGCCAACCAGTAATCGTCATCGTTCATCATTTTCGTAATGCGTGTGTCCCTTTGTAGGATACGTAAGGCATAATCCGCCATGTGGGCCAAAGTTCCACTTGTCAAATCTCCGGTTGTGATTGGTTGAGGGGCAGTTGCAGGCAAATCTACGTCACTTGTGTCCCTCAAAAAACCAGAACCCGGCCGTGACACGCAACCAATTTCCTGTGCCCCCGTGAAAGTTTCCGCATTAAAAATATACTCATCCCCATCATCCTCCTCGTCCTCCACCTCCTCTTCGCCCGCTACCTCGTCCTGTACACTGCCCTGACCAGACAATGGCTGACTGTCATCAAGGCTTCCCTCTTCCTCTGGTGCAGACGCCTGCTCCTTTATGTGCGTCAAACTTTGCATCAGCAGACGCATTAGGGGGATGCTCATGCTTATTACGGCGTTGTCTGCACTAACCAGCCGTGTGCATTCCTCAAAACACTGAAGGACTTGACACATGTCTTGTATCTTCGACCACTGCACACCTGACAACTCCATGTCTGCCATCCTACTGCCTGCCCGTGTATCCTCCCACAAATAAATAACAGCACGCCTCTGTTCGCACAGTCTCTGAAGCATGTGCAGTGTTGAGTTCCACCTTGTTGCAACGTCTATGATTAGGCGATGCTGGGGAAGGTTCAAAGACCGCTGATAGGTCTGCATACGGCTGGCGTGTACAGGCGAACGTCGGATATGTGAGCAAAGTGCACGCACTTTGAGGAGCAGGTCGGAGAACCCAGGATAAGTTTTCAATAAGCACTGCACCACCAGGTTTAAGGTGTGAGCCAGGCAAGGAATGTGTTTCAGTTGGGAAAGGGAGATGGCAGCCATGAAATTCCTTCCGTTATCACTCACTACCTTGCCTGCCTCAAGATCTACTGTGCCCAGCCACGACTGCGTTTCTTGTTGCAAGAACTCGGACAGAACTTCCGCGGTGTGTCTGTTGTCGCCCAAACACTTCATAGCCAATACAGCCTGCTGACGCTTGGCAGTAGCTGGCCCATAATGGGACAACTGGTGTGCAACAGTGTCATCTGCCGATGGAGTGGTTGGCCGACTGCGTTCTGTGGAAGAGCTGTAGCTTCTGCAGGAGGACGAGGAGGAGGAGGAGGGGGTGCGAACGCCTACAGCCAACTGTTTCCTAGACCGTGGGCTAGGCACAACTGTCCCTAAATTGATGTCGCCTGTGGACCCTGCATCCACCACATTCACCCAGTGTGCCGTGATGGACACATAACGTCCCTGGCCATGCCTACTGGTCCATGCATCTGTAGTCAGGTGCACCTTTGTACTCACAGATTGCCTGAGTGCATGGACGATGCGCTGTTTAACATGCTGGTGCAGGGCTGGGATGGCTTTTCTGGAAAAAAAGTGTCGACTGGGTAGCTCGTATCGTGGTTCAGCGTACTCCATCAGGGCTTTGAAAGCTTCGCTTTCAACTAACCGGTAGGGCATCATCTCTAACGAGATTAGTCTAGCTATGTGGGCGTTAAAACCCTGTGTACGCGGATGCGAGGATAAGTACTTCCTTTTTCTAACCAGAGTCTCATGTAGGGTGAGCTGGACTGGAGAGCTGTAGATCGTGGAACTTTCGGGTGTGCCGGTGGACATGGCAGACTGAGAGACGGTTGGAGACGGTATTGTTTCCGCCGGTGCCCTACATGCAATATTTCCTCCTACAAAACTGGTGATTCCCTGACCCTGACTGCTTTTGGCTGGCAAAGAAACCTGCACAGATACTGCCGGTGGTGCGGAAAATGGTGGCCTTACAGTGACGGAAGGGATGTTGCGTTGCTGACTAGCTTCATTGGCCGAGGGTGCTACAACCTTGAGGGACGTTTGGTAGTTAGTCCAGGCTTGAGAATGCATGGTGGTTAAGTGTCTATGCATGCAACTAGTATTTAGACTTTTCAGATTCTGACCTCTGCTTAAGCTAGTTGAACATTTTTGACAGATGACTTTGCGCTGATCAGTTGGATGTTGTTTAAAAAAATGCCAGACTGCACTCTTCCTAGACTCTGATCCCTTTTCAGGGATTGCAGACTGAGCTTTAACCGGATGGCAACGCTGTGCTCCAACAGGTTTTGGCTTTGACACGCGTTTTGGTCCAGATACGGGCCCGGCAGATGGAACCTGTTGCGATGTTGATGCCTGCTGCGGCCCCTCCTCCACCTCCGCTTCTGAACTACTGCCGCCTGCACCCTGTTCCCCCAATGGCTGCCAATCGGGGTCAATAACTGGGTCATCTATTACCTCCTCTTCGAGCTCGTGTGCAACTTCGTCTGTGTCACTGTGTCGGTCGGTGGTATAGCGTTCGTGGCGGGGCAACATAGTCTCATCAGGGTCTGATTGTGGATCTGTACCCTGAGAGGGCAATGTGGTGGTCTGAGTCAAAGGAGCAGCATAGTACTCTGGCTGTGGCTGTGCATCAGTGCACTCCATGTCAGAATATACTTGTAATGGGCATGGCCTGTTAAATGTTTCACTTTCTAAGCCAGGGACGGTATGTGTAAAGAGCTCCATGGAGTGACCCGTTGTGTCGCCTGCTGCATCCTTCTCTCTTGTTGTAGTTTTTGCTGAGGAGGACAAGGAAGCGACTTGTCCCTGACCGTGAACATCCACAAGCGACGCGCTGCTTTTACATTTACCAGTTTCGGAAGAGGAGGCAAAAGAGCTAGAGGCTGAGTCTGCAATGTAAGCCAAAACTTGCTGTTGCTGCTCCGCCTTTAAAAGCGGTTTTCCTACTCCCAGAAAAGAGAGCGTTCGAGGCCTTGTGTAGCCTGACGACGAAACTGGCTCCACAGCTCCAGACTTAGGTGGAATATTTTTATCCCCACGACCACCTGATGCTCCACTACCACTACCATCATTACCAGCTGACAATGAACGCCCACGACGACCTCTTGCACCAGACTTCCTCATTGTTTTAAAATCTTAACCAAAGTAACTTTATTTGTTGCTATCAAACAACTTACACGGTGAGCTATAACTTCAGTATGATTTCAATATCCCTTAACAGGTTGGTGAGACCACAAGGAAAATCAGGCACAATGTTACACACTCTGTTTTCTGTGGCACAAAATCACAGAGATGACACACACGCAGGACTGTCACTCAAGCACTAATGTCAATATTAATCTCCCACCTAATTTATTTATTTTTTTTTCTCAGGGAGACTTTAGAAACCAAATAATATTAAAAAAAAAAAAAAAAAAGGCTTTCTATGGCCCACAATTAGAGAGAGAGAGGTGGCACAACCAGGAGTCAAGACTGGCGCACAAGCTGAAAGGGCAATATTACTCTCCCACTGTTTTTTATGTTTTTTTTGTTTTTTTCAGGGAGACTTTAGAAACCAAATAATATTAAAAAAACCAAAAAAAAAAAAGGCTTTCTATGGCCCACTGAATGAGAGGGAGAGAGGTGGCACACCCAGGAGTCAAGACTGGCACACAAGCTGAAAGGGCAATATTACTCTCCCACTGTTTTTTTATGTATTTTTTGTTTTTTCAGGGAGACTTTAGAAACCCAATAATATTTAAAAAAAAAAATAAATAGGCTTTCTATGGCCCACTGAATGAGAGGGAGAGAGGTGGCACACCCAGGAGTCAAGACTGGCACACAAGCTGAAAGGGCAATATTACTCTCCCACTGTTTTTTTAGGTTTTTTTTTTTTTTCAGGGAGACTTTAGAAACCAAATAATATTAAAAAAAAAAAAAAAAAAAAAAAAATAGGCTTGCTATAGCCCACTGAATGAGAGATAGCACACACAGCAGTGGCACACAAGCCCTGACTGAGGCCAATATTTTTCTCCCACTGATTGATGTAGTGTTTTTGTGTTGAGGTAGAATTTAGAACACAAATCACGGAAAAAATAAATAGGCTTTCTATGGCCCACTGAATGAAAGGGAGAGAGGTGGCACACCCAGGAGTCAAGACTGGCACACAAGCTGAAAGGGCAATATTACTCTCCCACTGTTTTTTTATGTATTTTTTGTTTTTTCAGGGAGACTTTAGAAACCCAATAATATTTTAAAAAAAAAAAAAGGCTTTCTATGGCCCACAATTAGAGAGAGAGAGGTGGCACAACCAGGAGTCAAGACTGGCGCACAAGCTGAAAGGGCAATATTACTCTCCCACTGTTTTTTATGTTTTTTTTGTTTTTTTCAGGGAGACTTTAGAAACCAAATAATATTAAAAAAACCAAAAAAAAAAAAGGCTTTCTATGGCCCACTGAATGAGAGGGAGAGAGGTGGCACACCCAGGAGTCAAGACTGGCACACAAGCTGAAAGGGCAATATTACTCTCCCACTGTTTTTTTATGTATTTTTTGTTTTTTCAGGGAGACTTTAGAAACCCAATAATATTTAAAAAAAAAAATAAATAGGCTTTCTATGGCCCACTGAATGAGAGGGAGAGAGGTGACACACCCAGGAGTCAAGACTGGCACACAAGCTGAAAGGGCAATATTACTCTCCCACTGTTTTTTTAGGTTTTTTTTTTTTTTTCAGGGAGAATTAGAAACCAAATAATATTAAAAAAAAAAAAATAGGCTTTCTATGGCCCACTGAATGAAAGGGAGAGAGGTGGCACACCCAGGAGTCAAGACTGGCACACAAGCTGAAAGGGCAATATTACTCTCCCACTGTTTTTTTATGTATTTTTTGTTTTTTCAGGGAGACTTTAGAAACCCAATAATATTTAAAAAAAAAAATAAATAGGCTTTCTATGGCCCACTGAATGAGAGGGAGAGAGGTGGCACACCCAGGAGTCAAGACTGGCACACAAGCTGAAAGGGCAATATTACTCTCCCACTGTTTTTTTAGGTTTTTTTTGTTTTTTCAGGGAGACTTTAGAAACCCAATAATATTTAAAAAAAAAAATAAATAGGCTTTCTATGGCCCACTGAATGAAAGGGAGAGAGGTGGCACACCCAGGAGTCAAGACTGGCACACAAGCTGAAAGGGCAATATTACTCTCCCACTGTTTTTTTATGTATTTTTTGTTTTTTTCAGGGAGACTTTAGAAACCCAATAATATTTAAAAAAAAAAATAAATAGGCTTTCTATGGCCCACTGAATGAGAGGGAGAGAGGTGGCACACCCAGGAGTCAAGACTGGCACACAAGCTGAAAGGGCAATATTACTCTCCCACTGTTTTTTTAGGTTTTTTTTGTTTTTTCAGGGAGACTTTAGAAACCCAATAATATTTAAAAAAAAAAATAAATAGGCTTTCTATGGCCCACTGAATGAAAGGGAGAGAGGTGGCACACCCAGGAGTCAAGACTGGCACACAAGCTGAAAGGGCAATATTACTCTCCCACTGTTTTTTTATGTATTTTTTGTTTTTTTCAGGGAGACTTTAGAAACCCAATAATATTTAAAAAAAAAAATAAATAGGCTTTCTATGGCCCACAATTAGAGAGAGAGAGGTGGCACAACCAGGAGTCAAGACTGGCGCACAAGCTGAAAGGGCAATATTACTCTCCCACTGTTTTTTATGTTTTTTTTTGTTTTTTTCAGGGAGACTTTAGAAACCAAATAATATTAAAAAAACCAAAAAAAAAAAAGGCTTTCTATGGCCCACTGAATGAGAGGGAGAGAGGTGGCACACCCAGGAGTCAAGACTGGCACACAAGCTGAAAGGGCAATATTACTCTCCCACTGTTTTTTTATGTATTTTTTGTTTTTTTCAGGGAGACTTTAGAAACCCAATAATATTTAAAAAAAAAAATAAATAGGCTTTCTATGGCCCACTGAATGAGAGGGAGAGAGGTGGCACACCCAGGAGTCAAGACTGGCACACAAGCTGAAAGGGCAATATTACTCTCCCACTGTTTTTTTAGGTTTTTTTTGTTTTTTCAGGGAGACTTTAGAAACCCAATAATATTTAAAAAAAAAAATAAATAGGCTTTCTATGGCCCACTGAATGAAAGGGAGAGAGGTGGCACACCCAGGAGTCAAGACTGGCACACAAGCTGAAAGGGCAATATTACTCTCCCACTGTTTTTTTATGTATTTTTTGTTTTTTTCAGGGAGACTTTAGAAACCCAATAATATTTAAAAAAAAAAATAAATAGGCTTTCTATGGCCCACTGAATGAGAGGGAGAGAGGTGGCACACCCAGGAGTCAAGACTGGCACACAAGCTGAAAGGGCAATATTACTCTCCCACTGTTTTTTTAGGTTTTTTTTTTTTTTCAGGGAGACTTTTGAAACCAAATAATATTAAAAAAAAAAAAAAAAAAAAAATATAGGCTTGCTATAGCCCACTGAATGAGAGATAGCGCACACACAGCAGTGGCACACAAGCCCTGACTGAGGCCAATATTTTTCTCCCACTGATTGATGTAGTGTTTCTGTGTTGAGGTAGATTTTAGAACACAAATCACGGAAAAAATAAATAGGCTTTCTATGGCCCACTCAGTGAGAGATGGCACACACAGGGATGGCACTGTAGCAGAAATGCCAATCTTAATCTCCCCCAAAAAAAAATCAAAAAAAAAAAAAAAACTGTCCTACAATTACTATCTCCCTGCAGTAATGTAAGCCAGGTATGGCAGGCAGCAATAGGAGTGGACTGATGCACAAATTAAATAAAAAGTGTGGACAAACAAAAAAGATAGCTGTGCAGAAAGGAAGGAACAAGAGGATATGTGCTTTGAAAAAAGCAGTTGGTTTCCACAGTGGCGTACACACAGCAATACAGCTATCACGGAGCCTTCTAGGGCAGCCCAATGAGCTACAGCGCTGAGGGGAAAAAAAAAAAAAAATAGCTTCCACTGTTCCTGCACACCGAAGGTGGTGTTGGACAGTGGAAATCGCTGCAGCACAAGCGGTTTGGTGGTTAGTGGACCCTGCCTAACGCTCTCCCTGCTTCTGATGAAGCGGCAGCAACCTGTCCCTAAGCTCAGATCAGCAGCAGTAAGATGGCGGTCGGCGGGAACGCCCCTTTATAGCCCCTGTGACGCCGCAGACAGCAAGCCAATCACTGCAATGCCCTTCTCTAAGATGGTGGGGACCAGGATCTATGTCATCACGCTGCCCACACTCTGCGTTCACCTTCATTGGCTGAGAAATGGCGCTTTTCGCGTCATTGAAACGCGACTTTGGCGCGAAAGTCGCGTACCGCATGGCCGACAAGCACAGGGGTCGGATCGGGTTTCATGAGACGCCGACTTAGCCAAAAGTCGGCGACTTTTGAAAATGATCGACCCGTTTCGCTCAACCCTAGTCGCCGGTAAACAGTTAATTACCGGCGATCGCAAAATAGGGGTCGGTAAAAAACGATCCCGATCATGTTTTTCGGGGTCTCGGCTACCCCCGGCAGCTGAGACCCCTAAGATTTTCCAGGTGCCGGCCAACGGGCGCACTGCGCATACGCCCGCCATTTTTTGGCCTGAACAAGATGGCGGCGCCCATCGGGAGCCACGAGGAGCACCAGGGGAGACAGGTGAGTATCGGGGGGTGATCGGAGACCCCACTTCTCTGTCCTCTGATGTGCGATCACATCGGAGGACAGAGAAATTAAATGGGAAATCGAGTTTTGGGGTTTTTTTTGCGACGGTTAAGTACCGGCGATCGTAACCCGGGGGTCGGTAAAAAAAACCCCGAATCATGTTCTCTGGGGTCTCGGCTACCCCTGGTAACCGAGACCCCAGAGAAAATCCAACTCTGGGGGGCGCTATTCACTTTTTCCACAGTGCCGTTAATTAACGGCGCTGTGGTTTAAGTACCCTTAACTGCCACCGTTAAAAGGCATATCGGCGGTCGTTAAGGGGTTAAAGTAATCTTTACCAATGAGGTCTAATAGTTAATTTGAGGATTGATTTGTTAGAAATAGACCTTAGTTACAAGATATGTTCCAAATAACTTTAGTATGCCAGTCCAAAGTTCATAGGACCTGTGCCCCATTGTACTGTGATTCTGATCCAATGAGCTAAGGACATACAAAGTGAACAGCCCCTTGAAAAGGGGACAATATAAATAAACAGTTAAGACAAATTTTCTTCTTCTCTTTCCTGCAAGGGAATGGAAGCAAATATTCTAATTTTATTTACCCATATCTCAATAACCACCCTAAAGCAAATATCAAGTTTGTTTCCTGCACATATTTTAAGCTTTTGTTATGTTTTTACATTATTTGATTTATACTTACACATTTGTTCAGTTCTTTACTTAGACTTAGTACATAATTTGCCAAGTGAAAAAGATCCCGCTGCTGTTCCATTGCTGTTAGTTCCAGGACTGGAAAAACATTGGCCACATAAAAGTTTCCCAGACAGAAATTGATGAAAACAAAAAAGATAATTTCATGTGAGCATATATTTTATCGCTAAGTTTTAAGAGTAAGGGGATATTCCTATCTTGTACATGTATGGCATATCCACATAATGTACATAAATAATCATATATATGGGGCCCTCCAATGAAGAATGGGGTTTTGACAAGCGCTGATGCCCATTGAGTGGTGATCAGAATTCCGATACATTTGTAACATCCGATATCAAAGCAATGTGGCTACGCTCTCAAGATGCATGTGGGTCACACCGACCTGGTTCTAATTGGGCCCTGGTGGGATCTAATATAAATTTGCAAAATGGGAATAGTCCTTCAAAAATCATTAATATTTTGCTGGAACAATTTTCAACAAAAACAATAAATATATTCCATTAGTCCTAAACTCTTGAAATAAATACACCAATAACTTGTGTAGAGTTGGTATTTTAGCAATGTTATTTAGGCTCGGTTCACAGTATCAAGGTTTCTGTTATTACAGGAACCATTAGATCATTTGTCAATTGATCTTAACAAATCCTGACAGATCCTATTGACTTATAGAAAGCTCTTAAAAATGGTTGAATTATTGTCGCCTAGAATCTTCTAACTATACCTTCTGTACTAATCTATATGACTCCATTGTAACAAACCGTAAACTAATCCTGATAAAGACCCCTGTGTGGATCAGAATGTTGCTGTATGTGTTGGAGCAAATATGTGAGCCACTTGTTACTTTCACAGCTGTGGCAATTACACTTATCTATAAGGAAACATAGGCTGATCATATAGCTCCATTGCAGCTCATCTGTGCTAGCAGAAAAACAGGATTTTATCTGCAGGGACAGAGTACAGTATATAAGATTTGTTTGTAGTCATTAAACATGGTGACACCTAGGCATAAAAGCTGTATAAAAAAAGTTTTGATAGCTTTTTTGATTACTAATAAATGGTGAAGATATAATGTTTTCTGATGAAGGCCATGCATACCAGGATAGGGATGAGGAGGCCATGCATACCAGGATAGGGGTGAGGGAGGCCATGCATACCAGGATAGGGATGAGGGGGCCATGCATACCGGGATAGGGATGAGGAGGCCATGCATACCAGGATAGGGATGAGGAGGCCATGCATACCAGGATAGGGGTGAGGGAGGCCATGCATACCAGGATAGGGATGAGGGGGCCATGCATACCGGGATAGGGATGAGGAGGCCATGCATACCAGGATAGGGGTGAGGGAGGCCATGCATACCAGGATAGGGATGAGGGGGCCATGCATACCGGGATAGGGATGAGGAGGCCATGCATACCAGGATAGGGATGAGGAGGCCATGCATACCAGGATAGGGGTGAGGGAGGCCATGCATACCAGGATAGGGATGAGGGGGCCATGCATACCAGGATAGGGATGAGGATATCATGCATACCAGGATAGGGATGAGGGAGGCCATGCATTCCAGGATAGGGATGAGGATATCATGCATACCAGGATAGGGATGAGGGAGGCCATGCATACCCAGATGGGGATGAGGGGGGCATGTATACCAGGATAGGGATGAGGGAGGCCATGCATACCCAGATGGGGATGAGGGGGGCATGTATACCAGGATAGGGATGAGGGGGCCATGCATTCCAGGATAGGGATGAGGATATCATGCATACCAGGATAGGGATGAGGGGATCATGCATACCAGGATAGGGATGAGAGGGCCATGCATGCCAGGATAGGGATGAGGGGGCCATGTATAGCAGGATGGGGATGAGGAGACCATGCATACCAGGATGGGGATGAGGAAGCCATGCATACCAGGATAGGGATGAGGAGGCCATACATACCAGGATAGAGATGAGGAGGTCATGCGTACCAGGATAGGGATGAGAGGGCCATGCATACCAGGATAGGGATGAGGAGGCCATGCATACCAGGATGGGGATGAGGAGACCATGCAAACCAGTTTAGGGATGAGGAGGCCATGCATGCCAGGATAGGGGTGAGGGGATCATGCATACCAGGATAGAGATGAGGGGGCCATGCATACAAGGATGAGGATGAGGAGGCCATGCATTCCAGGATGGGGATAAGTAGACCGTGCATATCAGTATAGAGTTGAGGGTGCCATGTATACTAGTATAGGGTTGAGGGGGGCATGCATACAAGGATGGGGGTGGGGGGGCAATGCATACCAGGCTTAAACTTGAGTCAATAAGTTTTCCCAGTTTTTTGTGGTAAAATTAGGTGCCTCAGCTGACATTCGGGTCAGCTTATACTCAAGTATATAGTATAAATATTCCTAATAATTTGTGTTTTTTACTAAAAATATCAAACAAGAGCCAGCTGAGCTCATGTATAACATTACATAATGATCATCCTCATTCTTGATTATTTTTTTAAATACTTTTAATAAATGATCTTAATATTTTAATAGGAAGATAATTTACACATTTTTCCATTAATATTTCTAAAATGACCAACATAAAAAAGGCTTACTTGTATATGTTTTAAAACTTTTGCCTTAAGTAGAGTAACATCTGTAATTGTGTCCTTGGTGTGCTGAAAAAAGGTTGAATTAAAAAAATAAATTATTACCAAGTTCAAGTTCGCTGCAGTTAACCAGTACAACTGTAGGTAAAAAATGGACAGTCCATTGAAAAACACGTTTTCAGCATTATAAAATATTAAACATACAAACAGCATCCTGAGCTGTTTGTGTAAACTACAATACCCACACTTTTGTATAATCATTATTTTTTTCTTCAAAATATTTAGTATTTTTTTCTAAAAGATAGATTTTTTATTTCACAGATTGTGTCTTTGATTTTTCAATGAAAACATAAGCATCACAGCATAATTCACATCAGCTTTTGTGGCTACTTTTTTAAAACTATAGTTTATTTAAGCGATTGATGTAGAAAAAAGCAAATATTACAACAAAAAGGACATAACTTTTTTTTATAATATTCCTAGTAGATTTTTATCTGAAAAGATTAACCCATGTTCTGCATGTTTGAAATCTCTGACAAAAATCATGTTAAAGGGAACCTGTCACCCCCAAAATCGAAGGTGAGCTAAGCCCACCGACATCAGGGGCTTATCTACAGCATTCTGTAATGCTTTAGATAAGCCCTCGATGTATCATGAAAAATGAGAAAAAGAGGTTAGATTATACTCACCCAGGGGCGTTCCCGCTGTGGTCCGGTCCGATGACTGTCGCGGTCCGGTCCAGCGCCTCCCATCTTCTTACGATGAGGTCCTTTTCTTGTCTTCATGCTGCGGCTCCGGCGCAGGAGTACTTTGTCTGCCCTGTTGAGGGCAGAGCAAAGTACTGCAGTGCGCAGGCGCCGGGAAAGGTCAGAGAGGCCCAGCGCCTGCGCATTGCAGTACTTTGCTCTGCCCTCAACAGGGCAGACAAAGTACGCCTGCCCAGGTGAGTATAATCTCACCTCTTTTTCTCATCTTTCGGGTTACATCAGGGGCTTATCTAAATCATTACAGAATACTGTATGATAAGCCCCTGATGCCAGTGGGCTTAGCTCACCTTGGATTTATGGGTGACAGGTTCCCTTTAATTCCATAATACATTCTCCCCTCTAGAGAAATCTTTATATCTGTGCAGAATAAATATTTAATTAGCACTCTTTTGAAAAACACCAATCTATCCTCCTTGACTTTTAGTCATTTTGAAATATAAGTTCTAATTTTAAGTGAATACCCCAAGTCTGATATTCCTACTCTATGAATATCTAAATAGCCAGGGATCCCAGCTTCCCTTGCTTTTTCAAGTAGGTTGGGAGGAAAACATTGGCTCCCAATTATTCAGAAGTGGGAGAATCAGGAGACTACAGCAAGGAGCTCTTCCTATAAAGCTCCTTTCACACAGGGTTTTTGCCCACGTTCATTGGTCTCGTCGGGGCTTAAGCCCGGACCCCCCATAGAAATCTGGATTCGGGCTTATGTTCCAACAGGGCCATTAACTATAATGGTGCCTTCAGAGTCAATGTGTGCTCCGTCATGCATCATTTTCAGGCGTATGCACCTGCTGGAGGTGGACACTAAGAGGTAGACTGCATCTGGGTGTCAATCTCTAGTAGGTGTATACACCAGAAAATGATGCACATCAGAACACACGTTTGTTCTTTTGGCACTATTATAATCAATAACCTCGTCGACATATACACCCGGATCCATTTTTGCGAGGAGACCCAAACGTAAACCCTGACTGGACCAAGGAATATGGGAAAACTCTGTGTGAAAAGAATCTAAGCTTGATCCAAAATCTGCTGAAAAATTTTGCTCAACTGGAACTTAGTCGCCAACAGGCTCGCTTATGCTTTTCTGTGATATTCCCCTAAACAGTTTAGAGGTTGCTTCTCACCAGGTGGCATGTATCAAACTATGTTCACTCATTGGATATTTTCTCTTATTAGCACTGTTTCTTACATTTCTTTCAGGAGCCTTGCTTTAAGTCTTTTAAATGTGTTCCTCACAACCTGCAAAAATGTATCTTCTTCCTCCTGACAAATAAAGAATGCTTTTCAAAGGTTTGTAGCAACTGAATCTTGAGTTCTTTGAAGTCAAGCAAATACTAAATTTTCACATGATTAATGAAAAACTTAATGTTCCTACAATGGGAAATCTAAAAACTTTTGCCACACCTAGGGGCTAGCATATCACACTCTTCTTTGAAGACTCCATTGCAATCGTAAGAAACCCATCTCCAGTTTTCCTTGTAACACCCTACCCTCCATCCTGTGTGCACCATTCCAAAAGCATCTTAATTTATAAGTGAGTTCAAAGTATAACAATTATGCAATAAGCACCTACACCTTCTCTAAATCTAGTAGCAAGACCTAATACATTTAACTCTATGGCTATGAAGGGAATTTGGAACTAAAAAAAGATACAATGTGTACAGAGTTTAGAGTCTAACTGGCAAGCTATATCTTATGTACAGTATATGCTCAGATTATGTTATTTATGGAAACCATGTAAGTTCTGGAATAAAAATATATTGTCTCTGAATGTCTATATTTTATGGGTATACATCAAGTACAAACGACATAAAATGTAAAGTCATAACATTTTCTAAATCGATGTAATAAAAATATACTTTTCTCTGGTAATAATTTATCTTACCAAAAAATCTTTCAGTGTCTCAAAAGAACTTTGAAATTCATTGATATTAGCAGAAATGAGGCACTGATTTCTATTAGCTTCAGTGTTTAGACTTAAAATCCAAGATATGACAATCCCGAAAAAAAAAACCATTGCTGTCATGGTGAGAAATATGGGAAAATTGTTGATACCTGAAGAAAAAGAATAAAGTAGAAATTAATTCTTTCAAAAATACAGAATTCGAAAGTTAAACATTTTAAATGCATTTTAGTAAATTTCTAATGTAACATATCTATGTATATTACTTACAATTGTTTTGCCTTCTGACTATAAAAGTTTTATATGATATAGGTGATATGAGTTCCAGTTTGGGCTCCTCTCTTATATACTGCACTAAGAATCCTTAAATCACTTTCATTTTCCAGGTGTAAAAATTTTTGGTACCTGCATGTTCATTAGTAGTTTTCTGAAAAATCCCATTTAGGACTAACATCCTTCTTCTAAGTCTTATGTTAAATATACAACTCCTGTAACTACTGTACTTGATGTGTCTAATTACAGTTTAAAACTGAAATTAATATTAGCAATACAAATCAGAATATTTAGTCAAGTATCAGTGTAAATGCAAAAAAACAAATAAATTAGAAGATCAAAGATGTTTTGGACTTTACTTACAGAGTCGTAACTAGTGTATTTGGGTCCTGTCCTATTATTAAATTGTTACTTATGTGTACAGCCACCCCAGCCTATTTTTCAATTATAAGACGCACCTCAAATTCTGATGAGAAAAATAGGAAAAAACATTTTTTTAATAAAATGGTGGTGCTTCTTATAAACTATGCGTCTTATTGCCCACCAGGGGTGGTGACTGCGGTGAAGCGGGGTCCCAGGGTCTCTGCTGGAAGAGGCAGGAGTGGGGTGATGCTGCAGGCTACAGACTGAGATGAGGGGGTGTTCCGATGTGTGGTGTGCCGCTACAGGTGTCCGATGCTGCTGCGGGTGTCCCGTGCAGCTGCGGGTGTCTGGCGCTGCAGGGGTTCCCGGCGGTGCTGCGGGTGTATGCAGTGCTCTGTTGACATTTTGTGAAAGACCAGAGCCCCCGCAGTTCCATGGTTTCCTGTGTGGTGGACTACAAGAAAATGGCCGCCGGGGGGTGGCACATGCGCAGATGAAGATCTCAGCACCAAGATCTCAGGAGATGAGATCTCAGCACTGAGATCTCATCTCCAGAGATCTTGGTGCCAAGATCTCCATCTGTGCATTTGTCGCCCCCTGTTATGATCTGGTGGCCTAAGAGCAGCATGAGACGTACTCTGGAGAAGGTGGTACCTGTACTGACCGCCGACCCTGAACTTAACACCGCAACTAGAAGTAGCCGTGGAATGTACCTTTCACTCCCTAGACATCTCGACACAGCCGGAGGACTAATTACCCCTAGAGATAGAAAAGGGAAAACTATCTTGCCTCAGAGAAAATCCCCAAAGGATAGACAGCCCCCCACAAATATTGACTGTGAGAGGAGAGGGAAAAAACATACACAGACTGAAATCAGAATTTAGCAAAGGAGGCCACTTCTAGCTAAATAGAAAGGATAGTACAGAGTACTATGCGGTCAGTATTAAAACACTAGAAACTATCCACCACAGAAAATACAAAAACTCCACATCTAACTAAAGATATGGAGGGTATATCTGCATCTGCAGAGATACCAGCTTGGCTAAACAAATCCTTATACAGACCAAGCTGGACAAGACAAAAACATGGAAAAGATCTGAACAATAAGGCCCACAGCATGTGGACAGCAAAAATCAAGGCCAGAACTTATCTTTGTTGAAATGAACAGCAAAGCAGGAGAGACCAGGCAGAGATGTGAATCCTCCAGGAACAATGGACAACTGGCACTGACTAAAGGGTAGAGCAAGACTAAATAGCCCAGTCAGAATTTGCAAAAAGTGGACACACCTGATAAATGCTGCGATCCAGAGACAGCAGCGCTACCACTTATAACCACCGGAGGGAGCCCAAGAACAGAATTCACAACAGCCCCCCAGGTGGCCATTTTCCCGGAGTCCACCACACAGAAAACCATGGAACTGCTGGGGCTCTGGCCTTTCACAAAATTTCAATAGCGCCCCCGCAGCACCAGAGATACCTGCAGCAGCACCGGACACCCATGCATCACCACCAGACACCCCCGCAGCAGCACGTGACACTCACTCATCCCAGCCTGCGGCCTGCAGCTATGATACCGGTAAGGTATATCCGCATTATAAGACGCACCCCCATTTTCCCCCAAAATTTTGGGGAAAAAGTGTGTCTTATAATCCATAAAATATGGTATATTGTTTTCTACTTATAATAATACGACAGATGATATATGTTTCCCAATGCACAGACAACATATATTAGACACTGACTGTATGATCTCAACCATGTATGTTTAACTCTGAAATATTGCTGTATTTCGGAGAAAAATGTAGTTTAATTGTCACCAGGGACTGAGATTCATAGGGGTCTAGTTGGACAGACAGGTTCCTAGCGGCTTTTGTCCACCCAGTACCAATGACTTACAGGTCTCTCCCAAAACATGCACGCAGTAAGAGACCTGACAATCCAGCCCAGCAGGCAGGGAGAAGCCTCCGGGGACCCGCTGGCTGACTAGTCTTCTGTGTGGCTCAGTCCCCAGTGGCTATTAAACTACGTCTTTCTTTTTTCTCACACTTACCCAGTTTGGCTACCACAGCATTCTGCAACAACATGCCATCGCGTCATGATTACTCCCAGTGGAACCATCATTTGTCCTGATCAAGGATGATGGTTAAAAACACACCTTAAGCCTATATGAGGGCTACTTAGCCACGAAGGAGAGTGGTTGATTGCTGCGTCAGATAACATCGCATCAACAGTCACCCGACCTTAACCAAATTTACACGATTTGGGGTGAATTAGACTGCAGTATGAACTCCTGGAAAGCCATTCCAGTTGACTACCTGATTTTAGCTGATTGAAAAAATGCCAAGGGTGTGTAAAACTGTCTTCAGAATTAAAGGAATCTAAGGTTCAACACTAGAGATTAGCATATCAATTCGCGGAGGATCGAGTTTGAATCACATCTCCTGGAAAAAATTATTTCAAGTGAATTCAATCACTTTGAGATTTGTTGCAGGGTTCACAAAAAACCCTTGTCTGGCATCATTTCCCACATTGATGAAGCATGAGAAATCAGGCAAATGTCTTTTTGCATTGCTGTGTAAGCTTACCCATAATGCCCTTCAGCTATAACATGTTATGGATCATCATACCTTGTATACGATGGTGATCAGAACCTGGGGCCATCACAGATCAGCGGTTCCCAGCAGAGTACAGCGCACGTGAGCACAGCAGAACACGTGAATTCAAACACTTAGTCTGGCAGAATCTTTTTCCATCTCCAGAGTCACTGGATAAGTCTTTCTCTTCTGTAGAGTGTAAGCTCTTATGACCAGCGGAGTCCTCACTCTCCTGTAGCATATAAGCTTTTATTGTCATCGGTGCCCTCTCTCTCTGTAAGATCTTATTATCAGCATTGTCCTCTCTTTCACGCCTGTAAAGTGAAAGCTCTTATGGTTATCTGTGTTTTATCTCTCTCATCTGTCCCATGAGTATGTAGCTGAATCCAAAAACATCATGTTTATGAGAAAGGTATTTACATTTTTTACAGATAACATTGGGAACACATGAAAATTTTGGCCGGATTATACTTTTGACCATATTTTTATACCCCTGTAATAAGAGCACCATGAATTTATTGTTTCCTTCATTATTAAAATGATAATGTGTTTGCCTATTTAAAAGGGTAGAACGTGACTTAAATTTGGTTTTGAATACATCAATTTCCCAAATTGTACAAATTTATCTTGAAAATTGATTGATTTATCTTGAAATTAGAAAAGGGCACTAAAATCAATAACATTGGTATGATCACATGATTGCCTCATCTTGTCCTAATGGCTCATTATTTCAAGACTTTTTCTTCTAGTATGGATATGGGATACCAATCTCAAAACAAATATGAATGGTGATAAGGAATGGGGAAGTGTGAGAATCTAGGTGCAGTCTGGCTGTACGATGTGCATCTATTGAATACATATTATTTTTATGTTTCAGTTCCTGCTAAGTTCGTTTTTAGTTCAAATACAATATGCCATAAGGTGAAATTTTAGAAAATGCACCGTATGACGTCAATGTTGTTTTACATGGAGAATGGAAACATGAATGACACAGCTCATCACTTAAATTTCTGGACTGACGCAGGAGGAAATAGCTTAGCTAATAGCTAAGAGTGACTAATATTCTTACTTCTGTTCACAATTTAAAGTTTCCTTAACACCCCCACAAAAAGTTTTTATTATCCATGTCTTTTATGTATCAATTGTTCTCTTGTTATCAAGGGACCTAGGTTTACACACCTGAATCCCCAGATCATGTATGAGATTTGACATTATTTTACCTGTAATAGGGGTCATGCCATGTATTTATTTTAGTACCCCTGTTAAAATATTATAATATGTAGGAGAGATAATTTGGATCTCAAAACAAGAATTAATCATCACCGATATATGATAAGGAGTAAACATTTAGATTTACCAGGCTGAAAACAGATAAAGACAATGAAAAGGGTGGTCTGAAGGCAAAAGTAAATTTTATCTAATCCCTATCTATTTGATGCCATAATCTAAGCTATTTTCCAATATACTTGGTTTAAAATCCCCTACCGCTCCCTAACCACACACTCTAACTACTAGTCTATTTTTTTTTCTTCCTGTCTAATGATGATTCATTTGAGAGCCCCCAATGTATCCTGGGGTACTCAAATAAAGCGTCATCAGAGCAGGCTCTACTCCCTTCCTGAAATGAGCATCCACACTGACCCTCATTTCTAGGGCTGGGCTAGTCCCTGCTCTCTTTTTCCGCCATGCATTGGGTGATGTTCAGAGTTACAGTGCCCATCATCACGATACTCCTGTGAATGCCAACCTGTGGTGATTATTGCTATACATAGCAATGCTAAAGCTGAAGCACTGCTATGTATAGCACGGACGATCACTGCTTCTCATTACCTAAGGGAACTATTAAAACAAGTAAAAAGCGAAAAAAAAAGTTTTAAAAAATAAAACAAAAACAAAAGTTCAAATCACCCCCCTTTTGCCTCATTAAAAATAAAACAATTAAATAAAATTCAAACACACATATTTGATATCACTGTCTTAAGAAATGTCCGATCTATCAAAATATAAAGTAAATTAAACCAATTGGTAAATGGCGTAGTGAGAAAAAAATCAAAACGCCAGAATTACGGTTTGCACAACATTGCAAAAAAATGCAATAACACGGAAAATGGCATCTATAAAAATGTCAGCTTGGGTAACAGAAACATAATCCCTCACCTAGCCCCAGATCACAAAAAATGAGAACATTACAGGCCTCGATAAATGGAGACAAAAGCAAAAACTTTTTTTCATACAAATTTCAACATTTTTTTCACTACTTAAATAAAAAATTAAACTATACATGTTTGACATCTGAATACTCATAATGACCTGGAGAATCATATTGCTGGGTCAGTTTTACCATATAGGGAACATGTTAAATAAAAACATAATTGTGGAATTGCACTTTTTTTTGCAATTGCAGCTCACTTGTACTCTTTTTTTTCCATTTTCCAGTACTATATACGGTAAAATCAATGAGGTCCTTCAAAAGTACAACTCGTCCTACACAAAACTAGCCCTCATAGGGCCATAATGACAGAAAATTAAAAAAGTTATGGCTCTTGGAAGAAGGGAAGGAAAAAGTGAAAACGAAAACAGGACAATCGCTCATGGGTGAAAGGGTTAATATAACAACATGCTATCATTTCTATAGATTAATCCATTTGGCTGCTTTGTATTTAATAAAATAATCCAGTATATCTTCAATGTCAGTAGTTTTTTTATGCCAGTTCCCTTCCCTTTCAGGACAAATACTGTAACTCTTTCTATTCCATAGCACCTAAGACTGTTGGGTGCTGCTATGTGCTTCATCAAAGTGTTTTTACCTACACCTGTGCTGTGCTGTTACCTTTTTTAATGTTATTTATGTTTATTATTCATGTTGACATATACCTCATTTGTTCTTCCCACATTTGTAAAAACCTTTCTGGGATTGCCATGTTGTTTTTACCGGCCTCAGGATCCTAAGGGTATGGTTCCACGGTCTATATCGGCAGCGCTTTGGATGCAGCTCCATCCAAAGCGCTGCCAGCTTTTGTACGCGTGTTGATTCCGCATGTGTTCAATGAACCATGCGGAATCACCGCGTCCTATACATTGGACTGTGATATTTATCTTGCTGAGACTGAACATCTCCACAAGATAAATAGACATGCTGCAGTCTAGAAAGACGCACCGCATGTGCGTATACGCAGGGAAGTCGGAGGCATCCGTGCATGCATGGCGAAGATGGGATTTCATAAAATCCCATCCACTATGCTGTAACATCTAGCCGCTGCGGATTGGACGCTGCGGCTGTATGCAGCGTCCAATCTGTAGCGAATACTGACAGTTGAAACATGCCCTTATACAGATTTATGGATAAATGGTTTGCCAATCAGATACTTTGTTCAGCCACCACTCTGTAACCTTGATCCAAAACTTTATTTTTTAATTTCTTCCTTATGCAAAATAGGTAAGTCATTTTAACAATATTTTTTATTTGATTAAATTGAAAGCTATATCGTGAACTGAATGTTAGTATATTAGCATTTTTACTCAAATTTTTCTTGATTAAACTTTTGATCTATCTGGACCAAAAAGTTCAATATGTGTTTTTTTCAAAGCTTCCTTATATATTATTAATATTATTGTTTTTGTATCCTCGCATTTTAACCTATTATTTATGTAGTCACTTTCATTGGAAAATGTATGTATGTCAGACTATGTGTGTGTCATACTGTATATGTATGAATTCATTGCAAGGAATCGCTCTAATTTGGACATGGTGATAGCTGTTACCAAATAAAGTGATGTGGAGACACAGCATTGTATATTAATTAAAGGGAACCTGTCAGCAGGGTGGTGCACAGTAACCTACACACAGTGTCAGGTCAGCGCCGTTATACTAATTAAAATGATACCTTGGTTGATGAAATCTGTCTTATGGTTGTTCTTTAATCTTTATTTTTAGTTTGTAGTTAATGAGATTCTTGTGCCCTAAGGCAGGGCAGGTGTATTTGGTGCTCTGATTATATATTCTTAATGAAGACTGCTGACTAGTGTTGAGCATTCCGATACCGCAAGTATCGGGTATCGGCCGATATTTGCTGTATCGGAATTCCGATACCGAGATCCGATACTTTTGTGGTATCGGGTATCGGTATCGAAACAACATTAATGTGTAAAATAAAGAATTAAAATAAAAAATATTGCTATACTCACCTCTCCGACGCAGCCTGCACCTTACCGAGGGAACCGGCAGCGTTGTTTGCTTAAAATTCGCGCTTTAACTTCCTTACGCGAAGTCCCGGCTTGTGATTGGTCGCGTGCCGCCCATGTGGCCGGGACGCAACCAATCACAGCAAGCCGTGACGTAATTTCAGGTCCTTCAGGATTTTAAAATTACGTTCCGGCGTTGTGATTGGTTGCGTCGCGGTCACATGGGCGACGCAACCAATCACAAGCCGTGACGTCACGGGAGGCAGGAGACGCGCGCATTTTAAAATGCGCGCGTGTCCAGCCTCCCGTGACGTCACGGCTTGTGATTGGTTGCGTCGCCCATGTGACCGCGACGCAACCAATCACAGCAAGCCGTGACGTAATTTCAGGTCCTTCAGGATTTTAAAATTACGTTCCGGCGTTGTGATTGGTTGCGTCGCGGTCACATGGGCGACGCAACCAATCACAAGCCGTGACGTCACGGGAGGCTGGACACGCGCGCATTTTAAAATGCGCGCGTCTCCTGCCGACCGTGACGTCACGGCTTGTGATTGGTTGCGTCGCCCATGTGACCGCGACGCAACCAATCACAACGCCGGAACGTAATTTTAAAATCCTGAAGGACCTGAAATTACGTCACGGCTTGCTGTGATTGGTTGCGTCCCGGCCACATGGGCGGCGCGCGACCAATCACAAGCCGGGACTTCGCGTAAGGAAGTTAAAGCGCGAATTTTAAGCAAACAACGCTGCCGGTTCCCTCGGTAAGGTGCAGGCTGCGTCGGAGAGGTGAGTATAGCAATATTTTTTATTTTAATTCTTTATTTTACACATTAATATGGTTCCCAGGGCCTGAAGGAGAGTTTCCTCTCCTTCAGACCCTGGGAACCATCAGGGATACCGTCCGATACATGAGTCCCATTGACTTGTATTGGTATCGGGTATCGGTATCGGATTAGATCCGATACTTTGCCGGTATCGGCCGATACTTTCCGATACCGATACTTTCAAGTATCGGACGGTATCGCTCAACACTACTGCTGACAGGTCACTGATCCCTCACTGACCTGCCCCCTAGTTTGCATAATGAATACCTAATATACTGATGAAAGAGACAAATAACGCTTCTGCAGGCAGGTGCCACGGCTGGCACCTGCTCTGCAGCATAATTGTGTGTTTAGTGTGGCAATAATACATTTTCTTGATGTTATCCAGCTATGGAAAAAAAAAGCAATTTGAGAATTGCCCCGGTTGGAAGAATACAGATCTGCTCCATTGACCATCGTTGAACTATGGATATGTTTGGAGAAATCCAAGATTGGGATCTGCCAGTCACCTGGCTCCATGGAGATATTTGGAAAAGCCAGGTTGTGACTCTCGGGTCAACAGCCTTGTACCTCAATGGACTGTCTTCTTCCTAACCTTGTCGTTACTTCCTCTCTGTGTGCATGCCACAGGTGGGGTAATCGACCCTGGAATCTCTGATGTAACAGCTGTCATTATCAGGGTGAGTCAGCGGAAGGGTGAGACTCTGTAATGTGAACCATCTTGGGGCATTTTGCTGAGACTGTCCTATATGTTATCTGCCTGTTTGTGGTTCAATAAAGCATTGCCACACTGTTTTACCCTCACCTTGTGTTGTCTGAGTAGCGTTATGCCCATGTTGAAAGGAGAGTGGGCGCTCAGCGGAATGATCCTTTGTTTATGCATTTACAGCTAGCGGACTGGAGTGCCTGCTGACCCTCTGTGTTTCTACAAGTGGTACTACCACTCATGGGGTTACTATATATTCCTGTGTAAACAGCATTAAGATTTTGCCCTCCAATTGAATGTCTAAAAAATACATTTTCTGGTTTGAATGAGAAAATGTAAATTTCAGATTTAAATCATTATTATTTAGACTAGATAGTGGCCGGTTCTAATGCATCGGGTATTCTAGAATATGTATATAGTTTATTTATGAAGATTTCAGAATAATGCAATGAATACACAGGGTTCGGCCGGCCGGGCGCGTCAAACCAGCGAAGCGTGGTTCAAATCCCGTGCCAATTCGCTGTCGGACTGCATATGTCGCTGATTGTTCACAGCACATAGTATATAGCACAGCCCACATAGTATATAGCACAGCCCACGTAGTATATAGCACAGCCCACGTAGTATATAGCACAGCCCACAAAGTATATAACACAGCATATGCAGTATATAACACAGCCCACGTAGTATAGAGCACAGCCCATGTAGTATATAGCACAGCCCATGCAGTATATAACACAGGCCACGTAGTATATAACACAGCCGCGTAGTATA
This sequence comes from Ranitomeya variabilis, assembly GCF_051348905.1. Lineage (NCBI taxonomy): Eukaryota > Metazoa > Chordata > Amphibia > Anura > Dendrobatidae > Ranitomeya > Ranitomeya variabilis. The sequence continues at coordinate 216,707,889 of NC_135234.1, read as the reverse complement.
TAGTACAGCCACGTAGTATATTGCACAGCCACGTAGTATATAGCACAGCCGATGTAGTATATAGCGCAGCCCATGAAGTATATAGCACAGCAAGGTGGTATATAACACAGTCCACACAGTATATAACACAGGCCATGCAGTATATAACAGGCCACGCAGTATATAACACAGACCACGCAGTATATAACACAGGCCATGCCATATATAACACAGCCCATGTAGTATATAACACAGACCATGTAGTATATAACACAGCCCACACAGTATATAACACAGCCCACATAGTATATAACACAGGCCACGCAGTATACAACACAGCCCACGTAGTATATAACACAGAGGACACAGTATATAACACAGCCCACACAGTATATAACACAGGCCACGCATTATATAACACAGGCCACGCAGTATATAACAGGCCATGCAGTATATAACACAGGCCACGCCGTATATAACACAGCCCACGTAGTATATAACACAGGCCATGAAGTATATAACACAGCCCACACAGTATATAACACAGCCCATGTAGTATATAACACAGGCCACGCAGTATATAGCACAGCCCACACAGTATATAACACAGGCCATGCATTATATAACACAGGCCACGCAGTATATAACACAGGCCACGCCATATATAACACAGCCCATGTAGTATATAACACAGGCCATGCAGTATATAACACAGCCCACACAGTATATAACACAGCCCACGTAGTATATAACACAGGCCATGCAGTATATAGCACAGCCCACACAGTATATAACACAGGCCATGCATTATATAACACAGGCCACGCAGTATATAACACAGCCAACATACTATATAACAAACCCCACGTAGTATAATACACAGCCCACGTAGTATATAGCAATGTGGGCACCATATCCCTGTGAAAAAAAGAATTAAAATAAAAATTAGTTATATACTCACCTTCCGGCAGCCTCGGATCCAGCCCAGGCCTTTAGCAATGTTCCTCGCGACGGTCCGTTCCCAGTAATGCCTTGCAACAATAACCCGCGATGATGTAGCGATCTTGCGAGACCGCTACGTCATGTAGGGTCATTGCCGCAATACATTCTTGGGACCGGAGCGTCGCAAGGAGCAGGAAAGGCTGGTGCGGATGCCGGAAGGTGAGAATATAATTTTTTTTTTATTGTTAACATTATATGTTTTTACTATTGATGCTGCATAGGCAGCATCAATATAAAAAAGTGAAGCTGTGTTTAAATTCCGCCCCAATATCGCTGATTGGTCGCGAATGGCCAGCTGCGACCAATCAGCGACCGGCGCTGTCCGGCCGCGAATTGGCACGGGATTTGAACCACACTTCACTGATTAGTCACGCACTGTGTTTAAATCCTGCGCCAATGTTGGTCATGGCCGGCCGGGTGCAACCAATCAGCGAAGCGTGGTTCAAATCCCGTGCCAATTCGTGGTTGGACTGTGCCTGTCGCTGATTAGTCGCGCCCAGACAGCCGCGACCAATCAGCGATGCGGGAGACGCTCCACTCCCAGTAATGCCTTGTGGCAATAACACGTGATGATGTAGCGAGACCGCTACGTCATCTGGGGTAATTGCCGCAATGCATTCTTGGGACCGGAGCGTCGCGAGGAGCGAGAAAAGCTGGCGCGGACTCTGGATGGTGAGAATATAATGTTTTGGTTTTTTTTTATTATTATTTTTAACATTATATCTTTTTACTATTGATGCTGCATAGGCAGCTTCAATAGTATAAAGTGAAGTGGTGTTTAAATCCCACCCTAATATCGCTGATGGGTCACGGCCGGCCGGACCCAACCAATCAGCGATGCAGGATTTCCGCGACAGACAGATGGAAGATACAGACAAACAGACGGAAGTGGACCTTAGACAATTATATATAGATATCCGACGAAGTTTGGTATGTCGCCATGTTGCCCCCTCCCCATATAACGATGTCATCGACATAGCACCCATACCAAATTTCAAAATATGATTATTATCTGAGTAAGTCCATTCATCTGTATAAACCATTAAATGAGAAAAAAAGTGTGATAATCAATATTCTGCAGCAGATATGAATCATTGTTTCGCATCGTCTTCAAATTTGCTATAATTGTTGAGATGCTGCTCCAATGTTTTAAGGGATAAAGTATGTGGAATACTTAAATAAAGATCCACCACATCGCAAGTTAACAACCACAGAAAAGAACCAGAACGTGAGGTCAGAAAAAATAAATAAAGTAGTAAAAAATAAATTGCCTGCACACGTAATAACACATAATATAAAAAAAATTGGAGATAAAATAATCATATAAAATATATAATGCATATGTTAATCCAAAAACCACCTCACCAGGAAGATAGCATACAACAATAGGATAAAAAAAGGTGTAAATACAAGACCCAGAGTACACATGCCTAGAGCAATGCTATACTATAGCAGCAAAATTGGCTAAAAAAAAAGTGTAAAAAAGGTGATGTGTGTTAACTGGTGTAAGCAAAAGAAATATATTAAAAAAATCATGAAAGTGAAAACCTCAAAATAGTGGAAAATGTAAAGTCCAAAGTGCTGGGGCAAATGCTAAAATAGAAAAATATATTAATGTGAATGGCTTGATATCACAGTTTAATCACATAAATGACAAAAAAGACTAAGTGTAGTGATTGGGGTTAATCACTGTGACGTTATAGGTCAAGTGCATATAACAATAGGCAGGGACATGCAGGCTAGTAAAATCTATTACCTGGATATCGGTGATTTATAATATGCAGGGTAGTTGTGACATTATATATCTGCGGGATATCTATATATTCTATCTATTCTATCTACTCTATCTAATATCTTTCTGTCTTCTATCTATGTATAGTTATTTGTATATATATATTTTCTTTGAGATTTGAGTGAAAAATCAGACGGCATACGGATGGTCCATGTGCTGTCTGATTTTTTTCTCTCACCCAATGACTTGCATTGGCAAGTCTTTACATTTTATGCGGTTATATGCAACATGCCGCAATTTTTTTGCTCAGTGTGATTCCAGCTGAGGAAAAACTTGCAGATGAACACTAACTCATTGAATAACATTGGTCAGAGTGCAATGGGAATTTTCTCGTATTGCACTCATCCGAGTTATATGCTAATGTGAGAGAACGCTAACTGAGAAAATTATCCGAAAATATATATGTTGGAATCTTTTTTATAATTAATCCTCTTGGGATAATTTTCCATTCAATATAGGTGATCAGTGTATTAAGACCCCACCCAGTCTTTGCTTCCAAAATCCGTACTTTTTCCCATTTATGCATCAATTTTTTTATATTGGAAACTTGTGGTAAATCATTGTTCCATCTTCTCTTTCAAAACAGCTTTTGTAAATCAGTGATACAAAACATGAATGTCCATAAAACACTTTCACAATAGGCTAGTGGTAGAGATAGTTATACAAGCTGGCGTATGAGTTACAGTAGCTAAAGGAAAAACCCTTATAGGACAATCATGTGAGATCTGAAAATTAACATACAATAATACTATACAGAAAAATATGTTTATAATAACATTTCTTTTTTTTAACTTTTTTATGGTACACCTGGTGAAAGAAAGATTACAGTCATCATCACATTCAATACAATATACTATAATGTCAGTGTCAGAATGCATGAAAATGTGAATATTGTATAGAATGTGCGGACTGTAATCTGTGCTACATTGATAGCTCCATAAGAAAGTTTAAAAGATGTGTTTCTGAACACATGTATATCATTAAAAAAGGTAGCACTCTTTGGTGAAGCACATAACAGTAGCATCAACCAATATTAGGATTCTTTCACATTGCATTCAGGCACTTGTTTGTCATCCCATCGTGGCTTAGGATCGAATTCCCGCAATACGGGATTTGGACGAATGTGGCGACGGGGCCATAGACTATAATGGTGCCAGCAGAGGTGTAGCTAGGGTTTCGGTTCAGGGGGGCGAAACTTCTCAGTGGGCCCCTAACCAGGTAACCTTGATTGCAACTCAGTGACGCACTCTAAGGCCGGGATCACACATGCGAGAAATACGTCCGAGTCTCACATGGTAATACCAGGCATTGCCGCCGTCTCTCTGGAGCGGAGCGTGCGGCCGCATGTATTGCTATGCGGCCGCACTCTCTGCTCCTAAGTGACGGCGGCAATGCCAGGTATTACCATGCGAGACTCGGACATATTTCTCGCATGTGTGATCCCGGCCTAATAGTGGAGGAGAACCTCAGCAGATGACAGAGATATTACTGAAGATAATCTCTATATAAAGACGAATATTCATATTACCGCCAAATTGTCAGTGGTAAATACCAGTCCTACAGAACATATAAGAGATCACAACACAGTTACGGATAGTGACTTACAGCTGAGGTTTTTTCTGATGGAATCGTTCACTTTTCCCGTCTTTTCCATCTGGCCCAGATGACTTCTTCCAGCCAGGACTCTGCTGCCGAGAATACAACACTGACACGTTTCACTTCTCACATTCCAGCCCCATCACATCTATTCCCAACCTGCACAAACTCCTCATCCTGCTGATACCCCAATACTGAGCCGCTGCTGCCGTATGTGTCACTATTTATTTAGTGAAAAAATACTGTTCAGTGGCCAGTATGAACTTGTGCTTACACGCTGCATGCACACCAGTTTATATCCTAGTTCACACCTTTGGGTTTTTTTTATATGATATTTAGAGGTTAAAGACCAATTGAATGTTGCAACTTCTCCTGTTACCCTTACGAAAATGCAAAATTTGGTGCTAAAAACTTATGTGAGGAAAATATGATTTTTTTTTATTTTCACGGCTCAACGTTGTAAACTTCTGTGAAGCACCTGAGGGTTTAATGAACTTATCACATATCTAGATCAGTTCCGTGAGGGGTTTCCAAACATGACGTGACATCCACTAATTATTCCAGGAAATTTTGAATTCAGAAAATCAAACGGCACTCCTCCCATTCCAAGCCCTGCCGTGTGCCCAATTTGGAGTTTTTTCCCCAAATATGGGGTATCAGTATGCTCAGGAGAAATTGCACAACAAATTTTGGGGGTCATTTTTTATTCTGTTACCTTTGTGAAAATAAAAGAAATTGAGTTTAGAGTAAATTATTTATGAAAAAAAGTTAAATGTTCATTTTTTATCCACATTCCAAAAATTCTTGTGAAGTACCTGAAGGGTCAATAAACTTCATGAATGTGGTTTGAGCACATTGAGGGGTGCAGTTTTTAAAATGGTGTCACTTTGGGGTATTTTCTATCATTTAGACCTTTCAAAGTCACTTCACATATGAGGTGGTCCCTAAAAAAATGGATTTGTAAATTTTGTTGGAAAAAGGAGAAATTGCTGGTCAAATTTTAACCTTTTTAACTTCCTAACAATAGAAAATGTTGTTTTAAAAACTGTGCTCATATAAAGTAGACATGTGGGAAATGTTATGTATAACTATTTTGTGTGACACATCTCTCTGATTTAAGGGCATAAGAATTCAAAGTTTGAAAATTGCTAAATTTAAACATTTTTAGCCAAATTTCAGTTTTTTTTCACAAATAAACACAAGTTATTTTGAAGAAATTTTACCACTATCATGTAGTACAATATGTCAGGAAAAAACAATCTCAGAATCAGTGGGATCCATTGCAGCGCTCCAGAGTTATTACCTCATAAAGTGACACTGGTCAGAATTGTAAAAATAGGCCTGGTCAATAGCAGATTTAGCTGCCAAAAAACATTTAGCTGCCCTTATAATATTTAACTTACAAAAAAATATTTAGCTGCCCCAAAAAATATATAGCTGCCCCAAAAATATTTAGCTACAGTTCATATGTTTAACACTGTGTTTTGTCCGCCACATGCATCGCATATCATTGCGCTAAATATTTTACAATTTTAGTCCTCCAAATAATTTTTTTTGTAGTGTCATAGCCTAGTTATTGACCCAATTTTGGTGGGCAAAAAAAAAAAAATACAGGCCACATATTTAACAGTGTGCTATCTCCATCAAAAGCCTGATCTATCTGTGGCCTACAAATTGTAGCATTCTCCTTTTTTGCCTGTGTCTTACCGTAATTCTATACAGGAAAGATAAATATCTTGGTACTGTAATTTTATACAGTATTTTTCGGTAAAAAAACAAACATACAAGCCACATGTTGAACAGTCTGGTATCTCCGTCATACGCCTGAACTATCTGTGGGCTACAAATTGTGGCATTTCAAGGCTACATTGCCCTTTTTTTGCTGTGTCTTACCCTAGTTAAATAGACTTCTTTGGGGTTAAAAATTTAAAAATATAGGCAACATATTGAACAGTATTGGTATCTTCGTCAGACGCCTGACCTATCTGTGGTCTACAAATTGTGTCATTTCAGGGCTACATTCCACTGTATTTGCTGTCTGTTACCCTAATTCTATATACTATTTTGGGGTAAAAAAAACAACCCAGGCCACATATTTACCAGTGTGCTATCTCCTTCAGAAGCCTGATCTATCTGTGGCCTACAAATTGTGGCATTTCAGGCCTACATTCTCTTTTTTTGCCTGTGTCTTACCGTAATTCTATACAGTATTTTTCGTTAAAAAAACAAACATACAGGCCACATATTGAACAGTCTGGTATCTCCGTCAGACACCTGATCTATCTGTGGTCTACAAATTGTGTCATTTCAGGGCTACTTTCCACTGTATTTGCTGTCTGTTACCCTATTTCTATATACTATTTTTGGGTAAAAAAACAAACATACAGGCCACATATTGAACAGTCTGGTATCTCCATCAGATGCCTGATGGATATCTGTGGGCTAAAAATTGTGGCATTTGAGTGCTCCTTTGAACTGGTTTTCCTGTGTTTTACCCTAGTTATTAGCAACATTTAAAAAAAAAATTACTTACATTCCAGAGAATTAAAACTGTGGTTTTTATGCACACTGATCACATATAAGTTTGCTTCAAATTCAGCCATTTGTAGTGAACGTGGAAAATATTTTAGTAGTCCATTTAAAATGGGCAAGGCGCGTGGCAAGGGACGGGAAATGGATGTGATGCTGATGGGGCATGCAGGGGCCAAGGCCATGGGCAAACTGAAAGTGGGCCACGACAAACACCCACATCTTATCGCCCGACCTTCCTGTCACAATTACTAGGGGACAGCAGCACATCACTATTGAACCCAGAACAGTTTCATAAGGTTTTTGGTTGGATAGCGTCCAGTCACTTTGCCACCACCAGCACCACCACCACGTCTTCCACCTGGTCAAGTCTGAGTAGCCATGAGTCTGGTCCGCATATTACTCACCCTGATCCTCCTTCCTCCCACTAGGCTGCGTGCACGAAGACAACTGATCCCACACTTGGACACTCCGAAGAGCTGTTCACTTTTTCATTTCTAGATTCGGGACTCTTGGCCAGCCCACTTGAAGCGGGGCAAGATGAGATCACATGTAACTATGCCCAAATATTTCAGCAGCCACAGTCACATGAAGGCGATGGTAGGAAAGTGTCTCAAGAGGTGGTCGATGATAAGACACAATTGCCAGAAAGTCAGGAGGAGGACTGGGGTGCGGATGTAGAAGGCGAGGTGGTGGATGATATAGTAACTGACCCAACCTGACAGGACATGCAGAGCGAGGACAGCAGTACACAAGGTAAAGGAGGCATAGACCCCCAACAGGCAGGAAGAAACAGTGTGGTGGCCGCAGACGTGTATCCATTCCGCATAACACCAACATGAGGGAAGTTGCCATTCCGACTTTTAGGTCTTCCCGAGTCTGGTTGTTCTTTAAAGACTCTGCCAATAACCCTAGAAGGCCATTTGCACCACCTGCCATGCCCTCTTCAGCAGGGGTAGCAAAACTACCAGCCTGACCACAACCAGCATGATCAGGCACATGGCAGCACATTGCAGCACCTGCCTTTGAGGGCAGGACCCCAGGCTCCAGGAAAAGTGTCTGCGGGTGACACCACTGCTGCTTCCACTGTTTTGCGTGCAAGCCAATCCCCTGTCCACAGTGCATACGAAAATGCCTTATGCCCTGTACCTGTCATTGCCCACAGTCAACTAGCACCATCATCAAGCACCTCCTTTAAATTGGATATAGATTCTTAGGAGGACATCCTCCACGTCTCTTCAGACACCACCACTAGAACACAAGGGTGAATGTATACCGTGATGCAACAGTCAATCTATTTTTTGGCAAGGGTGTTTATGATGGCAGTAAATAATTTAAAAAAAAATGTGTACCCCCAGGGGGAAATGTTTGTCAGCCAATACACTTAGTGTATGGGCATTCCAAATATAGGAGACCCGGTCCTTTAAATTGGGAATAGATTCTTAGGAGGACATCCTCCATGTCTCTTCAGACACCACCACTAGAACACCAGGGTGAATGTATTCTGTGATGCAACAGCCACTCTATTTTTTGTCAAGGGTGTTTATGATGCCGTTACTAATTAAACTAAAAAAAGTGTACCCCCCAGGGGGAAATGTTTGTCAGCCCATATACTTAGTGTATGGGCATTACAAGTATAAGAGACCCGCTACATTATAATAGGAAAAAAAATTTTATTATGCCCTCCTCCAAATCTCTTTCACTGGGCATTGGAGTGCCTCCTAATTTTTGCAGGCCTTGCATTCACTGCATAGGCAAACACTATTGGAGACACACTTCCTAATAATGGGAACATTGTCTTCAGGAGACCCACTGTTAGGTGTCGAGTTCCTACCTCTGCACAGGGGGAATCTCAAACCATGTCTGCTGCAGTCTCCCATTCTCCTCCAGCTGCAGTGGAACCTGCTCAGCGGAGACGTCGGTCCCAGCATCTGGCTCAAGCAGTTACTGTGCGAATGGTTACTGCTGCCTTTCCAGGCTCTGCCTTTGCAGCCAGCACTGATCAGCAGCGAGCAGGCCTTTCTGGGACTAAGTCCTTCTTTTCCCATACTGAGCATGCCCATGGGATGACCTCCCATTGGAGGTTGGGGGTCACATGCTCAGGTCCTGTTGTGGCTCCTATCGGACCATCTGGAAGGTCCCAGAGTGCTACTGCTATAAAAAGTTCACATGGCCACTCAGCCATGTGCTGGTGTAAACTTGCTAATGTGTGTGTGTGTATGTATGCCTGTCGATGGATGAAAGCTCCGAATCATTCCCATCCCTAGTGTTGTTGCCTGCTTGCAAATGGTGGAAGCTACCTAGCGCCAGACAGTGCTACTCTGCACATCCAGCACACAATTCAGCGTCTCTTAGCAGTGACCACCAGTGCTGCGCCGTGCGCTTATTGCGCTTTCCTGTCCATTGTTAGGGTGGTTAGTGGCGTCCGCCAGAGCAGCACTGTACGCACTCTTGTGCAGTTAATTATTAGTTCAGTTCTATCCCTGACACCATAGTAGCGGTGTCGAGCGTAAGAGGTCTAGAGGAACTCTTTCCCTGTGTCTTGACACAGAGTTCTTTGACTCTTTGCTTGCGCTCTATGTGCAGTATCGCAGCCCTGTGATGCAACAGGGTTTGCTTCCTTCATACCGGGTGAAGCTAACCGTGTGTGTATTCTCATTATGCTGCCATATAGTCCGTCATTACCGAGCAGCATGTGTCCTTTCTGTACGGTGGACCTCGAACTGCGAACGCACCTCATATCCTCTCTGATTATTATTAGGTGCGTTCCGCCAGTCTTAACACTCACCTCTACGTCTCTTCCAAGGTTTTTTGGGATGCGTGCTACTTTGGTGTAGGGCAGGCCTTGCATGCAATGCATAGGCTAACAGTAGGGCAGTGCCGAATGAAAAAAAATGGGATCTTGGTTTCATGTAGCCATACAGTGCGTGGGCTCAAAAACTTATTAGGGTGCATGTTACTTTGGTGCAGGGCAGGCATTGCATTCAATGAATAAGCAAACAGTATGGCAGTACCAAATTCCTAATAATGGGAACTTTGGTTTCATGTGGCTATCCAGGATGCTTGTTCAATGGGTTGTTGGGGTGCGTGTAACTTTGGTGCAGGGCAAGCCTTGCATTCAATGCATAAGCAAACAGTATGGAAGTACCAAATTCCTAATAATGGGAACTTTGGTTTCATGTGGCCATCCAGGACTTCTGTTCAATGGGTTGTTGGGGTGTGTGTCACTTTGGTGGAGGGCAGGCCTTGCATTCAATGCATAAGCAAACAGTATGGAAGTACCAAATTCCTAATAATGGAAACTTTGGTTTCATGTGGCCATCCAGGACGTCTGTTCAATGGGTTGTTGGGGTGAGTGTCACTTTGATGCAGGGCAGGCCTTGCATTCAATGTATAGGCTAAGAGTATGGCAGTACCGAATGAAAAAATGGGAACTTTGGTTTCATGTGGCCATCCAGGATGTCTGTTCAGTGGGTTGTTGGGGTGAGTGTCACTTTGATGCAGGGCAGGCCTTGCATTCAATGTATAGGCTAAGAGTATGGCAGTACCGAATGAAAAAATGGGAACTTTGGTTTCATGTAGCCATCCAGCACGTGGGCTCAAATGCTTATTGGAGTGCGTGTTTCTTTGGTGCAGGGCAGGCCTTGCAGTCAATGCATAGGCAAACACTATGGAAGACCCACTTTCTTATAATGGAAACATTTTTTCAAGAGGCCCTCCTGTACGTCTCGTGAAAGAGGTATTGGGGTGCGTCTTAATTTTTGGCAGACCAGTCACACACTGCATAGGCAATAACAGTATAGGTGACCCACTGTATAATAATTGCCCTTTAAGAATATTAATGCCACCTGATGCCACTATAAAAATAGGCTTTGTAACTTTAAGAGTCCCTCCTTCATAAATGAAACAAAATGTGTCTGATCTGATGATGTGTCGCACACCACATGGCCAGCTAAGATTGTTCAATATTGCAATGACATTTTCCAGTGAATGCATTTGCATTGGTTGAAAGCAATGCTAAAGTTGAAAAACGCATCAAAAACGCTACGTGTGAACATAGCCAAAGTGGTGTAGGAACATTTTTGTTTTTGGTTAATTATTTTGCCTTATATATATAATTCATTACCCTGGAAAGGATGTTCATTAACATATTTCCCAGGAAAATCCATTTTGGTTTCGTTTTTGTATGTTTTTGGGTGCGCCTGTAAAAATGGCATAAGACTCTGCCGACATTGATCAAAGCTGTGACCTGGGAGTCAGAAATGCTTCCAGGGGCATTCCCCATGATGTTCCCATGTCATTTGAGCACTGTTTCCATCATTGTAAGATGTTTTTAGACCTTAAAAGGACCCCTGGAGGGAATCACGGGTTTACCATAGACTTACATTGGGCTAATTGTTCTGGCCGAGTATTACAAATTGCTTGACCCGAGCAACGAGCTCCAGAGCATTTTAGTGCTTGCTGATCTCTACTGACAGTCTTCTTTGCTAAAGTGTGCATACACAGAAAGCTAAATATTTAGAATTGAGAGTCCTCAGTGGTTGATACCTTTTAATGGCTAACTGAAAATATGGTATCAAATTGCAAGCTTTCGAGACTACTCAGGTCTCTTCATCAGGCACAGACTAAAGAAAATTCACATATTTATACACAACACAGCACAGAACTGTCATTATGGGAGAGTGATAAGTGATAAACAGTTGTGTCCATAAATATTGGAAAGTTTCTAGATTAAGAGTGAATGTTTTGTTGTCCTCTGATAGGGGTCTGGTTCTGTTATAATGACCCCACATGGTCTGAAGTGCAAATTCCTTAATTGATGTAAAAAGACATAAATCCATGTGACACATTCATTTCTGCACTAAGTGTGTCAAAGATTGCCATAAATTTATACTCCCAAAGTCTCCTGTCTCTCTTGGATTTGGAGTTACCTTTCAATACAAGTAATTTCAGGTCCATGGTGCTATGATCAGGCATACAAAAATGTTTGGCCACAGGTGGATCCATTCTTTTTTTCTCTTATTGTATGGCAGTGAGAATTTATCCTTGCTCTCAGTTTTTGCCCCGTCTCCCCAACATACAGACCCCCTGAGTCGCCCGCCAGGGTCGTGGGGTATCCGGTACCGGGTCCGGTGTTCACAGGGGGATGTCACGGTGGTGACCCGGTCCATGGCCCTGGGCTCCCATATAAAAGGGGAAAGTATGTAAAGGTGAATAGAGTTTATGTTTGTGACGCCACCTGTGGTATTCGGTCAGTGGGGACCGACGCTGCTTCAAGGGGTCCTCTGGAGTGATGTTATGGCAGCTAGAATGGTATAACTTCCCACAGGGGAAGTATATCCCCAGGGCTCACAGTGTGTAGATGGAAGATGATGGTGAAAGGTGCAGTAAAGAACAGGGACACAGGTTTGCAGTCTCTTTACCTGGTTTACTGAAGACTTCAGGCAGCCACAGTCCAGAGTAGGGTTGAGCGACTTTCATTTTTTTAAGATCGAGTAGGGTTTTGGGAAACCCGATTTTGTCCAGAGTCGAGTCGAGTGCAGTCGGCCGATTATCGCTAAAAATCGGGGATCGACCGAAACACGAAACCCAATGCAAGTCAATGGGGAAGCATAGTCGGCAGTGAGTGGAGGCCAGGAAAACACCTACAGTGCCCATTTTAATGCCAAAAACATCCATTCTTGTTTCTGAAGCTTGCCAATCTTAATTAACTGTATAATAATAGTTGGGCATAGGGAATTGGGGGAAAGTTGTGGGGGGAGTAGGGCTGGCTCAAGTTTTTCGTGGGCCCAGGAAATGCGGACTACGTCACGGCGGTGTTGCAGGGAAAGGTAAGTATTTAAAAGTTGCAAGTGCTGTGATCCTGAGCAAGCAGGGGGGGCCCACTCGTTCGCATTGCCACTGGCACAGGGCCCCTCAAAGTACGGCGGTGTGTTTGCATGGCGGGGGCGCCTCCCACCAGCAGCGACACTTTTGCGTACTCTGAGGGGCCCTGTGCCAGTGACGTCGCCAACGAGTATGCCCCCCCACCTGATGAAGGAACCTGCACTTTCATCTGCACCTTCCTCTTTGTCCCTGTGTAAGGTGGTATAACATGCGGGAAGGGGAACCTTACTTTCAGCAGGGACAGATTCTGGCTGTGTAGAGTACAAGGGGAATGTAGTGGTCTAGGTCAATGTACCAGCAGACTCATTTAGCAGTGGCTGGGCAATGGGCAGGATGAGGAGGAAACAGATATAGGGCCAAAGAATAAAGTAGGCTACATGCAGTTCAAAATTGGTAACAGGACTAAACAGGCGGCATTGCTTTGTTCAGTGGAGTAGCAAACCCAAGAGCAGCAGACACTGTTTCAAGGGCCTAACCACACTAGTAGGCCAAATGCAGTTTAATATCTGATAGTATAGGGCGAAAGCCAGAATGTGGAAGCTCAGCTTTGTTCAGTTGAGGACAACACCAGGGAGGGGCAGACACCTTTAGTAGGCCGGAAAAGCCTATTGCATTTTTTAAAATGGTAATTTGGAGCAGAAGGTTGAAGCTCAGCTTTATTTAGTTGAGGGCAACACCAGGGAGGGGCAGAAGCCGTTAGTAGGCCCTAACCACCATTTTTTTTTTTTTTAAAACCACTTAATGAGAGCCGGAAGGTTGAAGCTCAGCTTTATTTAGTTGAGGACAACACCAGGGAGGGGCAGAAGCCGTTAGTAGGCCCTAACCACCATTTTTTTTTTAAAACCACTTAATGAGAGCCGGAAGGTTGAAGCTCAGCTTTATTTAGTTGAGGACAACACCAGGGAGGGGCAGAAGCCGTTAGTAGGCCCTAACCACCATTTTTTTTTTTTTTAAAACCACTTAATGAGAGCCGGAAGGTTGAAGCTCAGCTTTATTTAGTTGAGGACAACACCAGGGAGGGGCAGAAGCCGTTAGTAGGCCCTAACCACCATTTTTTTTTTTTTTAAAACCACTTAATGAGAGCCGGAAGGTTGAAGCTCAGCTTTATTTAGTTGAGGACAACACCAGGGAGGGGCAGAAGCCGTTAGTAGGCCCTAACCACCATTTTTTTTTTAAAACCACTTAATGAGAGCCGGAAGGTTGAAGCTCAGCTTTATTTAGTTGAGGACAACACCAGGGAGGGGCAGAAGCCGTTAGTAGGCCCTAACCACCATTTTTTTTTTTTAAACCACATAATGAGAGCCGGAAGGATGAAGCTCAGCTTTATTTAGTTGAGGACAACACCAGGGAGGGGCAGAAGCCGTTAGTAGGCCCTAACCACCATTTTTTTTTTTTTTAAAACCACTTAATGAGAGCCGGAAGGTTGAAGCTCAGCTTTATTTAGTTGAGGACAACACCAGGGAGGGGCAGAAGCCGTTAGTAGGCCCTAACCACCATTTTTTTTTAAAAACCACTTAATGAGAGCCGGAAGGTTGAAGCTCAGCTTTATTTAGTTGAGGACAACACCAGGGAGGGGCAGAAGCCGTTAGTAGGCCCTAACCACCATTTTTTTTTTTAAAACCACATAATGAGAGCCGGAAGGTTGAAGCTCAGCTTTATTTAGTTGAGGACAACACCAGGGAGGGGCAGAAGCCGTTAGTAGGCCCTAACCACCATTTTTTTTTTTTTTAAAACCACTTAATGAGAGCCGGAAGGTTGAAGCTCAGCTTTATTTAGTTGAGGACAACACCAGGGAGGGGCAGAAGCCGTTAGTAGGCCCTAACCACCATTTTTTTTTTAAAACCACTTAATGAGAGCCGGAAGGTTGAAGCTCAGCTTTATTTAGTTGAGGACAACACCAGGGAGGGGCAGAAGCCGTTAGTAGGCCCTAACCACCATTTTTTTTTTTTTTAAAACCACTTAATGAGAGCCGGAAGGTTGAAGCTCAGCTTTATTTAGTTGAGGACAACACCAGGGAGGGGCAGAAGCCGTTAGTAGGCCCTAACCACCATTTTTTTTTTAAAACCACTTAATGAGAGCCGGAAGGTTGAAGCTCAGCTTTATTTAGTTGAGGACAACACCAGGGAGGGGCAGAAGCCGTTAGTAGGCCCTAACCACCATTTTTTTTTTTTAAACCACATAATGAGAGCCGGAAGGTTGAAGCTCAGCTTTATTTAGTTGAGGACAACACCAGGGAGGGGCAGAAGCCGTTAGTAGGCCCTAACCACCATTTTTTTTTTTTTTAAAACCACTTAATGAGAGCCGGAAGGTTGAAGCTCAGCTTTATTTAGTTGAGGACAACACCAGGGAGGGGCAGAAGCCGTTAGTAGGCCCTAACCACCATTTTTTTTTAAAAACCACTTAATGAGAGCCGGAAGGTTGAAGCTCAGCTTTATTTAGTTGAGGACAACACCAGGGAGGGGCAGAAGCCGTTAGTAGGCCCTAACCACCATTTTTTTTTTTAAAACCACATAATGAGAGCCGGAAGGTTGAAGCTCAGCTTTATTTAGTTGAGGACAACACCAGGGAGGGGCAGAAGCCGTTAGTAGGCCCTAACCACCATTTTTTTTTAAAAACCACTTAATGAGAGCCGGAAGGTTGAAGCTCAGCTTTATTTAGTTGAGGACAACACCAGGGAGGGGCAGAAGCCGTTAGTAGGCCCTAACCACCATTTTTTTTTTTAAAACCACATAATGAGAGCCGGAAGGTTGAAGCTCAGCTTTATTTAGTTGAGGACAACACCAGGGAGGGGCAGAAGCCGTTAGTAGGCCCTAACCACCATTTTTTTTTTTTTTAAAACCACTTAATGAGAGCCGGAAGGTTGAAGCTCAGCTTTATTTAGTTGAGGACAACACCAGGGAGGGGCAGAAGCCGTTAGTAGGCCCTAACCACCATTTTTTTTTTAAAACCACTTAATGAGAGCCGGAAGGTTGAAGCTCAGCTTTATTTAGTTGAGGACAACACCAGGGAGGGGCAGAAGCCGTTAGTAGGCCCTAACCACCATTTTTTTTTTTTAAACCACATAATGAGAGCCGGAAGGTTGAAGCTCAGCTTTATTTAGTTGAGGACAACACCAGGGAGGGGCAGAAGCCGTTAGTAGGCCCTAACCACCATTTTTTTTTTTAAAACCACATAATGAGAGCCGGAAGGTTGAAGCTCAGCTTTATTTAGTTGAGGGCAACACCAGGGAGGGGCAGAAGCCGTTAGTAGGCCCTAACCAAAGTTGAAGGCCAAATGCAGTTTAATTTCTGATACTATAGGCCGAAAGCCAGAAGGTGGAAGTTCCGATTTAGACAGTGGAGGACAATTTGAATTAGGGACTGCAGACAGACTTAGTAGGCTGTCCCCTGTGGACCATGCATCCACCACATTAACCCATTGCGCCGTAATGGACACGTAATCTTCCGTGGCCATGCCTACAGGTCCATGCGTCTGTTGTCAGGTGCACCTTTGTACTCACAGATTGCCAGAGTGCATGGACAATGCGGTCTTCTACATGCTGGTGGAGGGTTGGGATGGCTTTTCTCGCAAAAGAAGTGTCGACTGGTTAGCTTGTAGCGTGGTACAGCGTAGTCCATCATGGCCTTATTAATAGTAAATAAAATATATAACTAGGCTCTATGAACTTTTAAATAGGTTCCAGGGGTACACGGGCAGCATTGGTGTGGTCAGTGGAGGAGTATTGCAAGTAGGGGCTGCAGACAGGCTATCAAAGGCCTAAAATAACAAACAGTAGGCAGTCATGGCAGTTTTACATCGGTTACATGGATACACAGGCAGGCACTCCAGGCAGCATTGTGCTCAGTGGAGGAGTATTGCAAGTAGGGGCCGCAGACAGGCTATCAAAGGCCTAAAATAACAAACAGTAGGCAGTCATGGCAGTTTTACATCGGTTACATGGATACACAGGCAGGCACTCCAGGCAGCATTGTGGTCAGTGGAGGAGTATTGCAAGTAGGGGCCGCAGACAGGCTATCAAAGGCCTAAAATAACAAACAGTAGGCAGTCATGGCAGTTTTACATCGGTTACATGGATACACAGGCAGCTAGGTGGTGAGTGGAGGAGTATTTAAAGTAAGGACCGCAGACAGGCTATCAAAGGCCTAACATAACAAACAATAGGCTCATGGCAGTTTTACAGCGGTTACATGGATACACGGGCAGGCAGCTTGGTGGTGGTGAGTGGAGGAGTATTTAAAGTAGGGACCGCAGACAGGCTATCAAAGGCCTAACATAACAAACAATAGGCTCATGGCAGTTTTACAGCGGTTACATGGATACACGGGCAGGCAGCTTGGTGGTGAGTGGAGGAGTATTTAAAGTATGGACCGCAGACAGGCTTCGAAGGCCTAACACAATAAAATGGGCTGGCTGTAGGCACTTTAAAATTGGTTCCAGGGGTACACGGGCAGCAGTGGTCTGGTCAGTGGAGGCCTAGTGGAAGTATGGACCGCAGACAGGCTTCGAAGGCCTAACACAATAAAATGGGCTGGCTGTAGGCACTTTAAAATTGGTTCCAGGGGTACACGGGCAGCAGTGGTCTGGTCAGTGGAGGCCTAGTGGAAGTATGGACCGCAGACAGGCTTCGAAGGCCTAACACAATAAAATGGGCTGGCTGTAGGCACTTTAAAATTGGTTCCAGGGGTACACGGGCAGCAGTGGTCTGGTCAGTGGAGGACTAGTGGAAGTATGGACCGCAGACAGGCTTCGAAGGCCTAACACAATAAAATGGGCTGGCTGTAGGCACTTTAAAATTGGTTCCAGGGGCACACGGGCAGCAGTGGTCTGGTCAGTGGAGGACTAGTGGAAGGAGGGAGCGCAGAAAGGCTTCAAAGGCCTAAAATAACAAACAATAGGCTCATGGCAGTTTTACAGCGGTTACATGGATACACGGGCAGGCAGCTTGGTGGTGGTGAGTGGAGGAGTATTTAAAGTAGGGACCGCAGACAGGCTATCAAAGGCCTAACATAAAAAAACAATAGGCTCATGGCAGTTTCACAGCGGTTACATGGATACACGGGCAGGCAGCTTGGTGGTGGTGAGTGGAGGAGTATTTAAAGTAGGGACCGCAGACAGGCTATCAAAGGCCTAACATAACAAACAATAGGCTCATGGCAGTTTTACAGCGGTTACATGGATACACGGGCAGGCAGCTTGGTGGTGAGTGGAGGAGTATTTAAAGTATGGACCGCAGACAGGCTTCGAAGGCCTAACACAATAAAATGGGCTGGCTGTAGGCACTTTAAAATTGGTTCCAGGGGTACACGGGCAGCAGTGGTCTGGTCAGTGGAGGCCTAGTGGAAGGAGGGACCGCAGACAGGCTTCGAAGGCCTAACACAATAAAATGGGCTGGCTGTAGGCACTTTAAAATTGGTTCCAGGGGTACACGGGCAGCAGTGGTCTGGTCAGTGGAGGCCTAGTGGAAGTATGGACCGCAGACAGGCTTCGAAGGCCTAACACAATAAAATGGGCTGGCTGTAGGCACTTTAAAATTGGTTCCAGGGGTACACGGGCAGCAGTGGTCTGGTCAGTGGAGGCCTAGTGGAAGTATGGACCGCAGACAGGCTTCGAAGGCCTAACACAATAAAATGGGCTGGCTGTAGGCACTTTAAAATTGGTTCCAGGGGTACACGGGCAGCAGTGGTCTGGTCAGTGGAGGACTAGTGGAAGTATGGACCGCAGACAGGCTTCGAAGGCCTAACACAATAAAATGGGCTGGCTGTAGGCACTTTAAAATTGGTTCCAGGGGTACACGGGCAGCAGTGGTCTGGTCAGTGGAGGACTAGTGGAAGGAGGGAGCGCAGAAAGGCTTCAAAGGCCTAAAATAACAAACAATAGGCTCATGGCAGTTTTACAGCGGTTACATGGATACACGGGCAGGCAGCTTGGTGGTGGTGAGTGGAGGAGTATTTAAAGTAGGGACCGCAGACAGGCTATCAAAGGCCTAACATAAAAAAACAATAGGCTCATGGCAGTTTCACAGCGGTTACATGGATACACGGGCAGGCAGCTTGGTGGTGGTGAGTGGAGGAGTATTTAAAGTAGGGACCGCAGACAGGCTATCAAAGGCCTAACATAACAAACAATAGGCTCATGGCAGTTTTACAGCGGTTACATGGATACACGGGCAGGCAGCTTGGTGGTGAGTGGAGGAGTATTTAAAGTATGGACCGCAGACAGGCTTCGAAGGCCTAACACAATAAAATGGGCTGGCTGTAGGCACTTTAAAATTGGTTCCAGGGGTACACGGGCAGCAGTGGTCTGGTCAGTGGAGGCCTAGTGGAAGGAGGGACCGCAGACAGGCTTCGAAGGCCTAACACAATAAAATGGGCTGGCTGTAGGCACTTTAAAATTGGTTCCAGGGGTACACGGGCAGCAGTGGTCTGGTCAGTGGAGGCCTAGTGGAAGTATGGACCGCAGACAGGCTTCGAAGGCCTAACACAATAAAATGGGCTGGCTGTAGGCACTTTAAAATTGGTTCCAGGGGTACACGGGCAGCAGTGGTCTGGTCAGTGGAGGCCTAGTGGAAGTATGGACCGCAGACAGGCTTCGAAGGCCTAACACAATAAAATGGGCTGGCTGTAGGCACTTTAAAATTGGTTCCAGGGGTACACGGGCAGCAGTGGTCTGGTCAGTGGAGGACTAGTGGAAGTATGGACCGCAGACAGGCTTCGAAGGCCTAACACAATAAAATGGGCTGGCTGTAGGCACTTTAAAATTGGTTCCAGGGGTACACGGGCAGCAGTGGTCTGGTCAGTGGAGGACTAGTGGAAGGAGGGAGCGCAGAAAGGCTTCAAAGGCCTAAAATAACAAACAATAGGCTCATGGCAGTTTTACAGCGGTTACATGGATACACGGGCAGGCAGCTTGGTGGTCAGTGGAGGAGTAGGGACCGCAGACAGGCTATCAAAGGCCTAAAATAACAAACAATAGGCTCATGGCAGTTTTACAGCGGTTACATGGATACACGGGCAGGCAGCTTGGTGCTGAGTGGAGGAGTAGTGCAAGGAGTGTCTGTCCCAGTACTCCCAAAATATAAATAGATGTTAATGTCTCGCAAAACAACCAAAACAAAAAAAAAGATGGCATACTTAGGTACAGGGGTGGGCTCATCTGCTGTGTTTCTGACATAGTAATTTGGCAGTAACTATTTAATGGTGCCAATATAGGACACAGACACAGACTACTTTAAGTTGCATCATAGATGTCTACAAATTTGTATTGTCAGTGCCAGACATTGAATGATGTCAGCGAATAGACTAAAGATTGGTGGAGCTGTGCGACATAATTTTGCACGTAGTAGAGCCCAGTTTGAGCTGGGGTAGGGGGGAACTCTCTTGAGGCCGGCGGGACCGCCCCAGGGCCACTCATGTTACAACGGTGTGTCTGACGTTGGGTGCGCACCACCACCGCCAGAGACACTACATTGTACTATGAGGGACCCAGTAGCAATGCCGTCAACCAAAAGCGAGCACACCCACCTCTTCAGACAAACAGCAGTCTCACGGGTGCTTGCGCCAAGTCGCGATACCACGGCCCCGTGTGGGGAGTTTGGCCATTTAGGGAGGTGTAAACATGTCGTATGCTGTACAATCTGCAGCAGCAAATTAGACATTAGAAAAGTAATTCACAGGCAAGAGCTTTTCATAGGAAAGCTAGGTGTCGGCCGGGCAAGGTGGGGCAAAAGATTTTGAAATCCAGTTGTGGTTCATTTTAATGAATGTTAGATCGTCAACATTTTGGGTAGCCAGACGAGTCCTTTTTTCGGTTAATATTGACCCTGCAGCACTGAATACTCTTTCTGATAGGACACTTGCTGCCGGGCAAGCAAGCTCCTGCAATGCATATTCTGCCAATTCTGGCCAGGTGTCTAATTTGGAGGCCCAGTAATCAAATGGGAATGACGGTTGAGGGAGAACATCGATAAGGGATGAAAAATAGTTAGTAACCATACTGGACAAATGTTGTCTCCTGTCACTTTCAATTGATGCAGCAGTACCTGTCCTGTCTGCGGTCATAGCAAAATCACTCCACAACCTGGTCAGAAAACCCCTCTGTCCAACGCCACTTCTGATGTGTGCACCCCTAACACTCCTAGTCTGCTGCCCCCTGGAGCTCGTGTGAGAACGATCACGTGCGCTGTGTGCTGGGAATGCCTGAAGCAAACGGTCAACAAGAGTTGATTGTTTGGTTGCTAATATTAGTTCCAAGTTCTCATGTGGCATAATATTTTGCAATTTGCCTTTATAGCGTGGATCAAGGAGGCAGGCCAACCAGTAATCGTCATCGTTCATCATTTTCGTAATGCGTGTGTCCCTTTTTAGGATACGTAAGGCATAATCCGCCATGTGGGCCAAAGTTCCAGTTGTCAAATCTCCGGTTGTGATTGGTTGAGGGGCAGTTGCAGGCAAATCTACGTCACTTGTGTCCCTCAAAAAACCAGAACCCGGCCGTGACACGCAACCAATTTCCTGTGCCCCCGTGAAAGTTTCCGCATTAAAAATATACTCATCCCCATCATCCTCCTCGTCCTCCACCTCCTCTTCGCCCGCTACCTCGTCCTGTACACTGCCCTGACCAGACAATGGCTGACTGTCATCAAGGCTTCCCTCTTCCTCTGGTGCAGACGCCTGCTCCTTTATGTGCGTCAAACTTTGCATCAGCAGACGCATTAGGGGGATGCTCATGCTTATTACGGCGTTGTCTGCACTAACCAGCCGTGTGCATTCCTCAAAACACTGAAGGACTTGACACATGTCTTGTATCTTCGACCACTGCACACCTGACAACTCCATGTCTGCCATCCTACTGCCTGCCCGTGTATCCTCCCACAAATAAATAACAGCACGCCTCTGTTCGCACAGTCTCTGAAGCATGTGCAGTGTTGAGTTCCACCTTGTTGCAACGTCTATGATTAGGCGATGCTGGGGAAGGTTCAAAGACCGCTGATAGGTTTGCATACGGCTGGCGTGTACAGGCGAACGTCGGATATGTGAGCAAAGTGCACGCACTTTGAGGAGCAGGTCGGAGAACCCAGGATAAGTTTTCAATAAGCACTGCACCACCAGGTTTAAGGTGTGAGCCAGGCAAGGAATGTGTTTCAGTTGGGAAAGGGAGATGGCAGCCATGAAATTCCTTCCGTTATCACTCACTACCTTGCCTGCCTCAAGATCTACTGTGCCCAGCCACGACTGCGTTTCTTGTTGCAAGAACTCGGACAGAACTTCCGCGGTGTGTCTGTTGTCGCCCAAACACTTCATAGCCAATACAGCCTGCTGACGCTTGGCAGTAGCTGGCCCATAATGGGACAACTGGTGTGCAACAGTGTCATCTGCCGATGGAGTGGTTGGCCGACTGCGTTCTGTGGAAGAGCTGTAGCTTCTGCAGGAGGACGAGGAGGAGGAGGAGGGGGTGCGAACGCCTACAGCCAACTGTTTCCTAGACCGTGGGCTAGGCACAACTGTCCCTAAATTGATGTCGCCTGTGGACCCTGCATCCACCACATTCACCCAGTGTGCCGTGATGGACACATAACGTCCCTGGCCATGCCTACTGGTCCATGCATCTGTAGTCAGGTGCACCTTTGTACTCACAGATTGCCTGAGTGCATGGACGATGCGCTGTTTAACATGCTGGTGCAGGGCTGGGATGGCTTTTCTGGAAAAAAAGTGTCGACTGGGTAGCTCGTATCGTGGTTCAGCGTACTCCATCAGGGCTTTGAAAGCTTCGCTTTCAACTAACCGGTAGGGCATCATCTCTAACGAGATTAGTCTAGCTATGTGGGCGTTAAAACCCTGTGTACGCGGATGCGAGGATAAGTACTTCCTTTTTCTAACCAGAGTCTCATGTAGGGTGAGCTGGACTGGAGAGCTGTAGATCGTGGAACTTTCGGGTGTGCCGGTGGACATGGCAGACTGAGAGACGGTTGGAGACGGTATTGTTTCCGCCGGTGCCCTACATGCAATATTTCCTCCTACAAAACTGGTGATTCCCTGACCCTGACTGCTTTTGGCTGGCAAAGAAACCTGCACAGATACTGCCGGTGGTGCGGAAAATGGTGGCCTTACAGTGACGGAAGGGATGTTGCGTTGCTGACTAGCTTCATTGGCCGAGGGTGCTACAACCTTGAGGGACGTTTGGTAGTTAGTCCAGGCTTGAGAATGCATGGTGGTTAAGTGTCTATGCATGCAACTAGTATTTATACTTTTCAGATTCTGACCTCTGCTTAAGCTAGTTGAACATTTTTGACAGATGACTTTGCGCTGATCAGTTGGATGTTGTTTAAAAAAATGCCAGACTGCACTCTTCCTAGACTCTGATCCCTTTTCAGGGATTGCAGACTGAGCTTTAACCGGATGGCAACGCTGTGCTCCAACAGGTTTTGGCTTTGACACGCGTTTTGGTCCAGATACGGGCCCGGCAGATGGAACCTGTTGCGATGTTGATGCCTGCTGCGGCCCCTCCTCCACCTCCGCTTCTGAACTACTGCCGCCTGCACCCTGTTCCCCCAATGGCTGCCAATCGGGGTCAATAACTGGGTCATCTATTACCTCCTCTTCGAGCTCGTGTGCAACTTCGTCTGTGTCACTGTGTCGGTCGGTGGTATAGCGTTCGTGGCGGGGCAACATAGTCTCATCAGGGTCTGATTGTGGATCTGTACCCTGAGAGGGCAATGTGGTGGTCTGAGTCAAAGGAGCAGCATAGTACTCTGGCTGTGGCTGTGCATCAGTGCACTCCATGTCAGAATATACTTGTAATGGGCATGGCCTGTTAAATGTTTCACTTTCTAAGCCAGGGACGGTATGTGTAAAGAGCTCCATGGAGTGACCCGTTGTGTCGCCTGCTGCATCCTTCTCTCTTGTTGTAGTTTTTGCTGAGGAGGACAAGGAAGCGACTTGTCCCTGACCGTGAACATCCACAAGCGACGCGCTGCTTTTACATTTACCAGTTTCGGAAGAGGAGGCAAAAGAGCTAGAGGCTGAGTCTGCAATGTAAGCCAAAACTTGCTGTTGCTGCTCCGCCTTTAAAAGCGGTTTTCCTACTCCCAGAAAAGAGAGCGTTCGAGGCCTTGTGTAGCCTGACGACGAAACTGGCTCCACAGCTCCAGACTTAGGTGGAATATTTTTATCCCCACGACCACCTGATGCTCCACTACCACTACCATCATTACCAGCTGACAATGAACGCCCACGACGACCTCTTGCACCAGACTTCCTCATTGTTTTAAAATCTTAACCAAAGTAACTTTATTTGTTGCTATCAAACAACTTACACGGTGAGCTATAACTTCAGTATGATTTCAATATCCCTTAACAGGTTGGTGAGACCACAAGGAAAATCAGGCACAATGTTACACACTCTGTTTTCTGTGGCACAAAATCACAGAGATGACACACACGCAGGACTGTCACTCAAGCACTAATGTCAATATTAATCTCCCACCTAATTTATTTATTTTTTTTTCTCAGGGAGACTTTAGAAACCAAATAATATTAAAAAAAAAAAAAAAAAAGGCTTTCTATGGCCCACAATTAGAGAGAGAGAGGTGGCACAACCAGGAGTCAAGACTGGCGCACAAGCTGAAAGGGCAATATTACTCTCCCACTGTTTTTTATGTTTTTTTTGTTTTTTTCAGGGAGACTTTAGAAACCAAATAATATTAAAAAAACCAAAAAAAAAAAAGGCTTTCTATGGCCCACTGAATGAGAGGGAGAGAGGTGGCACACCCAGGAGTCAAGACTGGCACACAAGCTGAAAGGGCAATATTACTCTCCCACTGTTTTTTTATGTATTTTTTGTTTTTTCAGGGAGACTTTAGAAACCCAATAATATTTAAAAAAAAAAATAAATAGGCTTTCTATGGCCCACTGAATGAGAGGGAGAGAGGTGACACACCCAGGAGTCAAGACTGGCACACAAGCTGAAAGGGCAATATTACTCTCCCACTGTTTTTTTAGGTTTTTTTTTTTTTTTCAGGGAGAATTAGAAACCAAATAATATTAAAAAAAAAAAAAAAATAGGCTTTCTATGGCCCACTGAATGAAAGGGAGAGAGGTGGCACACCCAGGAGTCAAGACTGGCACACAAGCTGAAAGGGCAATATTACTCTCCCACTGTTTTTTTAGGTTTTTTTTTTTTTTCAGGGAGACTTTTGAAACCAAATAATATTAAAAAAAAAAAAAAAAAAAAAATATAGGCTTGCTATAGCCCACTGAATGAGAGATAGCGCACACACAGCAGTGGCACACAAGCCCTGACTGAGGCCAATATTTTTCTCCCACTGATTGATGTAGTGTTTCTGTGTTGAGGTAGATTTTAGAACACAAATCACGGAAAAAATAAATAGGCTTTCTATGGCCCACTCAGTGAGAGATGGCACACACAGGGATGGCACTGTAGCAGAAATGCCAATCTTAATCTCCCACAAAAAAAAAACAAAAAAAAAAAAAAAACTGTCCTACAATTACTATCTCCCTGCAGTAATGTAAGCCAGGTATGGCAGGCAGCAATAGGAGTGGACTGATGCACAAATTAAATAAAAAGTGTGGACAAACAAAAAAGATAGCTGTGCAGAAAGGAAGGAACAAGAGGATATGTGCTTTGAAAAAAGCAGTTGGTTTCCACAGTGGCGTACACACAGCAATACAGCTATCACGGAGCCTTCTAGGGCAGCCCAATGAGCTACAGCGCTGAGGGGAAAAAAATAAATAAATAGCTTCCACAGTCCCTGCACACCGAAGGTGGTGTTGGACAGTGGAAATCGCTGCAGCACAAGCGGTTTGGTGGTTAGTGGACCCTGCCTAACGCTCTCCCTGCTTCTGATGAAGCGGCAGCAACCTGTCCCTAAGCTCAGATCAGCAGCAGTAAGATGGCGGTCGGCGGGAACGCCCCTTTATAGCCCCTGTGACGCCGCAGACAGCAAGCCAATCACTGCAATGCCCTTCTCTAAGATGGTGGGGACCAGGATCTATGTCATCACGCTGCCCACACTCTGCGTTCACCTTCATTGGCTGAGAAATGGCGCTTTTCGCGTCATTGAAACGCGACTTTGGCGCGAAAGTCGCGTACCGCATGGCCGACAAGCACAGGGGTCGGATCGGGTTTCATGAGACGCCGACTTAGCCAAAAGTCGGCGACTTTTGAAAATGATCGACCCGTTTCGCTCAACCCTAGTCCAGAGTACCAGATCACAAGGCAGGCAGGGTCCGGCTGGCTTGGAAGTGAATCCAGAGTCCCCTTTACCAGGTGGAGTTAAAAGCCTTCCTCTAGTGCGGTGGTGTTGTAGTCCCTTACTGCATATGGCTTCAAATAAGGTCCTCACAGTTCTTCTCTCTGTCCCCATATAGGATAGGACCATAACCATACCTGCATGAAAGGTAACTCAGGCCTTTTTACAGGGACTCTAGCACGCCCCAGTCTCTATGTGTCACTGTGTCTCAGGTGTCTGTGGCATTCAGGTAACTTGCAGTTCAGCTGTCCTGCCGGTCTCTGCTGTAAGTCGTAGAGTCCCTTACAACTTCGGTGTTCCAGCTACTGGTTATCTGCGCTTTGCCAGGGAGACAGTCTGCTCATAGCTGGTCTCCCCTGATGTTACTCTCCTGTGCTTCGCTCTCCTGCATGCTCACTGAACAATGTTCGGCTTTCTGTATGTCTCTTTCCAGGAGCTGTAGTACTTCAGACTACACGGCCCCTTCAGACCTTCTGACACTCTGTCGGTCTGCTCTCTTCCATGTCTGTAACTTTCTGAACCCTTTCCCTCCAGATTAGAATGTATTTATAGGGGAGTTCACCTTAAACAGGTTTAGAGCTCCCCCTTCTAGCCTGGAGTGTGAACATGTTGTATGTATGGTGGTTACCTGATAAAAGATATCCTTCATCGCTTCCAAACGTAACATCACTCTCCCCATGAGGAAAGCAATGCTACTGTGACGACCAGGACCCTGGGGTGCCACACCCCAGTTGAACATTTAGTACAAATAATTAAGTACACCACATTAGATGTGATGCAGCTAAAGGTACAGATACAGTCTCTGAAAACCAACAAAGAAATCATCATCAAACCTGCTGACAAGGGAGGTGCAATAGTCATGATGAACACATCAAACTATATGAAGGAAGCAAACAGACAACTTATGGACACACGCTACTACAAAAAATTGGAGTTGGATCCTACACAGGACTATTACAAGGAACTAAACAAGTTGGTATCTTGTCTGCCTGACGAATCCATAAGAGCCAATGACCTGATACCAGAAAGTCCAAGAACAGGGATATTCTACATGCTTCCCAAAATCCACAAATCTGGAAATCCAGGAAGACCAATTATTTCATGTGTGGGCACCCTTACTGAGCAGGTATCTGGATGGGTAGAGGGTATTCTTTAACCCCTGGTAAAGGATACACCCAGCTTCATGCAGGACACAACTGACCTATTAAACAAACTATCAGCAATAGGTCCTCTACCAGAAGGAATCATCCTGGCCACCATGGATGTGGAATCTTTGTACTACAATATCCCACACCAGGATGGATAAAATGCCTGCAAATTCTTCCTGGAAAACACGGGGACTGATGCAGATTCTGTGGTGAAACTTATAAAATTCATCCTCACCCACAATTACTTTGAATTTGACAACAAGGTCTATCTACAGCAGTGTTCTCAACTCCAGTCCTCAAGACCCACCAACAGGTCATGTTTTCAAGATTTCCTTAGCATTGCATGGGTGATGGAATTAATGCTTGAGCAGGTGATTAAATTATCACCTGTGCAATACTAAGGATATCTTGAAAACTTGACCTGTTGGTGGGTCTTGAGGACTGGAGTTGAGAAACACTGATCTACATTATCTACAGGAGACTGGCACAGCAATGGGAAGTAAAATGGCTCCATAGTATGCAAATCTTTTCATGGCCAAGCTTGAAAGTGACTTTTTGTCCTCATGCCTTTGGCCTACTACCACTACATTGATGACATTTTAATCATCTGGACGGAGTATGAGCCACAGCTAAAGACGTTCCATGAACAGTTTAATCAATTTAATCCCACCATCAACTTGACACTCAACTACTCCTGTACTGAAATTAACTTTTTGGAAACCATCATTAAGCTGCAGAACAATAAAATAGAGACATCCCTGTATCAGAAGCCAATCGACCGCCCAACTTACCTTAAATTGGACATTTTCCATCCAAAACACATAAAAAACTCTATTGTCTACAGCTAAGCCATCAGATACAATCATATATGTTCCAACCCAATGGTTAGGGATGAATACCTTGGTCGCCTCAGAAAGACCTTTTTGAATCAGTGCTACCATCCAAGAACAATTGAAAGCCAGATTACAAGAGCCACCAGAATATCAAGGAATCACCTGCTACATTACAAAGCTAAAGAAGAAAATAACCGGGTATCTCTATTAGTTACCTACAATCCAAATCTGGAAGTGCTAACAGGAGCTGCACGGAAATTACAGCCCTGACTACAAAAAGATGCCCGCTTACAGTTACAATACATTTTTCCAGACCCCCCCCCCCCCACTAGTGTGTTTTAGGCAGCCACCAAATCTAAGAAGCATCATTGTCAGAAGTTCCCTGTCCTCTCCAACAGCTGCAGGATCCTTTCCTTGTAACCAAAAAAAATGTAAAACCTGTCCATTTATAATCACATCAGGACTACAAGATACCAGGTACCTTCAAATGCATCACATCTAATGTGGTGTACTTAATTATTTGTACTAAATGTCCAACTGGGGGTCTGTATGTTAGGGAGACAGGGCAAAAACTGAGAACAAGGATAAATTCTCACCGCCATACAATAAGAGAAAAAACAATGGATCTACCTGTGGCCAAACATATTTGTATGCCTGATCATAGCACCATGGACCTGAAACTACTTGTATAGAAAGAAAAATGTTTAGAATTGAGAATCCTCAGTGGTTGATACCTTTTAATGGCTAACTGAAAAGATGGTAACAAATTGCAAGCTTTCGAGACTACCAAATCAAGTCAAATCAATAACCAGACAGTAGCAATAAAAAGATATCTCTTAAAGATGTAAGTCATGCCTTACATCTATTGAGCATGCGGCAACATGAATATCGCTTCCTCCTGATGAACCGTGAGAGCGGGGAAACGCGTCGGGGAGATACCGACACACGCCAATAATAATAAAGAAAGGAGCAGCATCCGTATCCAGGTGAAAAAATAAAGTCTTTATTCTGCCATTTACAGGATGCAACGTTTCGGCCGGCAACCAGCCTTTGTCAAGCATACAATAAAGCATCAGTGGCCATCTTAAATAGTGTAGTGCCCAAATCTGGGCCAATCACCACAAAAGGGCGGCCTTTAATACATATCTCAAATAACGCATAGTATATACATATATTAAAAATCAATATCATAGCATCGATACAGACATATCAGAAATGTAATTAATATATAAAAACTACATAGAAAACATGAGAATAAAAGCTAGAAAAGACATCACACAACATGAAATCCACCAATCACCTCCTTGGTTTATATTGTTGTCATAGCGACCAACATATCATATGTAAAACGCTAACCAATCGGTACTGCCAGTAACAAGCGCGCCACATTACACTCACATAATCCATTTCTGGAGTCCAACGGCCACAGGACGCCGGCGCAAGCGCACAGGGACACCCACGTCACCGGTCACATGACCGCAACGTAGGTGAAAACCTCCGCGCACGCGCACAGCGGCAAGAGGACGAACATTCCCATCCAAGTCACCAGATCACCAGCGCAGGCGCACATGAGGAAGGGAGGCGGTGAAGCAGGATGCATTCAGCCACACCCCCTATCACTCACCGGCCGCGCTGGGTCCGTGATCTCGGGGAGAGAAAGGGGACCAGCCATATCCATGGCTACCAAACCAAACATGGGTAGTAATGTAAAAACAGGAGCAAAACTAAAGAATATAGCCACACAGTGATCTGGCAGACAAGGAAAAAGGAGGGAGAAAAAGGGGGGGGGGGGAAAGAAGGGAGGAGATACAACATAATGCACATTGTGTTCAGATCTAATTAATACAGAACTATCCCTTGTATCCTCCTGATGTCCCTGGATGCCAAATCCATGATTAGCTAAAAACAAGAAAGGGAAAAAAAATAATGTACAATATCAAACAAAGAAATAAAAAATATATATACAAAAATACATATACAAAAATACAGGAGAAGGGAACCCAAACCCTGTAATAGAAGGGGGCTTCAAGATAAACATATTTGGAGGTTGTATTCAATGTTCAACCCCTTTGGTTGCAAAGTCTCTAAAGTGGAAATCCATCTTAGTTCTTTTTGCTTCAATTTTTGTATTCTGTCTCCCCCCTCCTTAATACAGGGAACCCATCGATAACCCTAAACCTTAATTGATTGATAGAGTGCCTGTACTCATGAAAGTGTTTAGGAACTGGCAAATCAAGCATTTTTGTCCTGATGGTACTTTTGTGTTTATTCACACGTGCTCTTATCTCCATCGTGGTCTCACCAACATACATGAGACCACATGGGCATATCAATAAATAAACCACAAATTTAGAGGAGCACGTATACCGTTCCTTAATGGAGAATCTCTTTCCAGTCTGGGGATGACAAAAGCTATCCCCTTTCAGCATATTGCTACAACATGAACAACTCAAACAGGGAAAATTGCCCATCCGTGGTGGACATAAAGTCCTTTGGAGGGCAACCTTACCTGTCCCTACGTCTGATTTAACTAAACGGTCCTTCAGATTGCGCCCCCGTCTATATGATAGAATGGGGCGCGAGCTGAAGTCCTGTATAAGGGGCAAACCCCTATTCAGTAGTAGCCAATGTTTGTTAAGGATATTGGCAATCCCATTACTGGCTGGGCAATATGTTGAAACAAATGGTATGCGTTTCTGTTTTGATTGAGATCTGTGTACAGTTAAATCACCATCACGTAAACCCGTTACTTTCTCCTTCTGGTGAATCACTTTCTCTCTAGGATAGCCCCTGTGTATAAATTTTTCACACATCTCATCCAACCTTACATCACGTGTGTCAGTATCGGAAACTATCCTACGTACACGGACCAACTGACTCCACGGGAGCGAGTCCATCATCTTCCTAGGGTGGTAGCTGTCATAATACAAAAGACTATTTCTGTCAGTAATTTTGGTAAACAAATCAGTACATAACATATCACCTTGTTTGTACACCATCGTATCCAAGAACTGTAAATGATCCACCGAAGCTGTCATGGTGAATTTAAATTCCGGATGTACATTATTGAGTTCAACCAGGAAACTGGAGAGCTCATCCTGAGACCCCTCCCACACACAAAAGATGTCGTCGATGTAGCGCCACCAAGCCCGGACACAGCCCCAGAAGCTGGAACTGTACACGAATTGGTCCTCAAGTACCGCCATGTAGATGTTAGCATAAGTGGGGGCCACATTGGACCCCATGGCGGTACCCCGTAGCTGCTGGTAGTATTCATCCCCAAAAAGAAAGAAATTTCTCGTGAGGATGAACTCCAGCAGCGTGAGGACCAACCGTGCACAATCCGGAGCCACGTCCGAGCCAGATAGCGCCACACCAACAGCATCCAAACCTCTCTCGTGCTCAATAGATGTGTACAGAGACACTACATCAAAAGACACTAGGATAGTAGAAGTGCCAACACGGACATTGTTAATTTTTTCCAAGAGATCGCTCGTATCCCTAATATAGGAACGAGCAGAAGTAGCAAAACAACGAAGAATCTTATCCAAAAAAATGGCTACCTTATTGCACATGGACCCTCTCCCCGATACAATCGGACGTCCGGGGGGACAAAATAAATCTTTATGAATTTTGGGGAGGGTATACAGAACTGGAGTAATAGGGGCATCTACAAACAAAAATTCTGATAGTTTCTGATCGATAAGTCCACAAGTCAAGGAGTCCTCGATCAGAAGCTGTAGTTCCCTTTGGAAACGAGTAGTGGGATCACAATCTAGTTTCAAATACACCGCTGTATCAGCCAGCTGTTCCAGAATCTCCGTTCTGTACTTGACCGTATCCATAATCACAACCGCACCCCCTTTGTCGGCCGGTTTGATTGTAATTTCGGTCCTGTTTGATAAGCTAGCAAGAGCCTGTCTTTCCACATTGGATAGATTATTAAACCCAGAGCTCCGGAAGTTATTTTTTAACCGTTTGACATCTCTCTCTACCAATTCAACATATGATTCAACAAAATGATTTTTAATCGGGGGTTGAAAGGAGCTGCGATTAAATAAACCCGCCCCTTCCAAGGTAAATCCACCCATATCCACCCCTTTTCTTCTATCAGAATCATGTTGGGTCCCTGAGAAATAAGCGGTCAACCGAAGTCTTCTAAAGAAAGCAAACAAGTCACATTCAATCTGGAACCAGTCAGGTGAATTTTTAGGACAAAAAGAAAGTCCCTTGGACAACACATCATACTCAGTCTCCGAAAGTTGTACAGATGATATATTTACCACCAGTTCTCTATGATTTAGTGCATTTTCCGTCGTTTGTCCATGTTCCGTGTTCTCATCGGGGATTTGTGAAATTTCCTCCGATCTTGATTCGTAGTGTTTCCTCCTGTGCTTCCTCCCGCCTCTGCGGTTCCTCCTTTTGCTGATGGTCTGTCCGTTTTCTTGGTACCTAAAAAAATGGAAGAAGAAGAAGAAGCTCCAACATTGGAGTCGTCAGTGGAGTCAGACTCCGCCGTCGTAAAACCAAATTTGTGTTAGTCTTTCTCTCGTGGTCTCCTCTTATAGCGTGGCTGAAAAGCTCTCGGCCTCCTATTATTTAATGCAGATAGTGTACCAGGATGCCAGGAGAAAATTCGACCTGACTTGTAATCTTCCACATCCCGGAACCATTTGACTCTTTTAGTCTTTTCAATCTCCTCACGAAATTTAATCAAATTCGCCTCCAATCGAGATTTATAAACCTCCAAATCCTGTGCAGTCATAAGATTAGCCAATTGTACCTCTAAATCCGCCACCACAGGTTTCACAAGCTCCATCTCCTTCTGGAGAAATTCAATATTAAGGAGCATTATGTCAAAGGCGAACTTATTCGTGATACATTCAAATTTGTTACAAAACTGCACATTATCAGCCAGCAAAGTCGGACGTAAATGCGGACGTAGGCCCCTTGGTATTCTATGGGCCTTGTAATACTCAATGAGAGTCGTCACATGCAGTTCAAGAGAGATCAGTCTCCTTTTTTCACTTTCATGTTTCTTGCGGAGCATATCCGCAGTAGGTCTACTCAGGAAAGCATTATCAACGGAGGTACCGGACAAAATCCGTAGGGCATCCTCCTCTGTATACGAAAAAGTTATGGCAGTCTCCAGTTCACCCACCGACACACGCCAAGTCACCCAAACTATCTACTAAGAGATATCTTTTTATTGCTACTGTCTGGTTATTGAATTGACTAAGTTTATCATGTATTGCTGATGGATGGAGGATCATGACAGCTGCTATCTGAGTGCAAGGCTTTTTGATACTACAGGGGATTATATATGCATTATGTGCGAGGGAGATACCGACACATGCTAAGTTACCCTAAGGGTACCGTCACACAGTGCCATTTTCATCGCTACGACGGCACGATTCGTGACGTTGCAGCGTCGTATAAGTATCGCTCCAGCGTCGTATACTGCGGTCACACGTTGCAATACACGGCGCTGGAGCGATAATTTCATGACGTATTTGCGATGTAGAAGCCGTTGGTTACTGTGCGCACATCGTATACAACCTGTGTCACACAATGCAATCATGCCGCCACAGCGGGACACTAGACGACGAAAGAAAGTTTCAAACGATCTGCTACGACGTACGATTCTCAGCGGGGATCCGGATCGCAGTAGCGTGTCAGACACAGCGATATCGTAAATGCATCGCTGGAACGTCACGAATCGTGCCGTCGTAGCGATCAAAATTGCACTGTGTGACGGTACCCTAACTATCCACTAAGAGGTATCTTTCTATTGCTGCTGTCTGGTTATTGATTTGAGTAAATCTATCATGTATTGCTGATGGATAGAGAATCATCACAACTGCTATCTGAGTGCAATGCTTTTTGATACTACAGGGGATTATTTATGCATTATGTGCGTTGTGTTGTAAACCTTGCTTGATTATATGGAGGTACCTATATAGGTCCATATGATGGCTGATTTATTTATTTATTTGTCTATGTTTCACCACTTGTCAGGACTCTGAACATTTTTAACCTTTTGTGCATTACTGTCCTTTTCCAAGATGGCGTCTTTGGTCTCATGTGCACTGTGTCTTCCTGATATAAAATTCCACCCCAGCCTTCAATCTGTGCTAGAGTATTCTGCCTTGCATCCAGCTTCTGACCTCTGATTACTCCCTGGCTATATACCTGCTCCTGTGAACCTGTGGGGTTATCCTGCTGCTCTTCTCAGAGTTCCTGCTGCATACACCAGTTCCAGTAATCTTCCTTCATCTGCTGCTCATGTTTACTTCCATCTGCATTTGCTGGACATGTAAGCTGTTTCTGCTCTGCAGAAACCTGAGACTTTTAACCAGGCCTCCCTGGTTGAGCTAAGATATGATTTGAACTGCCTTATAAGCATATCTATCTGTGTTTGGACTACGACAAGGATTTATTCGTGTCAAGTATCCTCAAGAATAACTGTGCTTCATAGATTTTCTGCTTGATTGCATTTTCCTCTGAAGTTTCCTATAGACTGCTAAGCTGCGTTTCATATTTACACCAAGTGTTGTGGACTTGAGTTTCTCTCTGCACCTGTTTGAATCACCGTGTGATAATATAGACTTTAACACTTATAAAACTGTGTCCTGTAGTTGTCTTGTTCCACGCAAAGAGTCTCCTGAGTTATCCCCTATAATTATTACACCACTGCTCCTAAACTATATTGTTTTCCCACCTGCATTGAGAGGGATATTGCAGGGGAGAGAGGGATAGCCTGCTTTGAGTGGGGGCGCCAAAAAATCGTTTCTTAGGGTGCCAACCCCCACAGCAAGGCAGGTGCGAGCAGTAGGCATATCTAGGACCATAATAGGTTATTGTATTTTGTGACTCATATTTTGGTATCGTTTTCTCCTTTTTTATATTGGGTCTGGGTTTTATATTTAATATAAATAAAAGTAAAGTTTTAAGGGATTATATGTGCGCACACTAGATTTTTTGATTCCTATACATTTGTGTATTGAGTATTAACCACTGAGGACTCTCAATTCTAAATATTGTTCTATCAACTGGCTAACACGGTACCAAGATATATATCCTTCCTGTACACAGAAAGCTGTAAGTCATAGAGCTGGATCGGCTACGTGACTGAAAAGTCCAAAATAAATAGGGATCTAAATGAATAAATCACAGGCTATACTAAACCTTTTACTGATAAATTATATATTGATCTGTTCCGCTTTTCATGCACTTTACCATGTTGCCTAGAAATTGGGCTGCATTCTAAAGGTCACAGGTTTGCTTTAGAGGGAACCTGTCATGTACAAAAAATGCTATTCACCTGCAGCTGTAGGGTTACTCTGAAGGTTAATAGTGTTCTGAAACCATGCA
Source organism: Ranitomeya variabilis (assembly GCF_051348905.1). Lineage (NCBI taxonomy): Eukaryota > Metazoa > Chordata > Amphibia > Anura > Dendrobatidae > Ranitomeya > Ranitomeya variabilis. The sequence goes on along the minus strand of NC_135234.1, from coordinate 216,672,483 downwards.
ACTGCCACATTGAGAGCTCTGCTGCTGGGAGGAAACAAACTTTGTTCCTCCCGGCAGCCTTGAGCTTTCAGTCATAGGGACGTGGCCTATACGCCACTCAGTGTATAGTGAGTGGCAGCTGTAACTACACCATGAACACTGATTGAAAGCCAGCTCTGTACTGATGCAATACTGAGTCAGCTGTCAGTCAAAGCCAGGAGCTGCCACTCACAATGGAAAGTTGGGCTCTCAGTGTGGCGGCCGCAGAGCTGCAGTGTGCTTTTAACCTACATATTAACCTCATATCTGCAGGTTAATAGTATTTTTTTAATGAAAGCTTCTTTTTAAGGTTTGATACATAGTTAACACATAAATGATATGACCTAGGCATATAGATTCCTAAGATCTTTTTGGGGTACAATGATTTTTACAATACTTTTCTGCTCATCTATGTCCAAATGAGAGCTAACATTTCTGATAGGTTTATTGCTCTAAGTATCATACTCTCCCACATTTTAATAAAAGAAGAAATCTTTTAATTTGCATGTTTTAACACATTTATTTTGTTTTAATGTAGCAAATGCTGAAGACTAGGGTTGGGCGAGTTTCATTTTTTTAAGATCGAGTCGGGTTTTGCGAAACCCGACTTTGCCCAAAGTCGAGTCGAGTGCAGTCGGCCGATTATCGCGAAAAGTCGGGGATCGACCGAAACACGAAACCCAATGCAAGTCAATGGGGAAGCATAGTCGGCAGTGAGTGGAGGCCAGGAAAACACCTACAGTGCCCATTTTAATGCCAAAAACATCCATTCTTGTTTCTGAAGCTTGTCAATCTTAATTAACTTTATAATAATAGTTGGGCATTGGAAATTGGGGGTCATTTGGCAAAAGTTGTGGGGGGTAGGGCTGGTTCAAGGTTTTAGTGGGCCCAGGAAACGTGGAGTGCGTCACGGCGGTGGAGCAGTGAGAGGTAAGTATTTCAACTTTGCAAGTGCTGTGATCCTGAGCAAGCAGGGAGGCCCACTCGTTCACATGGCACTGGCACAGGGCCCCTCAAAGTACAGCGGTGTGTTTGCACGGCGGGGGCGCCTCCCACCGGCAGCGACACTTTTGCGTACTCTGAGGGGCCCTGTGCCTGTGACGTCACCAACGAGTATGCCCCCTACCTGTTAAAGAAACCTGCACTTTCATCTGCACCTTCCTCTTTGTCCCTGTGTAAGGTGGTATAGTATGCGGGAAGGGGAACCTGACTTTCAGCAGGGTCAGATTGTGGCTGTGTAGCGTGCAAGGGGAATGTAGTGGTCTGGGTCAAAGTACCACAAGACTCATGTAGCACCGGCTGGGCAATGGGCAGGATGAGGAAGAAACACTGATATAGGGCCAAATAATAAAGTGGGCTAAATGCAATTCAAAATTGGTAACAGGACTAACCAACCAGGGAGCATTGCTTAGTTCAGTGGAGGACAACTGTAATGAGAGGCAGACACAGTTAGTAGGCCCAAATAATAAAGTGGGCAAAATAAAGTTCAAAATTGGTAACAGGAGTAAACAGGCGGCACTGCTTTGTTCAGTGGAGAACACCTTTGAAATAATAGTCCCTATGCAGTTTAATATTACAAATGAAGGCCGAAAGCCTGAAGATTAAAGGTCAGGAAAATAACACAGGACAACACCAAGGTGCGGCAGACACCGTTAGTAGGCCCCAACCACCAAATTTTTAAAAAACAGCACTTAATGAGAGCCAGAAGGTTGAAGCTCAGATTTATACAGTGGAGGACAACACCAGGGAGCGGCAGACACCGTTAGTAGGCCCTAACCACCATTTTTTTTTAAAAGCACTTAATGAGAGCCAGAAGGTTGAAGCTCAGATTTATACAGTTGAGGACAACACCAGGGAGCGGCAGACACCGTTAGTAGGCCCTAACCCCCAAATTTTTTAAAAACAGCACTTAATGAGAGCCAGAAGGTTGAAGCTCAGATTTATACAGTCGAGGACAACACCAGGGAGCGGCAGACACCGTTAGTAGGCCCTAACCACCAATTTTTTTTTAAAAAAGCACTTAATGAGAGCCAGAAGGTTGAAGCTCAGATTTATACAGTTGAGGACAACACCAGGGAGCGGCAGACACCGTTAGTAGGCCCTAACCCCCAATTTTTTTTAAAAACAGCACTTAATGAGAGCCAGAAGGTTGAAGCTCAGATTTATACAGTCGAGGACAACACCAGGGAGCGGCAGACACCGTTAGTAGGCCCTAACCACAATTTTAAAAAAAAACAGCACTTAATGAGAGCCAGAAGGTTGAAGCTCAGATTTATACAGTTGAGGACAACACCAGGGAGCGGCAGACACCGTTAGTAGGCCCTAACCACCAATTTTTTTAAAAACAGCACTTAATGAGAGCCAGAAGGTTGAGGCTCAGATTTATACAGTCGAGGACAACACCAGGGAGCGGCAGACACCGTTAGTAGGCCCTAAAAAACATTTATTTTTAAAAACAGCACTTAATGAGAGCCAGAAGGTTGAAGCTCAGATTTATACAGTTGAGGACAACACCAGGGAGTGGCAGACACCGTTAGTAGGCCCTAACCCCCAATTTTTTTTAAAAAAGCACTTAATGAGAGCCAGAAGGTTGAAGCTCAGATTTATACAGTTGAGGACAACACCAGGGAGCGGCAGACACCGTTAGTAGGCCCTAACCCCCAATTTTTTTTAAAAACAGCACTTAATGAGAGCCAGAAGGTTGAAGCTCAGATTTATACAGTCGAGGACAACACCAGGGAGCGGCAGACACCGTTAGTAGGCCCTAACCACCATTTTTTTAAAAAACAGCACTTAATGAGAGCCAGAAGGTTGAAGCTCAGATTTATACAGTTGAGGACAACACCAGGGAGCGACAGACACCGTTAGTAGGCCCTAACCACCAATTTTTTTAAAAACAGCACTTAATGAGAGCCAGAAGGTTGAGGCTCAGATTTATACAGTCGAGGACAACACCAGGGAGCGGCAGACACCGTTAGTAGGCCCTAACCACCATTTTTTTTAAAAAACAGCACTTAATGAGAGCCAGAAGGTTGAAGCTCAGATTTATACAGTTGAGGACAACACCAGGGAGCGGCAGACACCGTTAGTAGGCCCTAACCACCAATTTTTTTAAAAACAGCACTTAATGAGAGCCAGAAGGTTGAAGCTCAGATTTATACAGTGGAGGACAACACCAGGGAGCGGCAGACACCGTAAGTAGGCCCTAACCACCAATTTTTTTTTTAAAAAGCACTTAATGAGAGCCAGAAGGTTGAAGCTCAGATTTATACAGTGGAGGACAACACCAGGGAGCGGCAGACACCGTTAGTAGGCCCTAACCCCCAATTTTTAAAAAAAAAGCACTTAATGAGAGCCAGAAGGTTGAATCTCAGACAAGGAAACCTGGAGGAGAACACCAAGGAGGAGGAGAACACCCAGGAGCGTCAGACATCAACAGTAGGCCCCAACCAAACTAGTAGCCCAAATGCAGTTTCCTATTTTTTAAAAAAGCCCGAAAACCTGAATTGAGGACAATTTGAATTAGGAACTGCAGACAGACTTAGTAGGCTGTCCCCTGTGGACCATGCATCCACCACATTAACCGATTGCGCCGTAATGGACACGTAACCTTCCGTGGTCATGCCTACAGGTCCATGCGTCTGTTGTCAGGTGTACCTTTGTACTCACAGATTGACAGAGTGCATGGACAATGCGGTCTTTTACATGCTGGTGGAGGGTTGGGATGGCTTTTCTCGCAAAAGAAGTGTCAACTGGGTAGCTCGTAGCGTGGTACAGCGTAGTCCATCATGGCTTTATTAATATTAAATAAAAGAAAAAAATAGGCTCTATGCAGTTTTAAATAGGTTACATGGGTACACAGGCAGCATTGTTGTGGTCAGTGGAGGAGGATTGCAAGGAGGGACCGCAGACAGGCTTGCTAGGCCTAAAATAAATAAAAATAGGCTCAAGGCACTTAGAGTTATCTCGCAGGGGTACACAGGCAGCATTGTTGTGGTCAGCGGAGGAGGATTGCAAGGAGGGACCACAGACAGGCTTACTAGGCCTAAAATAAATAAAAATAGGCTCAAGGCACTTAGAGTTATCTCGCAGGGGTACACAGGCAGCATTGTGTGGTCAGCGGAGGACGATTGCAAGGAGTGTCTGACACAGTTAGTATTCACAAAAAATAAATAGATGTTAATGTCTCGCAAAAAAAAAAAAAAAAAAAAGGGTGGCATACTTAGGCACAGGGGTGGGCTCATCTGCTGAGTTTCTGACATAGTAATTTGGCAGTAAGTATTTACTGGTGTCAGTATAGGACACTGACCCAGACTACTTTAACTAGCATCATAGATGTCAACAAATTGGTATTGTCAGTGCCAGGCATTGAATGATGTCAGCGCATAGACTAAACATTGGTGGAGCTGTGAGAGATAATTTTGCACGTGGTAGAGCACAGTTTGAGCTGGGGGGGGTGAACTCTCTTGTGGCCGGCGGTACCGTCCCAGGGCCCCTCATGTTACAAGGGTGTGTCTGACATTGGGTGCGCGCCACCACCGCCAGAGACACTTTATTGTACTATGAGGGACCCAGTGGCAGTGCCGTCGACCAAAAGCGGGCACACCCACCTCTTCAGACAAACGGCACTCTAACAGGTGCTTGCGCCAAGTGGCGAGACCACGGCCCCGTGGGGGGAGTTTTCCCATTGAGGGAGGTGTAAACATGTCGTATGCTGGACAAACAGCTGCTGCAAATTAAGAGATTGGAACACTCAGTAAGACCAGTCCACAAGCAAGACCTTTTTATAGGAAAGCTAGGTGTCAGCCGGGAAAGGTGGGGCAAAATAATTTGAAATCCAGGAGTGGTTTATTTTGATGAAGGTTAGATCATCCACATTTTGGGTAGCCAGACGAGTCCTTTTTTCGGTTAATATTGAACCAGCAGCACTGAATACTCTTTCTGATAGCACACTAGCTGCTGGGCAAGCAAGCTCCTGCAATGCATATTCTGCCAATTCAGGCCAGGTGTCTAATTTGGATGCCCAGTAATCAAATGGGAATGACGGTTGAGGGAGAACATCGATAAGGGATGAAAAATAGTTAGTAACCATACTGGACAATTGTTGTCTCCTGTCACTTTGAATAGATGCTGCAGTACCTGTCCTGTCTGCGGTCATTGCGAAATCACTCCACAACCTGGTCAGAGAACCCCTCTGTCCAACGCCACTTCTGATTTGTGCACCTCTAACACCTCTGCCCTGTAGCCCCCTGCAGCTCGTGTGAGAACCATCACCGGCGCTGTGTGCTGGGAATGCCTGAATCAAACGGTCTACAAGAGTTGCTTGTTTGGTTGCTAATATTTGTTCGAGGTTCTCATGTGGCATAATATTTGGCAATTTGCCTTTATAGTGAGGGTCAAGGATGCAGGCCAACCAGTAATCGTCATCGGTCATCATTTTAATAATGCGTGGGTCCCTTTTGAGGATACGTAAGGCATAATCCGCAAATCTACGTTACTTGTCTCCCTTAAAAAACCAGAACCCGGCCTTGCAACGCCACTAATTTCTGTTGGCCCAGGAGAAGCTTCCTCATTAAAAAAGTACTCATCCCCATCATCCTCCTCGTCCTCCTCATCCTCTTCGCCCACTACCGCGTCCTCTACACGGCCCTGACCAGACAATGGCTGACTGTCATCAAGGCTTTCCTCTTCCTCGGCTGCAGACGCCTGCTCCTTTATGTGCGTCAAACTTTGCATCAGCAGACGCATTAGGGGGATGCTCATGCTTATTATGGCGTTGTCTGCACTAACCAGCCGTGTGCATTCCTCAAAACACTGAAGGACTTGACACAGGTCTTGTAGCTTCGACCACTGCACACCTGACAACTCCATGTCTGCCATCCAACTGCCTGCCCGTGTATCCTCCCACAAATACATAACAGCACGCCTCTGTTCGCACACTCTCTGAAGCATGTGCAGTGTGGAGTTCCATCTTGTTGCAACGTCGATGATTAGGCGATGCTGGGGAAGGTTCAAAGACCGCTGATAGTTCTGCATACGGCTGGAGTGTACGGGTGAACGGCGGATATGCGAGCAAAGTCTGCGCACTTTGAGGAGCACGTCGGGTAACCCCGGATAACTTTTCAGGAAGCACTGCACCACCAGGTTTAAGGTGTGAGCCAGGCAAGGAATGTGTTTCAGTTGGGAAAGGGCTATGGCAGCCATGAAATTCCTTCCGTTATCACTCACTACCTTGCCTGCCTCAAGATGTACAGTGCCCAGCCATGACTGAGTTTCTTTCTGCAAGAACTCGGACAGAACTTCCGCGGTGTGTCTGTTGTCGCCCAAACACTTCATTGCCAATACAGCCTGCTGACGCTTGCCACTAGCTGTCCCATAATGGCACACCTGGTGTGCAACAGTGGCAGCTGTGGATGGAGTGGATGTGCGACTGCGGTCTGTGGACAAGCTCTCGCTTCTGCAGGAGGACGAGGAAGAGGAGGAGGGGGGGCGAACGCCTACAGCCAACTCTTTCCTTGACCGTGGGCTAGGCAGAACTGTCCCAATATTGCTGTCCCCGTGGACCCTGCATCCACCACATTCACCCAGTGTGCCGTGATGGACATGTAACGTCCCTGGCCATGCCTACTGGTCCATGCATCTGTTGTCAGGTGCACCTTTGTAGTCACAGACTGCCTGAGTGCATGGACGATGCAGTCTTTAACATGCTGTTGGAGGGCTGGGATGGCTTTTCTAGAAAAGAAGTGTTGACTGGGTAGCTCGTAGCGTGGTACAGCGTAGTCCATCAGCGCTTTGAAAGCTTCGCTTTCAACTAACCGGTAGGGCATCATCTCTAATGAGATTAGTCTAGCAATGTGGGCGTTCAAACCCTTTGTACGTGGATGCGAGGATGATTACTTCCTTTTCCTAACAAGAGTCTCATGTAGGGTGAGCTGGACTGGAGAGCTGGAGATCGTGGAACTAGCGGTGGTGCCGGTGGACATGGCAGACTGAGAGAGGGTTGGAGATGGTATTCTTGCCGGTGCCCTACATGCAGTGTTTCCTACTACGAACCTGGTGATTCCCTGACTGCTTTGGCCTGGAGACAAAAGCTGCACAGATACTGCAGGTGTTGCGGTAAATGGTGGGCTTACAGTGAGGGAAGGGATGTAGCGTTGCTGACTAGCTTCATTGGCCGAGGGTGCTGCAACCTTTAAGCACGTTTGTTAGTTAGTCCAGGCTTGCAAATGCATGGTGGCTAAATGTCTATGCATGCAACTTGTATTTAGACTTTTAAGATTCTGACCTCTGCTTAAGGTAGTTGAACATTTTTGACAGATGACTTTGCGCTGATCATTTGGATGTTGTTTAAAAAAATGCCAGACTGCACTCTTTCTACTATCGGATACCTTTTCAGGCATTGCAGACTGAGCTTCTTTAACCGGATGGCCACGCTGTCCTCCAACTGGTTTTGGTTTTGCCACGCGTTTTTGGCCAGATATGGGCCCGGCAGATGGAACCTGTTGTGATGTTGATGCCTGCTGCGGCTCCTCCTCCTCCTCCACTTCATAACTACTGCCGCCTGCACCCTGTTCCCCCCAATGGCTGCCAATCGGGGTCAACAACTGGGTCATCTATGACCTCCTCTTCTATCTCGTGTGCAACTTCGTCTGTGTCACCGTGTAAGCCGGTGGTATAGCGTTCGTGACGGGGCACCATAGTCTCAGCTGGGTTTGATTCTGGCTCAGTACACTGCAAGGGCAATGTTCTGGTCTGAGTCAAAGGAACAGCATAGTAATCTGGCTGTAGCTGTGCATCAGTGCACTCCATGTCCGATTCAACTTCTAATGGGCATGGCCTGTTAACTGTTTCACTGTCTAACCCAGGAACGGTATGTGTAAAGAGCTCCATGGAGTAACCCGTTGTGTCTCCTGACGCATCCTTCTCTCTTGTTCTGGGTGAAGAAGACAAGGAAGCGACTTGTCCCTGACTGTGAACATCCACTAACGACGCGCTGCTTTTACATTTTGCACTTTCAGAAGATGAGGCAAAAGAGCTAGAGGCTGAGTCAGCAAGGAAAGCCAAAAATTGTTCTTGCTGCTCCGGCTTTAAAAGCGGTTTTCCTACTCCCAGAAAAGGGAGCGTTCGAGGCCTTGTGTAGCCAGATGACGAACCTGGCTCAACAACTCGAGACTTAGGTGCTGTACTGCTTTTACCACGACCACCTGATGCTCCACCACCACTACCATCATTACCAGCTGACAATGACCGCCCACGGCCACGACCTCTTCCACCTGACTTCCTCATTGTTTGCAAAACGTAACCAAAGTAACGGTATTTGTTACTGTAAAACAACTTATAAGGTGATCTCAAACTTCTGTAGGATTTATATACACCTTTATAGGTGGCTGACACTGAAAGGAAAACCAGGCCCAATGTTACACTCTAGGTTTTCTGTGCCCCAATAATTTGAGACAGATGGCACACACACGACCGGCACTCAAGCAGAAATGCCAATCTTAATCTCCCACTATTTTTTTTTTTTCAGGGAGAATAAAAAAAAATAAAAAATGGCCCAGTATTACACACTAGGTTTTCTGTGGCACACTATGAGAGACAGATGCCACACACAGCAATGGCACAGAGGCAGACTTGCCAATCTTTATCTCCCACTATTTTTTTTTTTTCAGGGAGAATTAAAAAAAAAAAAATGGCCCAGTATTACACACTAGGTTTTCTGTGACACACAATGAGAGACAGATGCCACACACAGCAATGGCACAGAGGCAGACTTGCCAATCTTTATCTCCCACTATTTTTTTTTTTTTCAGGGACAATTTACAAAAAAAAAGGGCCCAGTATTACACACTGGTTTTCTGTGGCACACAATGAGAGACAGATGCCACACATAGCAATGGCACAGAGGCAGACTTGCCAATCTTTATCTCCCACTATTTACTTTTTTCAGGGAGAATTTACAAAAAAAAAAAAAAATGGCCCAGTATTACACACTGGTTTTCTGTGGCACACTATGAGAGACAGATGCCACACACAGCAATGGCACAGAGGCAGACTTGCCAATCTTTATCTCCCACTATTTATTTTTTTTTTTTCAGGGAGAATTTACGAAAAAAAAAAAATGGCCCAGTATTACACACTGGTTTTCTGTGGCACACTATGAGAGACAGATGCCACACACAGCAATGGCACAGAGGCAGACTTGCCAATCTTTATCTCCCACTATTTATTTATTTATTTTTTTTCAGGGAGAATTTACCAAAAAAAAAAAAATGGCCCAGTATTACACACTAGGTTTTCTGTGACACACAATGAGAGACAGATGCCACACAAAGCACTGGCACAGAGGCAGACTTGCCAATCTTTATCTCCCACTATTTTTTATTTTTTTTTCAGGGAGAATAAAAAAAAAAAAAAAAGGCCCAGTATTACACACTAGGTTTTCTGTGGCACACAATGAGAGACAGATGCCACACACAGCACTGGCACAGAGGCAAACTTGCCAATCTTTATCTCCCTGCAGTAATCTCAGAAAAGTATGGCAGGCAGCTATAAAAAGGACTGCTGCACACAAAAGTGTGGACAAACAAACATGATAGCTGTGCAGAAAGGAAGGAACAACAGGATTTGTGCTTTGAAAAAAGCAGTTGGTTTGCACAGCGGCGTACACACACAGCAACGCAGCTATCAGGGAGCCTTCTAGGGCAGCCCAATGAGCTACAGCGCTGAGGAAAAAAAAATGTAGTTCCACTGTCCCTGGAAACAAAAGGTGGTGTTGGACAGTGGAAATCGCTACAGCACAAGCGGTTTGGGGGTTGAATGTACCCTGCCTAACACTATCCCTGCTTCTGACGAAGCAGCAGCAACTTCTCCCTACGCTCAGATCAGCAGCAGTAAGATGGCGGTCGGCGGGAACGCCCCTTTATAGCCCCTGTGACGCCGCAGAAAGCAAGTTAATCACTGCAATGCCCTTCTCTAAGATGGTGGGGACTGAGATCTATGTCATCACGCTGTCCACACTCTGCGTCCACCTTCATTGGCTGAGAAATGGCGCTTTTAGCGTCATTGAAACACGACTTTGGCGCGAAAGTCGCGTACCGCATGGCCGACCCCACACAGGGATCGGGTCGGGTTTCATGAGACGCCGACTTTGCCAAAAGTCGGCGACTTATGAAAATGAACGATCCGTTTCGCTCAACCCTACTGAAGACCATTGACAGTTTTGTTGAAATACAGTTGATAGATAAATCTTTACTTTTAAAAAAGATTCATTTTTATTAGACAAAAAGTCAACAAAAAATATAAACATACAATATTTAGCAACGTTCATCTAAGTTTCAATACCATTTCAGTTCAAGCCAATAGCATAAATCTTTATAAATACAGTATAAAAAAATAATTTTATATAAATAGAACAAATTGTACTAATTCAATAATCAATTATTGTCAACTTAAATAACTAAATAAATTAGTTTGTTTTAAATAAATAAATACTACATAAATATCACTTTGCTTATATCTAATTGGCAGTAATAAGTTAAAAGGGTTGTCCAATATTTTTCTTGTTTTTCAGAGGGTAGCAAATCATACTTATCAGGGATGTGGTTTTTTTTAACGTTTCAACTTAAATACTTGCAAGATTGAAAATTGTATGATTTCCTATTCTATAAACAAATTAAAAAATAAAGAATGGAATTATTCCTTAATAAATATTTAGCTTAGCGCTTTAGTTTTTAAAGTTCTTCTCTATCCAATGGAACAGAACATTCAGCTCTCCAATAGCTTTAACGGTAGCATCCTGTGTTTTCATCTGTAAAAAGAGGAATTGCAATTAATCAAGAGAAAAGTAAATCTTGATACATTTTTAGACTTTTTTCTAAATATAATTATAATGTTTTAACAATGAAAACATTTGCGGAAAGGTTATCATTATAAGCAATACATTCATGACAATATGGCCTATCATCAAGGTCGGTGGTAGCTGGCAGCTGGATAGGAGACCTGTGAATCTCTTACCTTTCAGCATCCCCAACATAGCATCTGATTTGTTGGGACTAGCGTGTCATCATCTGTGTGATGTGATGAACAGATAACATTGCATTAAGGAAAAGCTGGGCCATGAATGAGAGAAGGTAAGAGATTAACGGGCCTCCCATGTAGCTGTCACGCACCACTGACCTAGACACTGGACCCGAGATGCGCAAATCGATCTACTCATTTCTAGTCATCTTCAAATCTTGTTAATCTAACACCTCTTATCCATTCCTCACCCTCAAAAATAATATTTTATAAAAAAGTTCAAAATATTCTTTTTTAGAGCAGACTGTCATGGTTCTAACATAATGGTGCCATGTTTCAGCTATTCTTTGCCATTTTTCTCTACTGACAGTGATAATGGATTGGTCTATTAGTAAGGCCAGCAAAGAAATAACACAAAATTGCCAATTCCAGCATGTCATCCAATCATAATTCCAGAAAATGCTTTGATAGTAATAAGGCAGTATTTCTAAATCCAAAGAACCAGCAAATAAACTACTGTTAAACCAGTAAACATGCTTAACCTCTTAACAACCAGAGGTATTTTTGGTTTTGTATTTTCATTTTTTGCTCCCCTTCTTCCCAGAGCCATAACGTTTTTATTTTTTTGGTCAAAATGGACATGTTATTGTTTGCAGTTGTATTTTTGAACAACATCATTGGTTTTACCATATTGTGTACTCGAGAACAGGAAAAAAATTCCAGGTGTGGTGAAATTGCAAAAAAAGGGCAATCCCACTGTTTTTTTTACCATGTTCACTAAATGCTAAGTCTGACCTGCCGTTATGAGTCCCCAGGTCATTACAAGTTTATAGACACCAAACATGTATAGGTCCTTTTTTATTTAAGTGGTAAAAAAAAGTCAAAGTTTGTTAAAAAAAATTGTGCCATTTTCCGATAATCGTAGCGTCTCCATTTTTTGTGATCTAGGGTTGGTAAGGGCTTATTTTGGGAAATCCAAGCTGATGTTTTTATTGATACCATTTTGGTGCAGATACAATCTTTTTATTGCCCATTTCAATGCAACGCTGCGGCAACCAAAAAAACGTAATTCGAGCGTTTTGACTTTATTCTCACTACAACGTTTAATGAGCGGGTTAATTATTTTTTTATATTGACAGATTGGGCGATTCTGAAATCGGCGATACCAAATATGTGTATGTTTGTTTTTTTATTGTTCTATTTTGAATGGAGCGAAAAGTGGATGATTTGAACTTTTACATTTTTTTCATTTTTTAAAAGCATTATTTTTTACTTTTGACATGCTTCATTAGTCTCTATGGGAGACTAAAAGCTGCCATAATCCGATCGCTTCTGCTACATATAGGCGATGATCAGATTGCCTGTGTTTAGCAGAAGTGCTCATTTGCCATGAGTGCCGACCATCGGTCGGCCCTCATATCAACCCGGCAGTGACAACCATAGAGGACTGCTGGAGTCCTCTGGTTGTCGTGCTGACTCATAAGTGACCTGCAATCACGTGACGGGGTCACCAATGGGTGGGATTTCCGATGCGCTTGCCGGAAGTGCATGTTAAATGCCGCTGTCAGAAATTGACAGCAGCATTTAACTACCGTATATAGTCAAGTATAAGCTGACCCGAGTATAAGCCGAGACCCCAAAGTTTGCCACAAAAAACTGGGAAAACTTATTGACTCAAGTATAAGCCTAGGGTAGGAAATGCAGCAGCTACTGGTAAATTTCAAAAATAAAAATAGATACCAATAAAAGTAAAATTGATTGAGACATCAGTAGGTTAAGTGTTAAAATGTGCCACATATAGTGCTCCATACAGTTCATTATGGCCCCATAAGATGCTCCATAAAAAAATGTGACACATATAATGCTCCATACAGTTCATTATGGCCCCATAAGATGCTCCATATAAAAATGTGCCTCATATAATGCTCCATACAGTTCATTATGGCCCCATAAGATGCTCCATATAAAAATGTGCCACATGTAATGCTCCATACAGTTCATTATGGCCCCATAAGTTGCTCCATATAAAAATGTGCCACATATAAGGCTCCATACAGTTCATTATGGCACAAAAGGTGCTACATATAACAATGTGCCACATATAATGCTCCATACAGTTCAATATGGCCCCATAAGATGCTCCATATAAAAATGTGCCACATGTAATGCTCCATACAGTTCATTATGGCCCCATAAGACGCTCCATATAAAAATGTGCCACATGTAATGTAGAGGGCGGTGCACACACTAATACATCATTCCACCCTCTGACCTGAACAGCCACTGCAGAGGACGCGGAAGACGGAGCGGCGGTGGGACAGGGAAAGGTGACTATGAAATAGTCACCTGCTCCCGGCGTGGTCCCTGGCAGCTTCTCACGGACAGATGGTCTCCGGGAGCCGGCAGCTTCTTCCTCTGTTCAGCGGTCACTGGTACTGGTCATTACAGTAATGAATATGCGGCTCCACCCCATGGGAGTGGAGTCCATATTCATTACTTTAATGAGCGGTACCAGTGACCGCTGAACAGAGGAAGAGCTGCGGGCGCCAGAGACCACAGAACATGCAGGGACCGCGCCAGGAGCTGGTGAGTATGTGCCAGTCATTGTTCCCCCTCACCCGCCGACCATGACTCGAGTATAAGCCGAGAGGGGCACTTTCAGACCAAAAAAATGGGCTGAAAATCTCGGCTTATACTCGAGTATATACGGTAGTTAACCCCTTCCCGACCCATGACGCCACGTAGGCGTCATGAAAGTCGGTGCCAATCCGACCTGTGACGCCTATGTGGCATCATGGAATGATTGCATCCCTGCAGATCGGGTGAAAGGGTTAACTCCAATTTCACCCAATCTGCAGGGACAGGGGGAGAGGTACTTCAGCCCAGGGGGGGTGGCTTTGCCCCCACATGGCTACGATCGCTCTGATTGGCTGTTGAAAGTGCAACAGCCAATCAGAGCAATTTGCAATATTTCACCTATGAAAATGGTGAAATATTGCAATCCAGCCATGGCCGATGCTGCAATAGCATCGGCCATGGCTGGAAAACCTAATCTGCCCACCTTACCGCCACCAATCGCCTCCCCAGTCCTCCGTTCTGTCCCGTACTCCCCTCCGTCCGCCTGTCCGCTCCCCCGTCCTCCTGTCCGCTCCCCCCATGCTCCGATCCACCCCCCCGTGCTCCGATCCACCCCCCCACCGCCCCCTCATACTTACCGATCCTCCCGGAGTCCGTCCGTCTTCTCCCTGGGCGCCGCCATCTTCCAAAATGGCGGGCGCATGCGCAGTGCGCCCGCCGAATCTGTCGGCCGGCAGATTCGTTCCATGCACATTTTGATCGGTGTGATAAAACCTATCACAGTGATCAAAAGAAAAAAAATAGTAAATGAACCCCCCCCTTTATCACCCCCACAGGTAGGGACAATAATAAAATAAAGAAAATATTTTTTTTTCCACTAGGGTTAGAACTAGGGTTAGGGTTAGGGTTAGGGGTAGGGTTAAGGTTAGGGGTAGGGTTAGGGGTAGGGTTAGGGTTAGGGTTAGTGTTAGAAATAGGGTTAGCGTTAGAATTAGGCTATGTGCACACGGTGCGGATTTGGCTGCGGATCCGCAGCGGATTGGCCGCTGCGGATTCGTAGCAGTGTTCCATCATGTTTACAGTACCATGTAAACCTATGGAAAACCAAATCCGCTGTGCCCATGGTGCGGAAAATACAGCGCGGAAATGCTGCATTGTATTTTCCGCAGCATGTCAATTCTTTGTGCGGATTTCGCAGCCTTTTACACCTGTTCCTCAATAGGAATCCGCAGGTGAAATCCGCATAAAAAACACTGGAAATCCGTGGTAAGGCCTTTTACCTGCAGATTTTTCAAAAATGGTGCGGAAAAATCTCACACGAATCCGCAACGTGGGCACATAGCCTTAGGGTTGGAATTAGAGTTAGGGTTGGAATTAAGGCTAGGGTTGGAAATAGGGTTAAGAATAGGCTTGTGGTTAGGGTTATGGCTAGGGTTAGGGGTGTGTTGGGGTTAAAGTTGTGGTTAGGGTTGAGGTTAGGGTTAGGGTTGGGATTAGGGTTAGGATTGGGATTAGGGTTAGGGTTGTGGTTAGGGGTGTGTTGGGGTTAGGGTTGGAGTTAGAATTGAGGGGTTTCCACTGTTTAGGCACATCAGGGGTCTCAAAACGCAATGGCGCCACCATTGATTCCAGCCAATCTTGCGTTCAAAAAGTCAAATGGTGCTCCCTCCCTTCCGAGCCCCGACGTGCGCCCAAACAGTGGTTTACCCCCACATATGGGGTACCAGCATACTCAGGACAAACTGGGCAACAATTATTGGGGTCCAATTTCTCCTGTTACCCTTGTAAAAATAAAAAATTGCTTGCTAAAACATCATTTTTGAGGAAAGAAAAATGATTTTTTATGTTCACGGCTTTGCGTTGTAAACTTTTATGAAGCACTTGGGGGTTCTAAGTGCTCACTACACATCTAGATAAGTTCCTTGGGGGGTCTAGTTTCCAAATGGGGTCACTTGTGGGTGATTTCTACTGTTTAGGCACATCAGGGGCTCTGCAAATGGAATGTGACGCCCGCAGACCACTCCATCAAAGCCTGCATTTCAAAACGTCACTACCTCCCTTCCGAGCCCCGACTTGTGCCCAAACAGTGGTTTACCCCCACATATGGGGTATCAGTGTACTCAGGACAAACTGGGCAACAACTGTTGGGGTCCAAATTCTCCTGTTACCCTTGTGAAAATAAAAAATTGCTTGCTAAAACATCATTTTTGAGGAAAGAAAAATGATTTTTTATGTTCACGGCTTTGCGTTGTAAACTTCTATGAAGCACTTGGGGGTTCTAAGTGCTCACTACACATCTAGATAAGTTCCTTGGGGGGTCTAGTTTCCAAAATGGGGTCACTTGTGGGGGGTTTCTACTGTTTAGGCACATCAAGGGCTCTGCAAATGGAATGTGAAGCCCGCAGACCACTCCATCAAAGCCTGCATTTCAAAACGTCACTACCTCCCTTCCGAGCCCCGACTTGTGCCCAAACAGTGGTTTACCCCCACGTATGGGGTACCAGCGTACTCACGACAAACTGGATAACAAATATTGGGGTCCAATTTCTCCTGTTACTCTTGCAAAAATAAAAAATTGCTTGCTAAAACATAAATTTTGAGGAATGAAAAATTATTTTTTATTTTCACGGCTCTGCGTTGTAAACTTCTATGAAGCACTTGGGGGTTCTAAGTGCTCATTACACATCTAGATAAGTTCTTTGGGGGGTCTAGTTTCCAAAATGGGGTCACTTGTGGGGGGTTTCTACTGTTTAGGCACATCAGGGGCTCTGCAAACGTAACATGATGCCCGCAGACCATTCCATCAAAGTCTGCATTCCAAAACATCACTACTTCCCTTCCGAGCCCCGGCATGTGCCCAAACAGTAGTTTCCCCACCATATGGGGTATCAGCGTACTCAAGAGAAACTGGACAACAACTTTTGGGGTCCAATTTCTCCTGTTACCCTTGGGAAAATAAAATATTGTGGGCTAAAAAATCATTTTTGAGAAAAGAAAAATTATTTTTTATTTTCATGGCTCTGCGTTATAAACTTCTGTGAAGCACTTGGGGGTTCAAAGTGCTCACCACACATCTAGATTAGGTCCTTGGGAGGTCTAGTTTCCAAAATGGGGTCACTTGTGGGGGAGCTCCAATGTTTAGGCACACAGGGGCTCTCCAAATGCGACATGGTGTCCGCTAATGATTGGAGCTAATTTTCCATTCAAATAGCCAAATGGCGTGCCTTCCCTTCCGAGCCCTGCCGTGCGCCCAAACAGTGGTTTACCCCAACATATAAGGTATCATCGTACTCAGGACAAACTGGACAACAACATTTGGGGTCCAATTTCTCCTGTTACCCTTGGGAAAATAAAAAATTCCGGGCTAAAAATCATTTTTGAGGAAAGAAAAATTATTTTTTATTTTCACGGCTCTGCGGTATAAACTTCTGTGAAGCACCTGGGGGTTTAAAGTGCTCACTATGCATCTAGATAAGTTCCTTTGGGGGTCTAGTTTCCAAAATTGGGTCACTTGTAGGGAAGCTCCAATGTTTAGGCACACAGGGGCTCTCCAAACGCGACATGGTGTCCGCTAACGATTGGAGCTAATTTTCCATTCAAAAAGTCAAATGGCACGCCTTCCCTTCCGAGCCTTGCCGTGCACCCAAACAGTGGTTTACCCCCACATATGAGGTATCTGCATACTCAGGAGAAATTGCCCAACAAATTTTAGGATACATTTTATCCTGTTGACCATGTGAAAATGAAAAAATTGAGGCTAAAAGAAATTTTGTGTGGAAAAAAAGTACTTTTTTCATTTTTACGGATCAATTTGTGAAGCACCTGAGGGTTTAAAGTGCTCACTATGCTTCTAGATAAGTTCCTTGGGGGGTCTAGTTTCCAAAATGGGCTCACTTGTGGGGGAGCTCCAATGTTTAGGCACACAGGGGCTTTCCAAACGCGACATGGTGTCCGCTAACGATGGAGATAATTTTTCATTCAAAAAGTCAAATGGCGCTCCTTCCCTTCCGAGCCTTACCATGTGCCCAAACAGTGGTTTACCCCCACATGTGAGGTACTGTTGTACTCAGGAGAAATTGCCAAACAAATTTTAGGATCCATCTTATCCTGTTGCCCATGTGAAAATGAAAAAATTGAGGCTACAATAATTTTTTTGTGAAAAAAAGTACTTTTTTATTTTTACGGATCAATTTGTGAAGCACCTGGGGGTTTAAAGTGCTCACTATGCTTCTAGATAAGTTCCTTGGGGGGTCTAGTTTCCAAAATGGGGTCACTTGTGGGGGAGCTCCAATGTTTAGGCGCACGGGGGCTCTCCAAACGCGACATGGTGTCCGCTAAAGATTGGAGCCAATTTTTCATTCAAAAAGTCAAATGGCGCTCCTTCTCTTCCGAGCCCTGCCGTGCGCCCAAACAGTGGTTTACCCCCACATATTAGGTATCAACGTACTCAGGACAAATTGGACAAGAACGTTCGTGGTCCAGTTTCTCCTTTTACCCTTGGGAAAATAAAAAAATTGTTGCTAAAAGATCATTTTTGTGACTAAAAAGTTAAATGTTCATTTTTTCTTCCATGTTGCTTCTGCTGCTGTGAAACACCTGAAGGGTTAATAAACTTCTTGAATGTGGTTTTGAGCACCTTGAGGGGTGCAGTTTTTGGAATGGTGTCACTTTTGGGTATTTTCAGCCATATAGAACCCTCAAACTGACTTCAAATGTGAGGTGGTCCCTAAAAAAAATGGTTTTGTAAATTTTGTTGTAAAAATGAGAAATCACTGGTCAAATTTTAACCCTTATAACTTCCTAGCAAAAAAAAAACCTGTTGTTTCCAAAATTGTGCTGATGTAAAGTAGACATGTGGGAAATGTTATTTATTAACTATTTTGTGTCACATAACTCTCTGGTTTAACAGAATAAAAATTCAGAATGTGAAAATTGCGAAATTTTCAAAATTTTCATTTTTTTCACAAATAAATTCAGAAATTATCGACCTAAATTTACCACTAACATGAAGCCCAATATGTCACGAAAAAACAATCTCAGAATCGCTAGGATCCGTTGAAGCGTTCCTGAGTTATTACCTCATAAAGGGACACTGGTCAGAATTGCAAAAAACGGCCAGGTCATTAAGGTCAAAATAGGCTGGGTCATGAAGGGGTTAAAACCGCGAATGGATCGCGATTCCACTCGCAGCTGTTAGAGGCACATGTCATCTGTTCAAAACAGCTGACATGTGCCGAAAAGATGTGAATTCAGCGCAGGAGTCTACAAAGGGAATCAAAGGGAGGGAGTCTGACTTCGGCGTTCCATTACGACCGATGTTGGAAAGGGGTTAAACCAAAGCATCCATGTTTAAACAAATGTCCTAACCCTAAATGCTCATATTTTGCCTTTGTAATGCAGTACTTTTATAATTTCTATATCACTTCTACTTAAAGCTCTAAAATAAACTGACTGGATATAGCAATCTTTGCCTCTGCCTATTTGTCACAGATCTGGCCATAAATGTGTTTCTTGGATGCCTGTTTGGCTCCTAGTTGGGTACTCAGAAGACTGTGAGCTGCACTTGGCCTGTTAGATTTTACTTTAGATAGTTGTCTCACTATTTTTTTGTAATGTTTTAAAATCTTATGTAATAAGTAGCATATTACCTTTCACAGAAGAACCTTACAGAAAACAAAAACAAGTGTAATGTTTCCTAACACCGAGGTTAATGAAAAAAAGAACTAGGGTATTATGAAAATATAAGTTTTCAAAACATCACATACCTTGTAATAGTCATGCTTGAATTCTTCCATCATTATTTTGGCTTGCTCCCCACATGGGCACCTCATTGTAGCATGCTATAAATGAAAGAAAAACATCAATAATTCTACCTACAACCTGTTAAGATTCTGCATTCATTGCATTTGATAGTAATGCATTTATGATATTTTTAAAAAATTAGCTGCTTAATGTATGTATAAATAAGTACTGTAATTTTCAGATCATAAGATACACTTTTTTCTTCCAAATTTGGGAGGAAAATAGGGGTGTGTTTCAAAATCCGAAATTAGATTGCCAGGGAACGGCAGCAGTGTAGCAGGATTACAGTAGGCAGGTTCGCTGCCTCAGGGTACAGGCGGCAGCAGGAGCACTTGATGTTGCGGTGGCTGAGATCACAGAGGGTGTCGGCGCCGGTAAGCGGAGTCCACTGTCCCTAGGATTGCACTGCAATGATCTTCAGGAAAATGGCTGCCTCCGGCTGCTCATGTGTAGATTGAGATTTCAGGAGAGGAGATCTAGTCTTCCAAGATCTCAATATGCACATGTGCTGTCTCCGGCGGCCATTTTCCTGAAGCCCGCTGCAGTAACATCATAGGGAAAATGTACTCCGCTCACCGACACTGACACCTTCTGAGGTCCCAGGCACCACAGCATCGCCCCACTCCAGCTGCCGCCGGTCTCCTGAAGCAGCAACCCTGAATCCTGTGACCACACTTTACTAAGTTAACGTTAAAAGGAAATATCATCTTCCTAAATTTCCAATAATGATGGAAATAAATGCAAATACATACACAATGCTTGAGTTCTATCTTCAAACCAAGCATAGAATTGGCTAGATGGCTGAATTCTCTGTGTTTCTTGCTGATGTTGAATTGAAGCTGAGGGAAAATGTTGGTCACATAAAATGTTCCAATTTTAAGGAGAAAGCAACATTTTTCAAATACCTAAAAGCAAAGACCAAAAAAAAAAAGAAAATTAGTGCAAAGTTTAAGAACTTCAAATTCAAGCATAATCAATCACAAGTGCAGACTAGTGTATGCACAAAAGAAAATGTTCAAAATGTAAGAAAACCTGTCTGGTAAGTTTTGGGCAACATCGCTCCATTGTTTTTATATGCTCTTATATGCTACATTTTGCATAAAATATTTTGCTTTTGAAGGCGTTGTCTTTTCCCAGGTAAAATTACGTTACACAACAATTTTGTTTGAAGCTGTTGCTTATTGCAACTATTGGATCATATCTTTTTGAAGAGATATTAGTGGAAGACCATGATGCTATATTAGAGATTGTAAAATCAAGATATTAAAGTGGTTTCCAGCCATAGACATTTATAGCATAAGTTATAAGTAAATGTTCTTGGGTAACTCAACCTTTTATGACCTCTTAAGATCTATGTCTAAATGAGGTGTGACCAAAACATTGTGAGTGGCTCTCTCTACTGAAGCCTATTGAAGTTACAGAAACAGAAAAATTCACATACAATTCGTATCTGAAATGTATAATATGGATATGCCATAAATGTCTATGGCAGGATAACATTGAAAAGGTTACCTGTCATGTCCTCAAATTACAAAACTCATCTTAATGAAAGCATGGCTACTGGGAGAGAATGACATTTCTACCTCCTCGAAACTGCCGGTATTCAATCATAGAGTCATGTCACTGCACAGTATATAGTGAGGGTAGTAGTAATTTTGGCATTCTCTGGCACTTTGACAGCTCTCTTTGCAACACATCTGTGCAAAGTGAGCTGTGAAAGTGCCAGGGAATGCTTACAGCCACATCTCACTGTATGCTGAGCAGTTGCTTAATCCGCTCCTGTCTCAACTCTATGACTGAATGCCGGCAGCCAGTTGCATAACTAGAGTCCCAAGGGCCCCGGAGCAACATTTGAACCAGGGCCCCCATCTACATGTTCGTCAGATGTATGGGCTTTTGTAGCTTTCTAAATCCTATAAAAATGTGTTCAACCTCCATGTACTATTGTCCTCCATCCTAGGCCCCTCTGTGTAATAATGTACCCCATCATAACCCCTTTCTGTAACAATGTCCTCCATACTGGGCCCCTTCCTGGTATAATCAAATAAATAAGACAGCACACTGTAGCTCTAAAATATGAAAACATGATATTTGAAAGTTGAACTGCATTACTGCATTACTGCCATAGCCAGAATGATACAGCAAGTGAGCATTTCTGCTACATACAGGCGATCTGATCATCACCTGTATGTAGCAGAGCAACTGCAGCTTCTAGTCTCCAATGGAGAATATTGAAGCATGCAAAAAAAAAAAAATGTTTTAAAAATATAAAAATTAAAAAATATATGAAAGTTCAAATCATCCCCCTTTTACCCCATTCAAAATAAAACAATAAAAATATCAAATATACACATATTTGGCATTGCGGCTTTCAGAATCGCCCGATCTGTCAATATAAATAAAGAATTAACCCGACTGTTAAATGGCATAACGAGAAAACAGTCAAGAATTAAATTTTTGTGGTTGCCACAACATTGCATTAAAATGCAATAACAGGTTATAAAAAGATCGCATCTGCACCAAAATGGTATAATTAAAAACATCAGCTTGGTATGCAAAAAATAAGTCCTCACCCAAGCTGAGATCACGAAAAATGGAGACGCTACAGGTATTGGAAAATGTGCAATTTTTTTTAACAAAATTGGAATTATTTTTTTACCACTTAAATAAAAAAGAACCTAGACATGTTTGGTGTCTATGAAATCGTAATGACCTGGAGAATCATAATGGCAGGTCAGTTTTAGCATTTAGTGAAAATGGTAAAAAAAATAACTGTGGGGTTGCACTTTTTTTGCAATTTCACAGCACTTGGGATTTCTTTCCCATTTTTCAGTACACAATATGTTAAAACCAATGGTATCCTTCAAAAGTACAACTCGTTTTACAAAAAAACAAGCCCTCACATGGTCATTTTGACCAAAAAATAAAAAATGTTTTGGCTCTGGGAAGAAGGGGGGGGGGGGCAGAAAATGAAAATGCAAAAACAAAAATACCTCTGGTCATTAAGATGTTAAGTTGGCAAGATATTTCAATACAGATACATTTACCCTTTATGTTTATCCACAAAAAAGGTGTTTCGCATAAAAACACATTTTAGAGAAATTTACAAAGAATTCGTTTTTAAAATAATATTCAGCACTGAATGAATCTGGATTATGGCATTTAATTACGTGCAAGCTATTGAAATCGGTCATTTAAACAAATATCTAAGACTTGTTACTTACATGTATTTCATTCAGTGCTCTTCCGCTTAGTAGGTTTATATCTGTGATTTTGTCATTGTCATGCTACAGAAAATGAAAGCAACAATTGAAATGTCAAAAACACAATTTAGTATTTCATAAGTATTTTCCTAAGTATTAGTATAAGGGTATTAGGGCACCTATAATGTTCATGGTGCTTTGGGTCTCCAAAATAATTTGAAATATAATGCTAGGGGACTCCACTGGAAGTTTAAGCACTACTTGAGTTGGTGCCCGATTGTGCCTCAACAACAGCACTGCCGCCTATTCCAGCTCCATGCTATTAGTTCATTTTTGTTGGGATAAGAACACCAGCTACTTTAAAAGTGTCCTTTAAAAGAGTATTCTCTGAGACTAATAAAATGCACAGTGAAACTTATTTAATCTGAAATTGAATAATCTAGGAAGTTTGCCAATCAGGCATCCCATAGAATTGCAAAAGAAGGTTGATCAAAAGTTAAGGATCAAACTCAGAAATCAATTTGGGAGCTTCTCTGAATGGAGCAAAAGCTAATATTGTCTCAAAGGGGTTGTCTAGCCTTGGTGTACAAGTATGCAGTCACTGTATGTGACTACAGACTTATGAATCCTCACAGCATGCACATTGCGGCAGGCGTGTGACCACAAGTATGCGATTTACAAACATCATGTGCCGACTAGACGTGTGCATCCTCGCTCAGTGCAAGTGTATTAAGCAAGGCTGGACACGTCTAGTCAGATTGTGGCCAGAAGTATGCAAATCACATACTTGCGGTCACATGATCGCCGGCTGCTGGTTCTGGCACCAGAGAATCTTCACAGCGAGCAGGGAGCGCACTGAGAAGATTCACAAGACTTGTACCTCAAGGTAAGACAACTCCCTTAATGAATTTTAACAACTCTTTTGTAGACTTTTTCTGATAATAATTCATAATATGTGATAACAATCCAGTACCAAATCGTGTGTCAAAAAAATCAATTAATTCTGCTGTATTTGCTTCTATATAAAGTGCCAAAAGTTTACGATTTGCATTTTTTTGCATTTCAGTAGCCAACACATCTTGGAGTCTGTGCTAAATATCTTCTCTTTGCTAACGTTCACATTAGCGGCGGGCATATGTCCATATGTGACATATGGACTTGAATATTAGGATAAAAAAGTGTCTACTGATTGTGACCTGATTGTGAATATGTAAACGATGGCTAGGTTTTTTTTTTTACATAAATGAAACGTTTTGCATGAAATATATAGCAAAATTTTATTTAGTTTTGTGCTGGAATTTTTTTGTTCACAATGATGCAATACCTACTGTGATGCAAGTGAGTTTAGGCATTTTCTGCTTTTAACATTTGTCATGAGTGTGACAGTTTGTGTACACAGTTTATCCATAGGTTTCATGTTGAAAGAGAAGATATTTAGCACAGACTCCAAGATGTGTTGGCTACTGAAATGCAAAAAAATGCAAATCGTAAACTTTTGGCACTTTATATAGAAGCAAATACAATACAAAAATTTGGACTCTCTTTCTCGAGAACTTTCAGTGGATATGACATATGATATGTCATAGCCACTGAAAGTTCTCGAGAAAGAGAGTCCAAATTTTTGGCATCTCTGAAAAATTGGCTATTGTTGTCTTTGTGTGCCGGAAGTGGATACATTGTATACAATTACTGTGAATTTTTATAAATGAAGAAAAGTCTTTAATCAAATAGTTTCCTTGCAATGCTGGGGTCCTGGGTACAAATCCCACCAAGGACAACACCTGCAAACAATTTGTATGTTCTCCCCATGTTTTCATGGGTTTCCTCTGGGTACTCCATTCATACTGCAAAAAACTTACTAATATTGAATTTAGATTGTGAGCCCCAATGAGGACAGTGATAATAATGTATGTAAGGCGCTGTGATAATTAATGACTCTATATAATAGAGCAAAATAAATAAATGACAAATATACTCAAATATGAATCTTAAAGTAGAAATCCCAACAAAAATCTATGCAACTCACCAAAATATCTTTAATAACCTCAAAATATTTTTTTAATTCAAACATATCTTGAGATATCGCACAACTCTTCTTATCTTCAAAAGATGCCATGTCCATTGCCATTATTCCAACCGTGATGATACAGAGACGGACATATGCAGATTGCATGATGCAAGCAAGTCCTAATCAAATAATATATAAAAGAGGAATAGACAAAGTCACGTTTCTACTATATTTGACAGTAACATTGTCCAGTAATTTAGCATTAAGCACAGTCTGCTATAAATTTACTTAATTCAAATTATTCACAGATTGGTGCAGTATCATCATACTTGGTAACAAATATAAGTATGCAGAAACATTTTCTCGAATACATTTGATATACTATATATTAAAGGGAACCTTTCATCATGCAAATGCAGTCCAGTCTGCAGGAAGCATGTTTTAGAGCAGGATGAGATGAGCAGATTGATATACAGTTTTGTGGGAAAAGATTAAGTATAACTTGTGTTTTAGTCATTTAATCCTCGGATCTTTCTGGGATTTTTGGCCCAGAGGGCGGTCATATCAGTGACTGAGAGCTCCCATGTATAAGTAATCATACAGATATAGCTGTCAGTCACTGATAGGACCAAAAATCCCAGAAAGATCAGAGGACTGAATGATTAAAACACAAGTTATACTGAATGTTTTCTCACAAAGCTATGTATCACTCTTCTCAGCTCCTTCTGCTCTAGAACATGATGCCTATAGATTGGACTGCATTTTCACGGTGACAGGTTCCATTTAAATAAAACCTGTCATGATGCAGCTTGATCTTCAGGCAGATGTTGTAAAGTAAATGGAGCTGCTAAGTTAGAAAAATATTTTTACGGAAAAATATTCAGAATAGCTTATAATATAAGTAATTTACATTCTTGCTCAGTTTGGTTTTCAGAGTCCAGTGGGAGGAGATACTCAGCACTATCCCAATAAGAACACTTATACATGCCATCTACCAAAAAGGACGGCAATTATTAATTAACTGAAAATGAACAAGGGTCTACATGAATAAAACACATACCAGATCTTAATAGAATCACATCTATGGTAAGTACATATGAACAGATTAAAGCTCTATATATAACTGTTAGTGCAATATTCTATTATTGCATTTAGCTTTTGGCAGCATATTTAGATGTGTTCCAAAACATTGTAGATTACAATACTGCCAAAGGGATTTGGTTGTTTCGCCCCCAGCAGTTCGCTCCTAGAAGTTCGCCCCAGCAGTTCGCCCTGGGTACATTTACTTCACCTGTGGGAAGTTATACTATCCAGCTGCCATACCATCACCCCAGAGGACCCCTTTAAGCAGCGTCGGTCCTTACTGACTGAATACCACAGGTGGCGTCACAAACACACTTTCTTCTTAAACTCCCTTTAAAGAACTTTCCCTTTACTTGGGCGCACAGGGCCATGGACCGGGTCGCAGCCACCGTGATGTCCCCTTCAAGTATCGGACCCGGTACCGAGTACCCCACTGCCCTGGCGGGTGACTCAACTTGGCATCACGAACAGGATGAACTGCTGGGGGCGAACTGCTGGGAGCTAAATATCCTACAACCACTCCCAAGGACCACAATAAATTAAAAAAGTAATTTGGTTAAAAAGAATAGATTTTAGTATTTCTAGCATATGACATGGGAATACAATAAGAACCAAACAAATAATTTATGTATTAGGCGCCACCCCACACTATTAACGACCACAATGCCACTGCACACTATTAATGACCACAATGCCACCCCACACTGTTAACATCCACAGTGCCACCCCACACTATTAATGACCACAATGCCACCCCACACTATTAACGACCACAATGCCACCCCACACTATTAACATCCACAGTGCCACCCCACACTATTAATGACCACAGTGCCACCCTACACTATTGACAACCACAGTGCTACCCCACACTATTAATGACCACAGTGCCACCCCACACTATTAATGACCTCAATGCCACCCCACACTATTAACATCCACAGTGCCACCCACACTATTAATGACCACAATGCCATCCCACACTATTAATGGCCACAATGCCACCCCACACTATTAATGACCACAATGCCACTAAACACTTTTAACATCCACAGGGCCACCCCACACTATTAATGACCACAATGCCACCCCACACTACTAACATCCACAGTGCCACCCCACACTATTAATGACCACAGTGCCACCCCACACTATTAATGACCACAATGCCACTCAACACTTTTAACATCCACAGTGCCACTCCACACTATTAACGACCACAATGCCACCCCACACTATTAACGACCACAATGCCACTGCACACTATTAATGACCACAATGCCACCCCACACTGTTAACATCCACTGTGCTACCCCACACTATTAATGACCACAATGCCACCCCACACTATTAACGACCACAATGCCACCCCACACTATTAACATCCACAGTGCCACCCCACACTATTAATGACCACAGTGCCACCCCACACTATTGACAACCACAGTGCTACCCCACACTATTAATGACCACAGTGCCACCCCACACTATTAATGACCTCAATGCCACCCCACACTATTAACATCCACAGTGCCACCCACACTATTAATGACCACAATGCCACCCCACACTATTAATGACCACAATGCCACTCCACACTTTTAACATCCACAGGGCCACCCCACACTATTAATGACCACAATGCCACCCCACACTATTAACATCCACAGTGCCACCCACACTATTAATGACCACAATGCCACTCCACAATATTAACGACCACAATGCCACCTCACACTATTAATGACCACAATGCCACCCCACACTATTAACAACCACAGTGCTACCCCACACTATTAATGACCACAATGCCACTCCACACTATTAACGAACACAATGCCAGCCCACACTATTAATGACCACAATGCCACCCCACACTTTTAACATCCACAGTGCCACCCCACACTATTAATGACCACAATGCCACTCCACACTATTAATGACCACAATGCCACCCCACACTATTAATGACCACAATGCCACCCCACACTATTAACAACCACAGTGCTACCCCACACTATTAGTGACCACAATGCCACTCCACACTATTAACGACCACAATGCCACCCCACACTATTAATGACCACAATGCCACCCCACACTATTAACAACCACAGTGCTACCCCACACTATTAGTGACCACAATGCCACTCCACACTATTAACGACCACAATGCCACCCCACACTATTAATGACCACAATGCCACCCCACACTATTAACAACCACAGTGCCACCCCACACTATTAATGACCACAGTGCCACCCTACACTATTGACAACCACAGTGCTACCCCACACTATTAATGACCACAGTGCCACCCCACACTATTAATGACCTCAATGCCACCCCACACTATTAACATCCACAGTGCCACCCACACTATTAATGACCACAATGCCATCCCACACTATTAATGGCCACAATGCCACCCCACACTATTAATGACCACAATGCCACTAAACACTTTTAACATCCACAGGGCCACCCCACACTATTAATGACCACAATGCCACCCCACACTACTAACATCCACAGTGCCACCCCACACTATTAATGACCACAGTGCCACCCCACACTATTAATGACCACAATGCCACTCAACACTGTTAACATCCACAGTGCCACTCCACACTATTAACGACCACAATGCCACCCCACACTATTAACGACCACAATGCCACTGCACACTATTAATGACCACAATGCCACCCCACACTGTTAACATCCACTGTGCTACCCCACACTATTAATGACCACAATGCCACCCCACACTATTAACGACCACAATGCCACCCCACACTATTAACATCCACAGTGCCACCCCACACTATTAATGACCACAGTGCCACCCCACACTATTGACAACCACAGTGCTACCCCACACTATTAATGACCACAGTGCCACCCCACACTATTAATGACCTCAATGCCACCCCACACTATTAACATCCACAGTGCCACCCACACTATTAATGACCACAATGCCACCCCACACTATTAATGACCACAATGCCACTCCACACTTTTAACATCCACAGGGCCACCCCACACTATTAATGACCACAATGCCACCCCACACTATTAACATCCACAGTGCCACCCACACTATTAATGACCACAATGCCACTCCACAATATTAACGACCACAATGCCACCTCACACTATTAATGACCACAATGCCACCCCACACTATTAACAACCACAGTGCTACCCCACACTATTAATGACCACAATGCCACTCCACACTATTAACGAACACAATGCCAGCCCACACTATTAATGACCACAATGCCACCCCACACTTTTAACATCCACAGTGCCACCCCACACTATTAATGACCACAATGCCACTCCACACTATTAATGACCACAATGCCACCCCACACTATTAATGACCACAATGCCACCCCACACTATTAACAACCACAGTGCTACCCCACACTATTAGTGACCACAATGCCACTCCACACTATTAACGACCACAATGCCACCCCACACTATTAATGACCACAATGCCACCCCACACTATTAACAACCACAGTGCTACCCCACACTATTAGTGACCACAATGCCACTCCACACTATTAACGACCACAATGCCACCCCACACTATTAATGACCACAATGCCACCCCACACTATTAACAACCACAGTGCCACCCCACACTATTAATGACCACAATGCCACTTCACACTATTATAGACCACAGTGTCACCCACAATGTCAGTTTTCCTATAACAGTGGAAGCCACGGTGAACCCCATAAATGTAACAATTACCCTTCCAATAATAGTGATAGTCACGTCATCCCTAAGATCCGCACTTCTACCAAATCAATGTCATGCTCTTCAAAAGAGACAGCAATAGACTCAAAATAACATTAACAACTAAGATTTTCATGATTAGTAATAGCCACAATACATCCAATTCATAGTAGCACCTATCAATGCCTGAGTTACAGATATTTTGGATAATTAGTGGTACAATGCTTCTGACCCCCATGGAAAATGTGTAACAGCATCGCCTATCATATTATCAAGTTATTATCACTTTAATTTTCATGTATTCAAATAATTACTCTGAAAATAACATATATTTTAAGGTACAACACTATAATCCCTGCTAATACACATGTAAATAATAATAATAAATAAATAATACTATTATATTTGCTATATATGTGCTATAATATTTTAGGCTAACATTGAAATAGTCTTTGGATACAAAAAAATAGACTTTTGCTCACCTAGGCTTCAATTTACTAAACACGGTCTTTCTTGTAAAGAAATGCATAGGATCTGATATTCCCCATCTCTTATATACCTTTATGATCATGACTAAACACTTGTCAGATCAGTTTTTTACCAGTTTCCAAAACTTTTTTCCTTGTTAGC
Organism: Ranitomeya variabilis; assembly: GCF_051348905.1. Classification (NCBI taxonomy): domain Eukaryota; kingdom Metazoa; phylum Chordata; class Amphibia; order Anura; family Dendrobatidae; genus Ranitomeya; species Ranitomeya variabilis. The sequence continues at coordinate 216,642,382 of NC_135234.1, read as the reverse complement.
ACACAGCTTAAATTTGCCAATGTTATGTATGGAAAGTTTCAAAAATTGCATCATTCAGAAGCTGCAATAGTCTTGGATTCTATAATCTAATAGTATGTAAAGTATGAGTCGTATGTATTACTCTACATGCATCTTGGATGATAGTATTACATTATAAAAATCTAGCATTTAACACCCCCCCAAATTATGAAACTTAAACGATAAGGGCAAATACTTCAAATCTGGTGTCACATGAAGTCCAAAATTTCCGTTCCCCAGAATCAGAAATATATACCAGATATGAACTGGAAAAAGAAGGGGAGAAGCCAGCACTGCTTATGGTCCGAACGCAATACAAATGATGCACATGCACCTACTGAATTCTAACTGTAGTTCAAATATGGGACATTTAGCAAATAATTGATCAATTTTTTGAGCTACCCCGCCACTTCACGGCAATCTCATAATGGGGCAGTCCTACGCTACGTATTTTATTAACATTGTGCCCTTACGGCCTCCTAGATGTATAAAAAAAGCCTAAAAAGTAAGACACCATTACTTTACTATGACATGCAAGCTGTACCTGGAGCATTTTCAGAATCACTCCCTTGGTGCCAGGAAGGAAAAGCGTAGGTGAAGGCCGATCAGGTCCAGTGCGGACATGTCAGATCTGGCTTCCACACCTCCAAACCAGCACCAAGGTTAAAGGGTGAGACAGGCTCAGACACAGCTGCAAAATTAACTAGAGCCTGAGGCAGGGCAGGGCTGCTGTGTGTGTGAACAGCAGCCTATCAATCACAGACCACCACTGTTGCCGCGCACGCTGGGTTACGTACGCCATTCTTTCTGTGTTCTCTGTGATTGATAGGCTGCTGTTCACACACACAGCAGCCCTGCCCTGCCTCAGGCTCTAGTTAATTTTGCAGCTGTGTCTGAGCCTGTCTCACCCTTTAACCTTGGTGCTGGTTTGGAGGCGTGGAGGCCAGATCTGATATGTCCGTACAGGACCTGATCGGCCTTCACCTACGCTTTTCCTTCCTGGCACCAAGGGAGTGATTCTGAAAATGCTCCAGGTACAGCTTGCATGTCATAGTAAAGTAATGGTGTCTTTCTTTTTATGCTTTTTTTATACATCTAGGAGGCCGTAATGGCACAATGTTAATAAAATACGTAGCGTAGGACTGCCCCATTATGAGATTGCCGTGAAGTGGCGGGGTAGCTCAAAAAATTGATCAATTATTTGCTAAATGTCTCATATTTGAACTACAGTTAGAATTCAGTAGGTGCATGTGCATCATTTGTATTGCGTTCGGACCATAAGCAGTGCTGGCTTCTCCCCTTCTTTTTCTTAGATATGAACTGGCGTAGATTTCTTCTACAATTTACTGTACTTTCTGGCAAAACTTATTGAGAAATTGGCAAGTCCTAGTTGGCCACATCTCTCAATTCTAAAAACAGGGATGGTGTAGAAAATTCACAAAATTTTGGAAAAGTGTTTTAACTGAAAATCCACTTTTAACTTTTTATGTGTCGTAAATATGGGTAAAAACATTTTTTTTAATTCCTTAGAAAATTTAAGAAGTTTAAGATACTCTGAGGTCGCTACAACTCTGCCCAACCCCTTTCAAGTACCTTTAATGCAAACACAGAATTAAGTCCAAATAAATCATTACATATATAGCTATGGATAAATGGTAACTGTTCTTCACTGCTATGCCATGCTATGCTGTCACACACTATTTGTACAGTCGCTTAAATGTTTTATGGCTTTCAACTCCCTATCTGTATGGCTAAGCTGTGAAATCCTTTTTTCATCCAGATTCAACACAAAATGGATGCTGCATTTCCTGCTTTTGCTTTTATACAGACTTTTATAGTTCCACCTAATTGACTATACTATACGATGTGATGAGAAAAAATCTTTTTGGGAAACTCTGCTTAGCCATGCCCAAGATATTATTTGAATCTATTCAATTTGCTTATCTCTAGCCATAAAGAATTTCCACCAATGTGTTCAAACTCTTGGAACAATTTTCCATTCATTGGAAATTGGAACTGTTTGCTTATAGTACCATATATGTAACATTTATTATTAACCATTGAAAACCAATTATGTTAATGATACATGCTATGTCCAATGTTAAAGATGTCTAATATAACAAACAATAACCATGATGAACCATTGTCTAAAATTAATATTGTTCAATCTCTGGCATGCAAAGTCATATCAGCCTGTTGAAAGGGCATGTGTTAAAGGGAATCCGTCAGCTGATTTTTGCTATATCATCTGAAAGCAGCATAATATAGGCAAAGAGACCCTAAATCCAATGATGAATCATTTTTAGATTTAGAATGAAGCAAAGCTAAGAAAGCAAACACCACCCACACCAGGCTCTCCGTGCACAAAGTCCATAGACTAGTGAGATGCTTAGCACAGGGGGAGGAGGTGCTGTCAGACTAATGTAGTACAGCAATTTTAATCTCTTAGTGATACATCTTTCACAGTTAGTAAACAGCAGTACATACTTTTACAAGTTACACATCTCTGAATTCTGTATTTCAGCCTCCATCACCTGCCATCTTCAGATTACATGGCAAAGACCTTCTAATAGATTCCCTTTATATACCATTCTATTGCTTTATGTTTCATCTGCCACCACAATTGGTGTGTAAAGATAACTCAACAAAAAATATAGCACCATTATCATAATGATAGAATACGTTCCATAATCATATTATTTATTATAATGCTCATATGAGGGACTCATAGGCGGACCGATCGCCAGAAGACATCACAAGAACAGAAAAAAATACGATCAAACAGATCCAAAGTAAAAAGATGTAGATACTTTATTAATGAATATGGGCAATGGGTCTTTATTCTGAGTATTTGAATTAATGGCTATTTGCTAATTATATTGTGTGTGTTATATGACCTTAAGCGCGCACTCTGCGTCCCAGCTTTGTTTATAGCACGTATGCACCTTTTTCTCCCCCATTCTCCCTTTACCCTGACTTATAATATCCAATAAAATATTTATAGCCTTTTACTTTGGACCTGTTTGATTGTATTTTTTTCTGTTCTTGTCACAATTGGTGTGTGATCCCTTTGCCATACCTCAATTTTTAATTTAGCCTGTATATTTTTCTGCCTGTCTGTGTGCCTCTCTCTATCTTTTCCCTTAAATATTGCCTTCAACTTTGTTTCTCTTGTTTGATCTCTAGCTTGGACTTTCGACTCTGTCTCCTTCCCAGCCTCCTTTTCATCCTCTCTAACTCTGCTTTGACACTTTCTTCTGCCTCTGCAGGACTATAATTTAGAGAGCTAACTGATTAGGGACATATTTCCTTGCCCAGGAGGGTGAAGACCAGCAGCAGCGTGAGACTCCATAGGGTTCCTTCAAAGTAAATCTGCCTGCCAGTTTACATATGCTATGAAAATAACAGAGCCGTTATGTGTTCACTTTTTGCAATTCTGACTGGGCTATTTAGTCTTGCTTGACCCTTTAGTCAGTACAGGTACCACCTTCTCCGGAGTACGTCTCATGCTGCTCTTAGGCCACCAGATCATAACAGTACAACTGGCCAGTAATGAGTTAACCGCATCTCAGAAGAAGGGAAGGAAAGTGCTGAGCCATTTTTTTTTCTGTAGTCTGTTGTGTTTTTTTTTTTTTCCCTCTTTACTTCTGGGCGGCTTAGGAGTTCGGCGCTGGTATGGATGTTCAGGGATTGGCTTCTCGTGTGGATCAACTTGCTGCTAGAGTACAGGGTATTTCCGATTATATCGTTCAGACTCCGGTTTCAGAGCCTAGAATTCCAACTCCTGATTTGTTTTTTGGGGACAGGTCCAAATTTTTGAGCTTTAAAAATAACTGTAAACTGTTTTTTGCTCTGAAACCCCGTTCCTCTGGTGATCCCACCCAGCAGGTTAAAATTGTTATATCTCTGCTGCGTGGTGACCCCCAGGATTGGGCATTTGCCCTGGAACTTGGGAATCCGGCGTTGTTTAATGTAGACACCTTTTTCCAGGTGCTTGGGTTATTGTATGATGAACCTAATTCAGTGGATCATGCTGAGAAGACCTTGTTGGCCATGTGTCAGGGTCAAGAAGCGGCAGAATCATATTGCCAGAAATTTAGAAAATGGTCTGTACTGACTAAATGGAATGAGGATGCCTTGGCGGCAATTTTCAGAAAGGGTCTTTCTGAATCCGTTAAAGATGTTATGGTGGGGTTCCCCACGCCTGCTGGTCTGAGTGATTCTATGTCTCTGGCCATTCAGATTGATCAGCGCTTGCGCGAGCACAGAGTTGTGCACACTATGGCATTGTCTTCCGAGCGGAGTCCTGAGCCTATGCAGTGTGATAGGATTGTGTCTAGAGCTGAACAACAAGGATTCAGACGTCAGAATAGGTTGTGTTTTTACTGCGGCGATTCTGCTCATGTTATTTCTGATTGCCCTAAGCGTACCAAGAGAATCGCTAGTTCTGTTACCATCAGTACTGTACAACCTAAATTTCTGTTATCTGTGACCCTGATCTGCTCATTATCGTCATTTTCTGTCATGGCATTTGTGGATTCAGGCGCCGCTCTAAACCCAATGGACTTAGAATTTGCCAGACATTGTGGTTTCCCCTTGCAGCCTTTGCAGAGTCCTATTCCTTTGAGGAGCATTGATGCTACACCGTTGGCTAAAAATAAACCTCAGTTTTGGACACAGCTGACCATGTGCATGGTGCCAGCCCATCAGGAAGATTGTCGTTTTCTGGTGTTGCATAATTTGCATGATGCTATTGTGCTGGGTTTCCCATGGTTACAGGTGCATAATCCGGTATTAGATTGGAAATCTATGTCTGTGACTAGTTGGGGTTGTCAGGGGGTTCTGTTATGACCCCAATGGCAGAGGGTCTCAGGAATAAATACCAAGTCTGCAAACACAAAAAACCAGCTCATAGGGCAGTGGTAACTGGGCTGACCATATATCTAATCCTAGCACCACAAATAGAAGTAGCCGGGGAACGTGCCTACGTTGGTTCTAGACGTCTCGCGCCAGCCGGAGAACTAACTAACCCTAGAAGGGAAAAGAGAGACCTTTCTTGCCTCCAGAGAAAAGACCCCAAAAGTTGGATACAAGCCCCCAACAAATAATAACGGTGAGGTAAGAGGAAAAGACAAACATAAGAATAAGCTAGGTATTTAGCAAAGAGAGGCCCACTAGCTAATAGCAGAATATAGTAAGATGACTTATATGGTCAGCAAAAACCCTATTAAAATATCCACGCTGGATATTCAAGAACCCCCGAACCGTCTAACGGCCGGGGGGAGAACACCAGCCCCCTAGAGCTTCCAGCAAGGTCAGAAATCACATTTAGTACAAGCTGGACAAAAATAGTAGCAAAGCAAGTAACTCAAAAAACAAAGAAGCAAGACTTAGCTTAATTTTGCAAGAGCCAGGACCAGCAGACAGGAGCAACAGAAGGATCTGATTACAACGATGCCAGGCACTGGACTAAGGATCCAGGAAGTTAATATAGCGACACCCCTGGACTAACGACCCAGGTGAGTGCCAAACAGAAAAAAGACAATCCCAGAGTCATACCACTAGTGACCACAAGAGGGAGCCAAAAAGTCTAATTCACAACAGTACCCCCCCCTTAAGGAGGGGTCACCGAACCCTCACCAAGACCACCAGGGCGATCAGGATGAGCAGCGTGAAAGGCACGAACTAAATCGGCCGCATGCACATCAGAGGCAACCACCCAGGAATTATCCTCCTGACCATAGCCCTTCCACTTGACCAGGTACTGAAGCCTCCGCCTGGAGAGACGAGAATCCAAGATCTTCTCCACCACGTACTCCAACTCGCCCTCAACCAACACCGGAGCAGGAGGCTCAACAGAAGGAACCACAGGTACAACGTACCGCCGCAACAAAGACCTATGGAACACGTTGTGAATGGCAAACGACACAGGAAGATCCAAGCGAAAGGACACAGGACCAAGGATTTCCAATATCTTGTAAGGACCGATGAAGCGAGGCTTAAATTTAGGAGAGGAGACCTTCATAGGAACAAATCGAGAAGACAGCCATACCAAATCCCCAACACGAAGTCGGGGACCCACACCGCGGCGGCGGTTGGCAAAACGCTGAGCCTTCTCTTGTGACAACTTTAAGTTGTCCACCACATGATTCCAGATCTGCTGCAACCTATCCACCACAGAATCCACCCCAGGACAGTCAGAAGGCTCCACATGTCCCGAGGAAAAACGAGGATGGAAACCAGAGTTGCAGAAAAATGGCGAAACCAATGTAGCGGAACTAGCCCGATTATTAAGGGCAAACTCAGCCAATGGCAAGAAGGTCACCCAATCATCCTGATCCGCAGAAACAAAACACCTCAAATAAGCCTCCGGAGTCTGATTAGTTCGCTCCGTTTGTCCATTAGTCTGAGGATGAAAGGCAGACGAAAACGACAACTCAATGCCCATCCTAGCACAAAAGGATCGCCAGAACCTGGAAACAAACTGGGATCCTCTGTCAGACACAATATTCTCAGGAATGCCGTGTAAACGAACCACATTCTGAAAGAACACAGGAACCAGATCGGAAGAGGAAGGCAGCTTAGGCAAAGGAACCAAATGGACCATCTTGGAGAAGCGATCACATATCACCCAGATAACAGACATGCCCTGAGACACCGGGAGATCTGAAATGAAATCCATGGAAATGTGTGTCCAAGGCCTCTTCGGGACAGGCAAGGGCAAGAGCAACCCGCTGGCATGCGAACAGCAAGGCTTAGCTCGAGCACAAGTCCCACAGGACTGCACAAACGACCGCACATCCCGTGACAAGGAAGGCCACCTGTTGTGATTTTGCTTTTTGCTCCCTCTAGTGGTCATTAGTGATTTGACTCTGGAGCGTCTGTCTTTTCCTATATCCTCACCTGGGCCGTTAGTTCAGGGGCGTTGCTATATAAGCTCCCTGGACCTTCAGTTCAATGCCTGGCATCGTTGAAATCAGAGCTAATCTGTTGTGCTCTTGTCCTATGATCCTGGTTCCTGTATTTCAAGCTAAGTCTGCTTCTTTGCTTTTTGCTTTTGTTTTGTTTGGTATTTTTGTCCAGCTTGTTCCTATCTGTATCCTGACCTTTGCTGCAAGCTCTAGGGGGCTGGTGTTCTCCCCCCGGACCGTTAGACGGTTCGGGGGTTCTTGAATCTCCAGCGTGGATTTTTATAGGGTTTTTGTTGACCAGATAATTTATCTTGCTATATTCTGCTATTAGTAAGCTGGCCTCTCTTTGCTGAACCTGGTTCATTTCTGTGTTTGTCATTTCCTCTTACCTCACCGTTATTATTTGTGGGGGGCTTGTATCTTGCTTTGGGGTCCCTTTCTCTGGAGGCAAGAGAGGTCTTTGTTTTCTTCTCCTAGGGGTAGTTAGATTCTCTGGCTGGCGCGAGTCATCTAGCGATCACCGTAGGCATGATCCCCGGCTACTTCTAGTGTTGGCGTTAGGAGTAGCTATTTGGTCAACCCAGTTACCACAGCCCTATGAGCTGGATTTTTGTATCTTGCAGACTTACACATTCCTCTGAGACCCTGTCCACTGGGGTCATAACAGTATGCCAGGCCAGTATTAAATGTTTAATGCATTGCAGAAGTGGGATTATAAGAAAGAAAATTTTGAGTTTTTTTTTTCCCTCTCTCATTTTTTTTTTTTCTTTTCCCCTTTACCTCAGAGTGGCTTAAGCTTGCTGCAGACATGAATGTCCAGACCTTGATTACAAGTGTGGACCAGCTTGCCGCTCGTGTGCAGGGTATACAAGATTATGTTACCAGAAATCCTAGGTCTGAACCCAAGATTCCGATTCCTGAACTGTTTTCAGGAGACCGATTTAAGTTTAGGAATTTCAGGAATAATTGTAAATTATTTTTGTCCCTGAAACCTTGTTCGTCTGGAGACTCTGCTCAACAAGTAAAAATTGTTATTTCATTCTTACGGGGTGACCCTCAGGATTGGGCTTTTTCGTTGGCGCCAGGAGATCCGGCATTGGCTGATATTGATGCGTTTTTTCTGGCGCTCGGTTTACTTTATGAGGAACCCAATCTTGAGATTCAGGCAGAGAAAGCCTTGCTGGCTATGTCTCAGGGCCAGGATGAGGCTGAGGTGTATTGCCAAAAATTTCGGAAATGGTCCGTGCTGACACATTGGAACGAGTGTGCACTGGCCGCTAATTTTAGAAATGGCCTTTCTGAGGCCATTAAGAATGTTATGGTGGGTTTTCCCATTCCCACAGGTCTGAATGATACCATGTCCCTGGCTATTCAAATTGACCGGCGGTTGCGGGAGCGCAAAACCGCAAATTCCCTCATGTTGTTGTCTGAACAGACACCTGATGTGATGCAATGTGATAGAAAAACCGCAAATTCCCTCATGGTGTTGTCTGAACGGACACCTGATTTGATGCAATGTGATAGAATCCTGACTAGAAATGAGAGGAAAATTCATAGACGCCGGAATGGCTTGTGCTACTACTGTGGTGATTCTACACATGTTATCTCAGCATGCTCTAAACGTATATCTAAGGTTGTTAGTCCTGTCACCGTTGGTAATTTGCATCCTAAGTTTATTCTGTCTGTAACTTTGATTTGCTCACTGTCATCTTATCCTGTCATGGCGTTTGTAGATTCAGGTGCTGCCCTGAGTCTTATGGATCTCTCATTTGCTAAGCGCTGTGGTTTTATTCTTGAACCATTAGAAAATCCTATCCCTCTTAGGGGTATTGATGCTACGCCATTGGCAGAAAATAAGCCGCAGTATTGGACACAGGTTACCATGTGCATGACTCCTGAACACCGCGAGGTGATACGTTTTCTCGTTCTACATAAAATGCATGATTTGGTTGTTTTGGGGCTGCCATGGTTACAGACTAGTGTTGAGCGATACCGTCCGATACTTGAAAGTATCGGTATCGGAAAGTATCGGCCGATACCGGCAAAGTATCGGATCCAATCCGATACCGATACCCGATACCAATACAAGTCAATGGGACTCATGTATCGGACGGTATTCCTGATGGTTCCCAGGGTCTGAAGGAGAGGAAACTCTCCTTCAGACCCTGGGATCCATATAAATGTGTAAAATAAAGAATTAAAATAAAAAATATCGCTATACTCACCTGTCCGACGCAGCCGGGACCTCAGCGAGGGAACCGGCAGCGTTGTTTGTTTAAAATTCGCGCTTTTACTTGGTTACGTGAAGTCCCGGCTTGTGATTGGTCAGGGCGGCCATGTTGCCGGGACGCGGACCAATCACAGCAAGCCGTGACGAAATTACGTCACGGCTTGCTGTGATTGGTCCGCGTCCCGGCAACATGGCCGCCATTAACCAATCACAAGCCGTGACGTCACGGGAGGCTGGACATGCGCGTATTTTGAAAAGCGCGCGTGTCCAGCCTCCAGTGACGTCCCGGCTTGTGATTGGTTAATGGCGGCCATGTTGCCGGGACGTCACTGGAGGCTGGACACGCGCGCTTTTCAAAATACGCGCATGTCCAGCCTCCCGTGACGTCACGGCTTGTGATTGGTTAATGGCGGCCATGTTGCCGGGACGTCACTGGAGGCTGGACACGCGCGCTTTTCAAAATACGCGCATGTCCAGCCTCCCGTGACGTCCCGGCTTGTGATTGGTTAATGGCGGCCATGTTGCCGGGACGTCACTGGAGGCTGGACACGCGCGCTTTTCAAAATACGCGCATGTCCAGCCTCCCGTGACGTCACGGCTTGTGATTGGTTAATGGCGGCCATGTTGCCGGGACGTCACTGGAGGCTGGACACGCGCGCTTTTCAAAATACGCGCATGTCCAGCCTCCCGTGACGTCACGGCTTGTGATTGGTTAATGGCGGCCATGTTGCCGGGACGTCACTGGAGGCTGGACACGCGCGCTTTTCAAAATACGCGCATGTCCAGCCTCCCGTGACATCACGGCTTGTGATTGGTTAATGGCGGCCATGTTGCCGGGACGCGGACCAATCACAGCAAGCCGTGACGTAATTTCGTCACGGCTTGCTGTGATTGGTCCGCGTCCCGGCAACATGGCCGCCCTGACCAATCACAAGCCGGGACTTCACGTAACCAAGTAAAAGCGCGAAATTTAAACAAACAACGCTGCCGGTTCCCTCGCTGAGGTCCCGGCTGCGTCGGACAGGTGAGTATAGCGATATTTTTTATTTTAATTCTCTTTTTTACACATTATTACATTAATGTTGTTGCGATACCCGATACCCGATACCACAAAAGTATCGGATCTCGGTATCGGAAATTCCGATACAGCAAGTATCGGCCGATACCCGATACTTGCAGTATCGGAATGCTCAACACTATTACAGACCCATAATCCAGTCCTTGACTGGAAGGCTATGTCAGTGTCTAGTTGGGGCTGTCGTGGTATTCATGAGGATTCCCTGCCTGTGTCTATTGCTTCTTCTACGCCTTCGGAAGTTCCGGAGTACTTGTCTGATTATCAGGATGTCTTTAGCGAGTCCAGGTCCAGTGCATTGCCTCCTCATAGGGAATGTGACTGTGCAATAGATTTGATTCCAGGCAGTAAATTTCCTAAGGGAAGACTATTTAATCTGTCGATACCTGAACATACCGCTATGCGTTCATATATCAACGAGTCTCTGGAGAAAGGACACATCCGTCCGTCTTCTTCCCCTCTTGGTGCGGGATTCTTTTTTGTGGCTAAAAAGGACGGATCTTTGAGGCCTTGTATTGACTATCGGCTTTTAAATAAGATCACTGTCAAATTTCAGTATCCTTTGCCGCTGTTGTCTGACTTGTTTGCCCGGATTAAAGGTGCCAAGTGGTTTACCAAGATAGACCTTCGTGGTGCGTACAACCTTGTGCGCATTAAGCAAGGGGATGAATGGAAAACCGCATTCAATACGCCCGAAGGTCATTTTGAGTACTTGGTGATGCCTTTTGGGCTCTCTAATGCCCCTTCAGTTTTTCAGTCCTTTATGCATGACATTTTCCGGAACTATCTGGATAAATTTCTGATCGTTTATCTGGATGATATTCTGTTTTTTTCTGATAATTGGGACTCGCATGTGGAGCAGGTCAGGATGGTCTTTAAAATTTTGCGTGAAAATTCTTTGTTTGTCAAGGGCTCAAAGTGTCTTTTTGGTGTACAGAAGGTTCCCTTTTTGGGGTTCATTTTTTCCCCTTCTGCTGTGGAGATGGACCCAGTCAAGGTCCGAGCTATTCTTGATTGGACTCAGCCCTCGTCAGTTAAGAGTCTTCAGAAGTTCTTGGGTTTCGCTAACTTCTACCGTCGTTTTATCGCTAACTTTTCTAGCATTGTGAAACCTTTGACGGATATGACCAAGAAGGGCTCCGATGTGGTTAATTGGGCTCCTGCTGCCGTGGAGGCTTTCCAGGAGTTGAAACGTCGGTTTACTTCGGCGCCTGTTTTGTGCCAGCCTGATGTCTCGCTTCCCTTTTAAGTTGAGGTGGATGCTTCAGAGATTGGAGCAGGGGCCGTTTTGTCGCAGAGAGGCCCTGGTTGCTCTGTTATGAGACCTTGAGCCTTTTTCTCTAGGAAGTTTTCGCCTGCGGAGCAAAATTATGATGTGGGCAATCGGGAGTTGTTGGCCATGAAATGGGCATTTGAGGAGTGGCGTCATTGGCTCGAGGGTGCTAAGCATCGTGTGGTGGTCTTGACTGATCACAAAAATCTGATGTATCTCGAGTCTGCTAAACGCCTGAATCCTAGACAGGCCCGCTGGTCATTGTTTTTCTCCCGTTTTGACTTTGTTGTCTCGTATTTACCAGGTTCAAAGAATGTGAAGGCCGATGCTCTTTCCAGGAGCTTTGTGCCTGATGCTCCTGGAGTCGCTGAACCTGTTGGTATTCTTAAGGATGGTATTATCTTGTCAGCTATTTCTCCAGATCTGCGACGTGTGTTGCAGAGATTTCAGGCTGTTAGGCCTGATTCTTGTCCACCTGACAGACTGTTTGTGCCTGATAAGTGGACCAGCAGAGTCATTTCCGAGGTTCATTCCTCGGTGTTGGCAGGTCACCCAGGAATTTTTGGCACCAGAGATCTGGTGGCCAGATCCTTTTGGTGGCCTTCCTTGTCTAGGGATGTACGGTCATTTGTACAGTCCTGTGGGACTTGTGCTCGAGCTAAGCCTTGCTGTTCTCGTGCCAGCGGGTTGCTCTTGCCCTTGCCTGTCCCTAAGAGACCTTGGACACATATCTCCATGGATTTCATTTCTGATCTTCCGGTGTCTCAGGGCATGTCTGTTATCTGGGTGATATGTGATCGCTTCTCCAAGATGGTCCATTTGGTTCCTTTGCCTAAGCTGCCTTCCTCTTCCGATCTGGTTCCTGTGTTTTTCCAGAACGTGGTTCGTTTGCACGGCATCCCTGAGAATATTGTGTCAGACAGAGGATCCCAGTTCGTTTCCAGATTCTGGCGATCCTTTTGTAGTAGGATGGGCATTGACTTGTCGTTTTCGTCTGCTTTCCATCCTCAGACTAATGGACAGACGGAGCGAACTAATCAGACTTTGGAGGCTTATTTGAGGTGTTTTGTCTCTGCTGATCAGGACGATTGGGTGACCTTCTTGCCGTTAGCTGAGTTTGCCCTTAATAATCGGGCTAGTTCCGCCACCTTGGTTTCGCCGTTTTTCTGCAACTCTGGTTTCCATCCTCATTTTTCTTCGGGTCATGTGGAACCTTCAGACTGCCCTGGGGTGGATTCTGTGGTGGATAGGTTGCAGCGGATCTGGAATCTTGTGGTGGACAACTTGAAGTTGTCACAGGAGAGGGCTCAGCGCTTTGCCAACCGCCGCCGCGGTGTGGGTCCCCGACTACGTGTTGGGGATTTGGTGTGGCTTTCTTCCCGCTTTGTTCCTATGAAGGTTTCCTCTCCCAAGTTTAAACCTCGTTTTATTGGTCCTTACAAGATATTGGAAATTCTTAATCCTGTATCCTTTCGCCTGGATCTTCCTGTGTCGTTTGCTATCCACAACGTGTTTCATAGGTCCTTGTTGCGGCGGTACGTTGTGCCTGTGGTTCCTTCTGCTGAGCCTCCTGCTCCGGTGTTGGTTGAGGGCGAGTTGGAGTACGTGGTGGAGAAGATCTTGGATTCTCGTCTCTCCAGGCGGAGGCTTCAGTACCTGGTCAAGTGGAAGGGCTATGGTCAGGAAGATAATTCCTGGGTGGTCGCCTCTGATGTTCATGCGGCCGATTTAGTTCGTGCCTTTCACGCCGCTCATCCTGATCGCCCTGGTGGTCGTGGTGAGGGTTCGGTGACCCCTCACTAAGGGGGGGGTACTGTTGTGATTTTGCTTTTTGCTCCCTCTAGTGGTCATTAGTGATTTGACTCTGGAGCGTCTGTCTTTTCCTATATCCTCACCTGGGCCGTTAGTTCAGGGGCGTTGCTATATAAGCTCCCTGGACCTTCAGTTCAATGCCTGGCATCGTTGAAATCAGAGCTAATCTGTTGTGCTCTTGTCCTATGATCCTGTTTCCTGTATTTCAAGCTAAGTCTGCTTCTTTGCTTTTTGCTTTTGTTTTGTTTGGTATTTTTGTCCAGCTTGTTCCTATCTGTATCCTGACCTTTGCTGGAAGCTCTAGGGGGCTGGTGTTCTCCCACCGGACCGTTAGACGGTTCGGGGGTTCTTGAATCTCCAGCGTGGATTTTTATAGGGTTTTTGTTGACCAGATAATTTATCTTGCTATATTCTGCTATTAGTAAGCTGGCCTCTCTTTGCTGAACCTGGTTCATTTCTGTGTTTGTCATTTCCTCTTACCTCACCGTTATTATTTGTGGGGGGCTTGTATCTTGCTTTGTGGTCCCTTTCTCTGGAGGCAAGAGAGGTCTTTGTTTTCTTCTCCTAGGGGTAGTTAGATTCTCCGGCTGGCGCGAGTCATCTAGCGATCACCGTAGGCATGATCCCCGGCTACTTCTAGTGTTGGCGTTAGGAGTAGCTATTTGGTCAACCCAGTTACCACAGCCCTATGAGCTGGATTTTTGTATCTTGCAGACTTACACGTTCCTCTGAGACCCTGTCCACTGGGGTCATAACAGCCACCAAAAGGACCTAGCCACCAGATCTCTGGTGCCAAAAATTCCCGGATGCCCTGCCAACACCGAGGAATGAACCTCGGAAATGACTCTGCTGGTCCACTTATCAGGAACAAACAGTCTGTCAGGTGGACAAGAGTCAGGTCTACCAGCCTGAAATCTCTGCAACACACGTCGCAAATCCGGAGAAATGGCTGACAAGATAACTCCCTCTTTAAGAATACCAACTGGTTCTGCGACTCCCGGAGAGTCAGGCACAAAGCTCCTTGAAAGAGCATCAGCCTTCACATTCTTTGAACCTGGTAAATACGAGACCACAAAGTCAAAACGGGAGAAAAACAATGACCAGCGGGCCTGTCTAGGATTCAGGCGTTTAGCAGACTCGAGATACATCAGATTTTTGTGATCAGTCAAGACCACCACACGATGCTTAGCACCCTCGAGCCAATGACGCCACTCCTCAAATGCCCACTTCATGGCCAACAACTCCCGATTGCCAACATCATAATTCCGCTCAGCAGGCGAAAACTTCCTCGAGAAAAAGGCACAAGGTCTCATCACAGAGCAACCAGGGCCTCTCTGCGACAAAACGGCCCCTGCCCCAATCTCAGAAGCATCCACTTCAACCTGAAAGGGAAGTGAGACATCAGGCTGGCACAAAACAGGCGCCGAAGTAAACCGGCGCTTCAACTCCTGGAAAGCCTCCACGGCTGCAGGAGCCCAGTTAGCAACATCAAAACCTTTCTTGGTCATATCCGTCAAAGGTTTAGCAATGCTAGAAAAATTAGCAATAAAACGACGGTAGAAGTTAGCAAAACCCAAGAACTTCTGAAGACTCTTAACTGACGTGGGTTGAGTCCAATCATGAATAGCACGGACCTTGACTGGGTCCATCTCCACCGCAGAAGGGGAAAAAATAAACCCCAAAAAGGGAATCTTCTGTACTCCAAAGAGACACTTTGAGCCCTTAACAAATAAAGCATTCTCACGCAAAACCTGAAACACCATCCTGACCTGCTCTACATGCGAGTCCCAGTCATCAGAAAAAAACAGAATATCATCCAGATAAACGATCATAAATTTATCCAGATACTTCCGGAAAATATCATGCATAAAGGACTGAAACACTGAAGGAGCATTAGAGAGCCCAAAAGGCATCACCAAGTACTCAAAATGACCTTCGGGCGTATTAAACGCGGTTTTCCATTCATCTCCTCGCTTAATGCGCACAAGGTTGTACGCACCACGAAGATCTATCTTGGTGAACCACTTGGCACCTTTAATTCGGGCAAACAAGTCTGACAATAGAGGCAAAGGATACTGAAATTTAACAGTGATTTTATTCAAAAGCCGATAGTCAATACAAGGTCTCAAAGATCCGTCCTTCTTGGCCACAAAAAAGAATCCCGCACCGAGAGGGGAAGAGGAAGGACGGATATGCCCCTTCTCCAGAGATTCCTTGATATACGAACGCATTGCGGTATGCTCAGGTACAGACAGATTAAATAGTCTTCCCTTAGGAAATTTGCTATCTGGAATCAAATCTATGGCACAGTCACAGTCCCTATGAGGAGGCAGGACACTGGACCTGGACTCGCTGAACACATCCTGATAATCAGACAAATACTCAGGAACTTCCGAAGGAGTAGAGGAAGCAATAGACACCGGCGGGGAATCACCATGAATACCCTGACAGCCCCAACTTGACACAGACATTGCCTTCCAATCCAAGACTGGATTATGAGTCTGTAACCATGGCAACCCCAAAACGACCAAATCATGCATTTTATGCAGAACAAGAAAATGAATCACCTCCCGATGTTCAGGAGTCATGCACATGGTTACCTGTGTCCAAAACTGCGGTTTATTTTCCGCCAATGGCGTAGCATCAATACCCCTCAGAGGGATAGGATTAACCAACGGCTCAAGAACAAAACCACAGCGCTTGGCAAATGACAGATCCATAAGACTCAGGGCAGCACCTGAATCCACAAACGCCATAACAGGGTAAGAGGACAATGAGCAAATTAAAGTCACAGACAAAATAAATTTAGGTTGCAAATTACCAATGGCGACAGGACTAACAACCCT
This sequence comes from Ranitomeya variabilis, assembly GCF_051348905.1. Classification (NCBI taxonomy): domain Eukaryota; kingdom Metazoa; phylum Chordata; class Amphibia; order Anura; family Dendrobatidae; genus Ranitomeya; species Ranitomeya variabilis. The sequence continues at coordinate 216,626,217 of NC_135234.1, read as the reverse complement.
TGTTAGGCGTTTAGAGCATGCTGATATAACATGTGTAGAATCACCACAGTAAAAACGCAACCCATTCTGACGTCTATGATTTTTCCGCTCATTTCTGGTCTGAATTCTATCACATTGCATCAAATCAGGTGTTTGTTTAGACAACACCACCAGAGAATTAGCGGTTTTGCTCTCCCGCAAACGCCGGTCAATTTGAATAGCCAGCGCCATGGAATCATTCAGACTTGTAGGAATGGAGAAACCCACCATCACATTCTTAATGGCTTCAGAAAGGCCATTTCTGAAGTTTGCGGCCAGAGCACACTCATTCCACTGAGTAAGCACGGACCATTTCCGAAATTTTTGGCAATACACTTCAGCTTCATCCTGGCCCTGAGAAATAGCCAGCAAGGCTTTTTCTGCCTGAACCTCAAGATTGGGTTCCTCGTAAAGCAATCCGAGCGCCAGAAAAAACGCATCAATATTTGCCAATGCCGGATCTCCTGGCGCTAGCGAGAAGGCCCAATCCTGAGGGTCACCCCGTAAAAAAGAGATAACAATTTTAACTTGCTGAACTGAGTCTCCAGATGAACGGGGTCTCAGAGATAGAAACAATTTACAATTATCCCTGAAATTCCTAAACTTAAATCGGTCTCCAGAAAACAGTTCAGGAATAGGTATTTTAGGTTCAGACATAGGACTACTGGTAACAAAATCTTGTATGCTTTGCACACGAGCAGCAAGCTGGTCCACACTTGTAATCAAGGTCTGGACATTCATGTCTGCAGCAAGCTCAAGCCACTCAGAGGTAAAGGGGAGGAAGAGAGGAAAAAAAAAAAATTCAGAATTTCCTTTCTTATATCCCACTTCTGCAATGCATTAAACATTCAATGTTGGCCTGGCATACTGTTATGACCCCAATGGCAGAGGGTCTCAGGAATAAATACCAAGTCTGCAAACACAAAAAACCAGCTCATAGGGCAGTGGTAACTGGGCTGACCATATATCTAATCCTAGCACCACAAATAGAAGTAGCCGGGGAACGTGCCTACGTTGGTTCTAGACGTTTCGCGCCAGGTATTTAGCAAAGAGAGGCCCACTAGCTAATAGCAGAATATAGTAAGATGACTTATATGGTCAGCAAAAACCCTATTAAAATATCCACGCTGGATATTCAAGAACCCCCGAACCGTATAACGGCCGGGGGGAGAACACCAGCCCCCTAGAGCTTCCAGCAAGGTCAAAAATCACATTTAGTACAAGCTGGACAAAAATAGTAGCAAAGCAAGTAACTCAAAAAACAAAGAAGCAAGACTTAGCTTAATTTTGCAAGAGCCAGGACCAGCAGACAGGAGCAACAGAAGGATCTGATTACAACGATGCCAGGCACTGGACTAAGGATCCAGGAAGTTAATATAGCGACACCCCTGGACTAACGACCCAGGTGAGTGCCAAACAGAAAAAAGACAATCCCAGAGTCATACCACTAGTGACCACAAGAGGGTGCCAAAAAGTCTAATTCACAACAGGGTTCATGGTGACGTTCCTTTGATGTCAATTGCCTCCTCCCCCTCTTCTGAAATTCCTGAGTTTTTGTCAGATTTCCAGGATGTATTCAATGAGCCCAAGTCCAGTTCCCTTCCACCGCATAGGGACTGTGATTGTGCTATTGACTTGATTCCAGGCTGTAAGTTCCCTAAGGGCCGACTTTTCAACCTGTCTGTGCCAGAACATACCACCATGCGGAGCTATGTTAAGGAGTCCTTGGAGAAGGGGCATATTCGGCCATCTTCTTCACCATTGGGAGCAGGTTTTTTTTTTGTTGCCAAGAAGGATGGCTCCTTGAGACCCTGTATTTATTATCGCCTCTTGAATAAGATCACGGTCAAGTTTCAATACCCTTTACCTCTGCTTTCCGATTTGTTTGCTAGGATTAAGGGGGTTAGTTGGTTTACTAAGATTGACCTTCGGGGGGCATATAATCTTGTTCGTATTAAGCAGGGTGACGAATGGAAAACTGCGTTTAATACGCCCGAAGGCCATTTTGAATACCTTGTGATGCCATTCGGACTCTCTAATGCTCCATCTGTGTTTCAGTCCTTCATGCATGATATATTTCGGAATTATCTTGATAAATTCATGATTGTATATTTGGATGATATTTTGATTTTTTCAGATGATTGGGAGTCTCATGTGAAACAAGTCAGGATGGTATTTCAGATCCTTCGTGATAATGCCTTGTTTGTGAAGGGGTCTAAGCGCCTCTTTGGAGTACAGAAGATTTCTTTTTTGGGCTTCATTTTTTCTCCCTCATCTATAGAAATGGATCCGGTTAAGGTTCAGGCCATTCATGATTGGATCCAGCCCACATCCGTGGAAAGCCTTCAGAAATTTTTGGGCTTTGCTAATTTTTATCGCCGTTTCATTGCCAACTTCTCCAGTGTGGTTAAACCCCTGACCGATATGACGAAAAAAGGCGCTGATGTGACGAATTGGTCCTCTGCGGCTGTTTCTGCCTTTCAGGAGCTTAAACGCCGATTTACTTCTGCCCCTGTGTTGCGTCAGCCGGATGTTTCTCTTCCTTTTCAGGTTGAGGTTGACGCTTCTGAGATTGGGGCAGGGGCCATTTTGTCTCAGAGGAATTCTGATGGTTCCTTGATGAAACCGTGTGCCTTCTTTTCTCAAAACTTTTCGCCTGCGGAACGCAATTATGATGTCGGCAATCGTGAGATGTTGGCTATGAAGTGGGCAGTTGAGGAGTGGCGACATTGGCTTGAGGGGGCCAAGCACCGTATTGTGGTCTTGACCTATCATAAGAATCTGATTTACCTCGAGTCTGCCAAACGGCTGAATCCTAGACAGGCCCGATGGTCCCTGTTTTTCTCCCGTTTTGATTTTGTGGTCTCGTATCTTCCGGGTTCTAAGAATGTTAAGGCTGATGCCCTCTCTAGGAGCTTTTTGCCTGATTCTCCTGGGGTCCTTGAGCTGGTCGGCATTCTGAAGGAAGGGGTGATTCTTTCTGCCATCTCCCCTGATTTACGACGGGTTCTTCAGGAATTTCTGATAAACCTGACCGCTGTCCAGTGGGGAAACTGTTTGTTCCTGACAGATGGACTAGTAAAGTGATTTCGGAGGTTCATTGTTCTGTGTTGGCTGGTCATCCTGGGATTTTTGGTACCAGAGATTTGGTTGGTAGGTCCTTTTGGTGGCCTTCCTTGTCACGGGATGTGCATTCTTTTGTGCAGTCCTGTGGGACTTGTGCGCGGGCCAAGCCTTGCTGTTCCCGCGCTAGTGGGTTGCTTTTACCTTTGCCGGTCTCTGAGAGGCCTTGGACGCATATTTCTATGGATTTTATTTCGGATCTTCCGGTTTCCCAGAGGATGTCGGTTATCTGGGTGGCTTGTGACCGGTTTTCTAAGATGGTTCATTTGGTACCTTTGCCTAAATTGCCTTCCTCTTCTGATTTGGTTCCGTGGTTTTTTCAGCATGTGGTTCGTTTGCATGGTATTCCGGAGAATATTGTGTCCGATAGAGGTTCCCAGTTTGTTTCTAGGTTTTGGCGGGCCTTTTGTGCTAGGCTGGGCATTGATTTGTCTTTTTCTTCCGCATTTCATCCTCAGACAAATGGCCAAACCGAACGAACTAATCAGACTTTGGAAACTTATTTGAGATGCTTTGTGTCTGCTGATCAGGATGATTGGGTGGCTTTCTTGCCATTGGCGAGTTTGCCCTTAATAATCGGGCTAGTTCTGCTACCTTGGTTTCACCCTTCTTTTGTAACTCTGGTTTTCATCCTCGTTTTTCTTCAGGGCAGGTTGAGCCTTCTGATTGTCCTGGGGTGGACTCTGTGGTTGACAGGTTGCAGCAAATTTGGGCTCAGGTTGTTGACAATTTTGTGTTGTCTCAGGAGGGGGCTCAGCGTTTTGCTAACCTTCGTCGGTGTGTTGGTTCCCGGCTTCGGGTTGGGGATTTGGTCTGGTTGTCTTCCCGTCATGTTGCTATGAAGGTTTCTTCCCCTAAGTTTAAGCCTCGGTTTATTGGCCCTTATAGGATTTCTGAGATTATCAATCCAGTGTCTTTTCGTTTGGCCCTTCCAGCCTCTTTTTCCATCCATAATGTTTTTCATAGATCTTTGTTGCGGAAATATGTGGTGCCCGTTGTTCCCTCTGTTGATCCTCCTGCCCCGGTGTTGATTGATGGGGAGTTGGAGTATGTGGTTGAGAAGATTTTGGATTCTCGTTTTTCGAGGCGGAAGCTTCAGTATCTTGTCAAATGGAAGGGTTATGGCCAGGAGGATAATTCTTGGGTTGTTGCCTCCGATGTTCATGCTGAGGATTTGGTTCGTGCCTTTCATTTGGCTCGTCTGGATTGGCCTGGGGGCTCTGGTGAGGGTTCGGTGACCCCTCCTCAAGGGGGGGTACTGTTGTGAATTCTGCTCTTGGGCTCCCTCCGGTGGTTATAAGTGGTAGCACTGCTGTCTCTGGATCGCAGCATTTATCAGGTGTGTTCACTTTTTGCAATTCTGACTGGGCTATTTAGTCTTGCTTGACCCTTTAGTCAGTACAGGTACCACCTTCTCCGGAGTACGTCTCACGCTGCTCTTAGGCCACCAGATCATAACAGAAACAAGACGCTGTGCCCTGTTAACCCCACAGGAGTTCACAGCTAACTGCCGAGCTGAAGGCAGTGTGTGGTCACACACACATACAATCTCCTCACCGGAGAAGCTGGTATTCTAGGGGCTTATTTCAGCCGGGGCCCTAGATCCACACACACAATCTCCTCGCCGGAGGTGCCGGCATTCTAGGGGCTTATTTCAGCCGAGTCCCTGAACACACACATAAATGTGACCACACTGGCGCATGCACAAAACTGATTCAATACTAGCGCATGGCCGTGCGGTCATGAGAATAGCTGCAGCAAGAACAGGGCCTTCCTAGAAGGACCAATGAGAGGCTGCTACAGAGCCTGAGCACCTTCAGGACCTTCCTAGAGGACCAATGGATTTAGCTGCAGTATCTGAACATGTGACCCTCGATCTCCACTGAGAGATCTTACTCTGGGCATGCTCAGAACGAGAAAAGCAGGACTTAGTCCCAGAAGCGTCTGCTCGCCGCTGCCCAGTACTGGGTTTAATGGCAGAAGCTGGAAAAGCAGCAGTAACCCTTTGGAAAGAGTCAGACACTGGGACCGACGTCTCCGCTGAGCAGGCTCCACTGCGGCTGGAGAAGGATGGGAGACCGCAGCGGAGATGGATCGAGATTCCCCCTGTGCAGAGGCGGTATCTTGACCCCTAACATTACCCCCCCTAGGGCCCCCTCCCCCTGGACCTCGCTACGCTCAAAGGCAGCAATGAGCTGCGGAGCTCGAATATGCTCAGCAGGCTCCCAGGACCTGTCCTCTGGGCCATAACCCCTCCAATCCACCAAATAAAATTTTTTGCCACGTACCACCTTGCACCCCAAGATAGCGTTCACCTCGTAATCATCCGAAGATGAACCTGATGTCCCGGCAGATGACTCGGAAAACCGGGACATGAATACGGGCTTCAAGAGGGACACTGTTATGATCCAGTGACCTTGGAGCCGCTTGAGACTTTCTCAGGAGTAGGTGGAACCTGTACTGACCGCAAACCCTAAACTGTCACCGCAACTAGAAGTAGCCGTGGGGTGTACCTAACACATCCTAGACACCTCGACACAGCCGGAGGACTAAATACCCCTATAGATGGAAATGGGAATTCTATCTTGCCTCAGATCAGAACCCCAAAGGATAGGCAGCCCCCCACAAATATTGACTGTGCGTATTAGAGGAAAGACACACAGGCAGAAATCAGGATTTAGCAAAAGAGGCCACGCTAGCTAAATAGGAAAGGATAGGACAGAATACTAAGCGGTCAGTATTAAAACCCTAAAAATATCCACAGCAGATAATACAAAAATTCCACCATCTAACTAAAGACATGGAACGTATATCTGCATCTCCTGAGAATCCAACTTGACTGAAATATCCAAACACAGTCTAAGCTGGACAAGAAAAAACATTGAATAGTACTGAATTGTAAAGCACACAGCATGTGTGCTGTAGAAACAAAACCAGACACTTATCTTTGCTGATTTGGCAGCAGGGCAGGAGGAACCAGACAGAGATGCAAAACCTCCAAGAACAATGGACAACTGGCAAGGGCTAATGAATCCTGCACACCTAAATATCCCAGTCAGAGCTGCAATCAGCAGGGACACCTGCCCAGGATTGCAACCCAGGGACAACTGCATTACTACCAACAACCACCGGAGGGAACACAAGAGCAGAATTCACAACAGGACACATGAAAGGTGTCGGTGATACCCAGGCGTGGCGGAAGGGATAAACAGTAGACCACAGGGTTAACCTGTTCGAGGACCTTGAAAGGACCCAAGTAGCGAGGTGCAAACTTAGTGGACTCAACTCGCAGCCTGATGTTACGGGCGGAGAGCCACACTAAATCGCCAGGAACAAAGGTCGGAGCAGGGCGCCGATGTGTATCGGCGGAGGACCTCATTCTCTCCTTGGAGGCCCGAATGGCATCCTGAGTGTAGCCCCAAATGTCCCATGCCTCCACAGCCCAGTCTGCCACCCTGGAGTCGGTGGAAGACACGGGCATGGGCACAGGTACCCGCGGATGCTGACCATAGTTAAGGAGGAATGGAGTCTGTCCAGTGGAGTCAGCTACAGCGTTGTTCAGTGCAAACTCTGCCCACGATAGCAAAGATGCCCAGTCATCCTGCCTGGCTGAGACAAAATGTCGCAGATATGTGACCAAGGTCTGGTTGGCCCTCTCTACCAACCCATTCGTCTCGGGATGATACGCAGAAGAGAGATTCAACTCAATGCTGAGAAGATGACAAAGCTCTCTCCAGAACCGAGATGCAAATTGGGGACCCCGGTCACTGACAATTTTGTCCGGCATACCGTGTAGACGGAAGATGTGTTTTATAAACAACGCTGCCAAGGCCCGTGCAGAAGGTAGCCGGGGAAGCGGCACCAAGTGCACCATCTTAAAAAAATGATCGGTGATAACCCAAATGATGGTACAGCCACGAGACTTGGGCAAACCCACCACAAAATCCATCCCGACCATCTCCCAGGGCCTGTCTGCCACCGGCAGGGGATATAATAACCCACCTGGCCGTTGTCGAGAAGACTTAGTTTTGGCACAGGAGACACACGCCCGAATATAGTCTCCGACGTCACGGACCATATGTGGCCACCAGTACGTTCTCGCCAGCAGCTCAGATGTCCTTTTAGTCCCAAAGTGCCCACCCACTCTGGACGAATGAGCCCAAGAGAGAACCTCCGGTCGCAAATTTGCTGGCACGAAAGTCCTACCCAGGGGCACAGACTCAAGCGAAACCGGAGCCAAGGTCCTCAGACTCTCACAAGGGCCAATAAGCCGAGGTTCCTCCTCCTCCTCCGCTGATGACACTACGGAGTGGGAGAGAGCATCGGGACGAATGTTCTTCTCCCCGAAGAGAAAATGGAGGGTGAAATGGAACTGGGAGAAGAACAGGGACCATCTGGCCGGGCGAGAATTTAGTCGCTGGGCAGTCTGAATATAGACCAAATTCTTGTGGTCGGTGAAAACTTGGAAGGGAAAACGAGCCCCCTCCAAGAGATGTCTCCACTCCGAGAAGGCCAACTTCATAGCTAGCAACTCCCTGTCCCCGATGGAATAATTCCTCTCTGCCGGTGTGAAGGTCTTAGAGAAAAAGCAGCAGGGATGCTTCCGACCTTGAGCATCCTTTTGGAATAGGACTGCTCCAGCACCGACAGATGAGGCATCCACCTCCATTATGAAAGGTTTATCTACATCGGGGCGATGTAGAATGGGAGCGCTAGCAAAGTGGGACTTAATAGAGAGGAAGGCCTTGGAGACCTCTTCTGACCACAATTTGGGATTTGCTCCCTTTTTGGTGAGGGCAACCAAAGGAGCTACCAAAGTTGAGAAGTGGGGAATGAACTGGTGACAGTAGTTAATGAACCCCATAAAGCGCTGCACCGCTTTGAGAGAATGGGGTTCCTGCCAGTCCATCAAAGCCTGTAGCTTGGCAGGATCCATAGCCAATCCTTGGGCCGAGATGATATAGCCCAGGAAAGGCAAAGACTCCTGCTCAAACACACACTTCTCCAACTTGGCATAGAGGGAATTTGCCCGTAGGAGGTTGAAGACTTTGCACACATCTCTCCGGTGGGAGTCTATATCTGGAGAGTAGATGAGAATATCATCCAGGTAGACTACCACCGAGGTGGAGAGCATATCCCGGAAGATATCGTTTACAAAGTCTTGGAAAACGGCTGGGGCATTACAGAGCCCAAAGGGCATCACCAGATGCTCATAGGGCCCATCCCTGGTGTTAAAAGCCGTCTTCCATTTGTCCCCCTCACGGATGCGAATCAGGTTGTAAGCACCCTGCATATCTAGTTTAGTAAACACTCTTGCTCCCCGAAGACTGTCAAAAAGCTCAGATATCAGGGGCAGAGGGTACTTGTTCTTAACGGTGATGGCGTTAAGACCCCTGTAATCAATGCATGGACGTAATTCTCCTTTCTTCTTCTGCACAAAGAAGAACCCAGCCCGTGCAGGTGACACAGACTTCCTAATGAATCCCCTTGCCAAATTCTCCTGGATGTACTGAGACATAGCCTCCGTCTCTGGGAGAGACAATGGGTAGACTCGACCCCGGGGAGGCTCAGAACCAGGCAAGAGGTCAATAGGACAGTCATAGGGGCGGTGAGGAGGAAGAGTCTCCGCAGCCCTTTTGGAGAACACGTCCGCATAGGGCCAATATTGCTTGGGGAGAGAGGAGAGATCTGTGGCTACCTCAGTTGTAGCAACCTGAACGCATTCCCTCTGACATCTACCCCCACAAGATTTACTCCATCCCAAAATCCTGCCTGTGGACCACTCAATATGAGGAGAGTGGTTCCGTAGCCAAGGTATCCCTAACAGGACCTCATCAATTCCCTCAGGAATGATGAGCAGAGATATTATCTCCTGATGAGATGGCGACATGGATAGAGTAAATGGGATGGTCTGGTGTGTAATCTGGGAGGGCAGTGTCGACCCATTCACCACTCGTATGGTCACTGGTTGGGCGAGCATCGCCAGAGGCATTGTGTGTCGTTGGGCGAATGCAGAAGACATAAAATTGCCCTCCGCCCCGGAGTCCACGCAAAGCTCTACCGAATGAGTGGATGGGCCAATGGTAATTGTCCCCTTAAAGGACAATTTGGAGGCAAACGTCGCCGGGTCTAGTGAACCTCCACCCACTACCACTAGACGCTGACGTTTCCCTGACCGCTGAGGACATCTGGTGGCAAAATGTCCTGACTGCCGGCAAACATGACAGACCCTAAGTGCACGAGTGGTCCGGGACTTAGGTCCCGCTCGTGGCAACTCCATGGCCTCATGTGACTCAGTTACCTGAACCGGAGATTCCAAAGGTTTGGCGAAGGAGCCAGCCGAAACCTCTGCCTACACTGGGCTCGCTCTAACCTCCGCTCATGAAAACGGAGGTCAATACGAGTAGATACAGCTACTATACAACTATACAGCTATAAGAAACTATGTAAGACAGTAGTTTAGGGGCAGAGGGGGCAGAGGGTGTGGTCGCCCTGGGCCCCATGCTGACATCACTTGTATGTTCTGCAGGACCACTATATGTCACTATTTGGCGGTAATATCAGTGTGCCACCATAGTTAATCAGGGTTACCGGTTAGGGGCCCACTCAGATGTTTCAGTAAGGGGGTTGACTAAAGTCATAAAATATGTTATGCTTATTTATGTTTTTAAATATTGTATTGTTTGTAATATTTATTAGGGAGAGCGTAGTACCCTAGTTGGCCCACTAGATGGGGTAGAGTGATACTCAGCTTGTGCATAGTTAAGTGGGAGGAGCTAACAGCCGTTAACCTGGGAAACATCTGGAATTTGAATCAGTTGGGTAGGAGCGCCCTGACAGGACAGTTAGCTCCGTAACGTTTTAATACAGGAGCCCAGCCTTCCTTAGCCACAGGCCAGGACAACAACAGGATAGAGCTACAGTGGGAAACGGCAGTGTGGTGCAGAAGCTGAAGGAAAGGCCAGGAGAGTACAGGGATGCAGGAGACTCCATGATGTGGCGACTTGTCGCACGGGCTTATGCTGCATTACCGTTAAAGGCGGTATGTCCCCGCAATGTACTGGAGGCCACAAGAAGTACCACCGGAAAGGCTATGGCAGTACAGATGGGCAGGTCAATCGCCATGTGGCAACTGACTTTGGGTACAGATGATCTGACGTCTGGAGTTAAGGTACCTTCACACGAAACGACATTATAACGATATCGCTAGCAATCCGTGACGTTGCAGCGTCCTCGCTAGCGATATCGTTTCGTTTGACACGCAGCAGCGATCAGGATCCTGCTGTGATGTCGCTGGTCGCTGAATAAAGTCCAGAACTTTATTTGGTCGTCCGATCGCTGTGTATCGTTGTGTTTGAAAGCAAAAGCAACGATACCAGCGATATTTTACACTGGTAACCAGGGTAAACATCGGGTTACTAAGCGCAGGGCCGCGCTTAGTTACCCGATGTTTACCCTGGTTACTAGCGTAAAATGTAAAAAAAACAAACAGTACATACTCACATTGCGTCCCCTGCAGTCTGCTTCCTCCTCTGACTCAGCGCCGCAAAGTGAAAGTGAAAGCAGCACAGCGGTGACGTCACCGCTCTGCTCTCACTGTACGGCGCTCAGTCAGTCAGGAAGTGGACGCAGGGGGACGTGAATGTAAGTATGTGCTGTTTGTTTTTTTTAGATTTTACGCTGGTAACCAGGGTAAACATCGGGTTACTAAGCGCGGCCCTGCGCTTAGTTACCCGATGTTTACCCTGGTTACCAGGGGACCTCGGCATAGTTGATCGCTGGAGAGCGGTCTGTGTGACAGCTCTCCAGCGACCAAACAGCGACGCTGCAGCGATCGACATCGTTGTCGCTATCGCTGCAGCGTCGCTTCGTGTGAAGGTACCTTTAAACAGATGGAAGAGTGTATAACCGTGGCAGAGGCAAACAGGGAGGATGATAAGAGACAGTCTGGGATGGTCTGTCCTGGGTACGTGCTGTGTAGCCATGAGAGAAGCACAGGGAAAGATGAAGCTAACTGTATTGTGCAACCTGTGCTAAAAGCTGTGAAGTACAAGGATGTGCTGTGTAAAGGAACCAGTAAATAGGTTATTGTTAAAGTTGCAATGGACTGTGCCTCAGTTTGTGTGAAATCGCCTGAAGAGAGCCCCTGCAGAAGAGAGGAGACTCTGAAAGAGTTGGACCTGGAGACACAAGTAAATTTACTAATGGACACTATGTTTATGTGAGGGGAGGCCAGGGTGTGATGGAGCAGAATTCCTCAGCCACGACTACCGCCCTGGCCCACCCTTACACTTCCCCCAACCACGAGTTGAACCCCAAGCTATGCCTCTGCTGTAAGATAAAATATGGTGCTTAACCCAGTAGAATTACTTCACAAGCAAATGAAAAGAAGACAGATTGTAAAGTATGCTACATCTTACAGAGAAACTAGATCTAATTTCAAATGTTCAAAACAACTGTTATCTCACCAGTAGGAATAATTATCTAAAATACATTATTTTACTTTAGTTATTGGCGTACAGTATGTATATTTTATCTCTAATGTAGTACAATAGTGATAATCTTAGAAAATCAAAGATTGTGAAATTTTTAATAACATAATAACGTATTATTATCCAGATTTCAGAACATCGTACAACATTCAGGAAAGCCTCAGGCAAATCAAGAGTTTTTTTTAATGTTTCCTATTTTATACATACTGATGACTGAAATGAATGGAAACGTAACTGTGACATAGTTATACTGTACTAGATGGTGGCCCGATTCTAACGCATCGGGTATTCTAGAATATGCATGTATGTATGAATATAGCAGCCACATAGTATATAACACAGGCCACGTAGTATATAGGAGCCATGTAGTATATAGCAGACAAATACTACGTGGCCTGTGCTATATACTATGTGGCTGCTATATACATACATACATATTGTAGAATAGCCGATGCATTAATACAGGCCACGCAGTATATAACAGTGGCCACGCAGTATATAACACAGCCCAAACAGTATATAACACAGCCCACGTACTATATAACACAGCCCACGCAGTATATAGCAGCCATGCAGTATATAACACAGGCACACAGGTGACGTAGTATATAACACAGGCCACGCAGTATATAACACAGGACACGTAGTATATAGCACAGCCCACGCAGTATATCACACAGCCCATGCAGTATATAACACTGCCCATGTAGTATATAGCAGCCACGCGGTATATAACACAGCCCACGCAGTATTTAGCAGTGTGGGCACCATATCCCTGTTAAAAAAAAAATAAAATAAAAAAAGTTATATACTCACCCGCCGGGATCCAGCGAAGCTCTGGCGATGCGTGCGCGGCTGCCGCCATCTTCCGTTCCCAGGATGCATTGCGAAATTACCCAGATGACTTAGCGGACACACAGGGTTAATAGCAGCGGTAACGGAGTGCGTTACCCGCGGCATAATGCTGTCCGTTACCGCTGGCATTAACCCTGTGTGAGCGGTGACCGGAAGGGAGTGTGGAGCGAGCGCCGGGCACTGACTACAGGGTAGTAAGGAGGGACTAATCGGACTGTGCCCGTCGCTGATTGGTCGCGGCAGCCATGACAGGCAGCTGGCGAGACCAATCAGCGATGCGGGATTTCCGTGACGGAAGTTGCCGACAGAAAAACGGAAGTACCCCTTAGACAATTATATATATAGATATATAACTACATTGTTCTGTTAATCTCTTTATGATCTTAACTAGATGGCAGCCCGATTCTAAAGAATCGGGAGTCTAGAATCCATATATACTTTATTTATTCAAATGTAAGAATAATTTGGTGGGCGGGGACCCTCGGCCTCTGATTTGGTTGGCGGGGCCCCACGGCCTCCGATTTGGTGGGCAGGGTCCCTCTGCCTCCGCTTTGGTGGGCGGGGCCGCTTGGCCTTCGATTTGGTGGGCGGGGCTCCTCGGCCTCCGATTTGGTTGGTGGGGCCACTCGGCCTCCGATTTGGTGGGCGGGGCCCCTTATCCTCCGATTTATTGGGCGGGGACCCTCGGCCTCCGATTTGGTGGGCGGGGCCCCTCGGCCTCCGATTTGGTGGGCGGGGACCCTCGGCCTCCGATTTGGTGGGCAGGGACCCTCGGCCTCCGATTTGGTGGTCGGGGACCCTCGGCCTCCGCTTTGGTGGGCGGGGCCCCTCGGCCTCCGATTTGATGGGCGGGGTCCCTCTGCCTCCGATTTGGTGTGCGGGGACCCTCGGCCTCCGCTTTCGTGGGCGGGGCCCCTCGACCTTCGATTTGGTGGGCGGGGCTCCTCGGCCTCCGATTTGGTTGGTGGGGCCCCTTGGCCTCCGATTTGGTGGGCGGGGCACCTTATCCTCCGATTTAATGGGCGGGGACCCTCGGCCTCCGATTTGGTGGGCGGGGCCCCTCGGCCTCCGATTTGGTGGGCGGGGCCCCTCGGCCTCCGATTTGGTTGGCGGGGCCCCTCGGCCTCCGATTTGGTGGGCAGGGACCCTCGGCCTCCGATTTGGTGGGCGGGGACCCTTGGCCTCCAATTTGGTTGGTGGGGCCCCTCGGCCTCCGATTTGGTGGGCGGGGACCCTCGGCCTCCGATTTGGTGGGCGGGGACCCTCGGCCTCCAATTTGGTGGGCGGGGACCCTCGGCCTCCGATTTGGTGGGCGGGGACCCTCGGCCTCCGATTTGGTGGGTGGGGACCCTCGGCCTCCGCTTTGGTGGGCGGGGCCCCTTGGCCTCCGATGTGGTGGGCGGGGCCCCTCGGCCTCCGCTTTGGTGGGCGGGGCCGGGTCCCTTGGCCTCCGCTTTGGTGGGTGGGGCCGCTCGGCCTTCTATTTGGTGGGCGGGGCTCCTCGGCCTCCGATTTGGTTGGCGGGGCCCCTCGGCCTCCGATTTGGTTGGCGGGGCCCCTCGGCCTCCGATTTGGTAAGCGGGGACTCTCGGCCTCCGATTTGGTGGGCGGGGACCCTCGGCCTCCGATTTGGTGGGCGGGGACCCTCGGCCTCCGATTTGGTGGGCAGGGACCCTCGGCCTCCGATTTGGTGGTCGGGGACCCTCGGCCTCCGATTTGGTGGGCGGGGCCCCTCGGCCTCCGATTTGGTGGGCGGGGTCCCTCTGCCTCCGATTTGGTGTGCGGGGACCCTCGGCCTCCGCTTTGGTGGGCGGGGCCCCTCGGCCTTCGATTTGGTGGGCGGGGCCCCTCGGCCTCCGATTTGGTTGGTGTGGACCCTCGGCCTCCGATTTGGTGGGCGGGGACCCTCGGCCTCCGATTTGGTGGGCGGGGACCCTCGGCCTCCGATTTGGTGGGCGGGGACCCTCGGCCTCCGATTTGGTGGGCAGGGACCCTCGGCCGCCGATTTGGTGGGCGGGGCCCATCGGCCTCCGATGTGGTGGGCGGGGCCCCTCAGCCTCCAATTTGGTGGGCGGGGACCCCCGGCCTCCGATTTGGTGGGCGGGGCCCCTCGGCCTCCGATTTGGTGGGCGGGGACCCTCGGCCTCCGATTTGGTGGGCGGGGCCCCTCGGCCTCCGATTTGGTGGGCGGGGCCCCTCGGCCTCCGATTTGGTTGGCGGGGCCGCTCGGCCTTCGATTTGTTGGGCGGGGCTCCTCGGCCTCCGATTTGGTTGTCGGGGCCCCTCGGCCTCCGATTTGGTTGGCGGGGACCCTCTGCCTCCGATTTGGTGGGCGGGGACCCTCGGCCTCCAATTTGGTGGGTGGGGACCCTCGGCCTCCAATTTGGTGGGCGGGGACCCTCGGCCTCCGATTTGGTGGGCGGGGACCCTCGGCCTCCGATTTGGTGGGTGGGGACCCTCGGCCTCCGATTTGGTGGGCGGGGCCCCTCGGCCTCCGATGTGGTGGGCGGGGCCCCTCGGCCTCCACTTTGGTGGGTGGGGCCAGGCCCCTCAGCCTCCGCTTTGGTGGGCGGGGCCGCTCGGCCTTCGATTTGGTGGGCGGGGCTCCTCGGCCTCCGATTTGGTGGGCGGGGCTCCTCGGCCTCCGATTTGGTTGGCGGGGCCCCTCGGCCTCCGATTTGGTTGGCGGGGCCCCTCGGCCTCCGATTTGGTGGGCGGGGACTCTCGGCCTCCGATTTGGTGGGTGGGGACCCTCGGCCTCCAATTTGGTGGGCGGGGACCCTCGGCCTCCGATTTGGTGGGCGGGGACCCTCGGCCTCCGATTTGGTGGTCGGGGACCCTCGGCCTCCGCTTTGGTGGGCGGGGCCCCTTGGCCTCCGATTTGGTGGGCGGGGTCCCTCTGCCTCCGATTTGGTGTGCGGGGACCCTCGGCCTCTGCATTGGTGGGCGGGGCCCCTCGGCCTTCGATTTGGTGGGCGGGGCCCCTCGGCCTCCGATTTGGTTGGTGTGGACCCTCGGCCTCTGATTTGGTGGGCGGGGACCCTCAGCCTCCGATTTGGTGGGCGGGGACCCTCGGCCTCCGATTTGGTGGGCGGGGACCCTCGGCCTCCGATTTGGTGGGCGGGGCCCATCGGCCTCCGATTTGGTGGGCGGGGCCCATCAGCCTCCGATGTGGTGGGCGGGGCCCCTCGGCCTCCGATTTGGTGGGCGGGGACCCCCGGCCTCCGATTTGGTGGGCGGGGACCCCCGGCCTCCGATTTGGTGGGCGGGGCCCCTCGGCCTCCGATTTGGTGGGCGGGGACCCTCGGCCTCCGATTTGGTGGGCGGGGATCCTCGGCTTCCGATTTGGTAGGCGGGGCCCCTCGGCCTCCGATTTGGTGGGCGGGGACCCTCGGCCTCCAATTTGGTGGGCGGGGACCCTCGGCCTCCGATTTGGTGGGCGGGGACCCTCGGCCTCCGATTTGGTGGGCGGGGACCCTCGGCCTCCGATTTGGTGGGCGGGGCCCCTCGGCCTCCGATGTGGTGGTCGGGCCCCTCGGCCTCCGCTTTGGTGGGTGGGGCCGGGCCCCTCGGCCTCTGCTTTGGTGGGCGGGGCCCCTCGGCCTCCGATTTGGTTGGCGGGGCCCTTTATCCTCCGATTTGTTGGGCGGGGCTCCTCGGCCTCCGATTTGGTTGGCGGGGCCCCTCGGCCTCCGATTTGGTTGGCGGGGCCCCTTATCCTCCGATTTGGTGGGCGGGGACTCTCGGCCTCCGATTTGGTGAGCGGGGACCCTCGGCCTCCGATTTGGTGGGCGGGGCCCCTCGGCCTCCGATTTGGTGGGCGGGGCCCCTCGGCCTCCGATTTGGTGGGCGGGGACCCTCGGCCTCCGATTTGGTGGGCGGGGCCCCTCGGCCTCCGATTTGGTTGGTGGGGCCCCTCGGCCTCCGATTTGGTGGGTGGGGACCCTCGGCCTCCAATTTGGTGGGCGGGGACCCTCGGCCTCCGATTTGGTGGGCGGGGACCCTCGGCCTCTGATTTGGTGGGCAGGGCCGCTCGGCCTTCGATTTGGTGGGCGGGGCTCCTCGGCCTCTGATTTGGTTGGCGAAGCCCCTCGGCCTCCGATTTTGTTGGCGGGGCCCCTCGGCCTCCGATTTGGTGGGCGGGGACTCTCGGCCTCTGATTTGGTGGGCGGGGACCCTCGGCCTCCGATTTGGTGGGCGGGGACCCTTGGCCTCCGATTTGGTGGGCAGGGACCCTCGGCCTCCGATTTGGTGGTCGGGGACCCTCGGCCTCCGCTTTGGTGGGTGGGGCCCGTCGGCCTCCGATTTGGTGGACGGGGTCCCTCTGCCTCCGATTTGGTGTGCGGGGACCCTCGGCCTCCGCTTTCATGGGCGGGGCCCCTCGACCTTCGATTTGGTGGGCGGGGCTCCTCGGCCTCCGATTTGGTTGGTGGGGCCCCTTGGCCTCCAATTTGGTGGGCGGGGACCCTCGGCCTCCGATTTGGTGGGCGGGGACCCTCGGCCTCCGATTTGGTGGGCGGGGACCCTCGGCCTCTGCTTTGGTGGGTGGGGCCCGTCGGCCTCCGCTTTGGTGGGTGGGGCCCGTCGGCCTCCGATTTGGTGGACGGGGCCCCTCGGCCTCCGATTTGGATGGTGTGGACCCTCGGCCTCCGATTTGGTGGGCGGGGACCCTCGGCCTCCGATTTGGTGGGCGGGGACCCTCGGCCTCCGATTTGGTGGGCGGGGCCCATCGGCCTCCGATGTGGTGGGCGGGGCCCCTCGGCCTCCGATTTGGAGGGCGGGGACCCCCGACCTCCGTTTTGGTGGGCGGGGACCCCCGGCCTCCGATTTGGTGGGCGGGGACCCTCGGCCTCCGATTTGGTGGGCGGGGCCCCTCGGCCTCCGATTTGGTGGGCGGGGCCCCTCGGCCTCCGATTTGGTGGGCGGGGACCCTCGGCCTCCGATTTGGTGGGCGGGGACCCTCGGCCTCCGATTTGGTGGGCGGGGACCCTCGGCCTCCGATTTGGTGGGCGGGGACCCTCGGCCTCCGATTTGGTGGGCGGGGCCCCTCGGCCTCCGATGTGGTGGTCGGGGCCCCTCGGCCTCCGCTTTGGTGGGCGGGGCCGGGCCCCTCGGCCTCCGCTTTGGTGGGCGGGGCCGCTCGGCCTTCGATTTGGTGGGCGGGGCTCCTCGGCCTCCGATTTGGTTGGCGGGGCCCCTCGGCCTCCGTTTTGGTGTGTGCTCTGCCTGGGGCCACTGTGCTCTGCCTGGGGCCCCATATGCTGCCTGGGGCCCCTGTGCTCTGCCTGGGGCCCCTGTGCTCTGCCTGGGGCCCCATGTTCTGCCTGGGGCCCCTGTGCTCTGCCTGGGGCCACTGTGCTCTGCCTGGGGCCACTGTGCTCTGCCTGGGGCCCCATATGCTGCCTGGGGCCCCTGTGCTCTGCCTGGGTGTAGGACACTGGTGACGTCACTTATCTCCGGACATTAGCTCCGGACATTAGCTCTGGACATTAGCTCCGGACATTAGCTCCGGACATTAGCTCCGGACAAAGCCACGGAAGTTGGCACAAATTGCAGGAAGTAGTATTCTAGGCAATTATATATTAGATTCAATAGTCTTTCCGTTCTGATCACAAAGCTTTCCATAATTCCATATTTTACTGGAGCACTTCCTTTAATAATATTTTATTTATTTTATTTATTTATTTCCTTTAAGGAAATAGTTTTTAGAAAATTACTTCTGTTGCTTTAAAAAATTATGAAGTTGTGTAATCTTATTTGTGTGAGCTTTCTTTTACTAAAGGGAATCATCAGTTGGACTGCCTAAGCATTTCATACTTCAATTAAAGTGTCCTATATGGTGACAATTTTGTTTTTTGGGGGCTTTTATTTTGCAAACACTGCTCTGTTTTAAGCATATAGTAATGTGATATAGGGACATAAACAACTTGAGGGTGCTGCTCTAGACCCAGCAGATAGAAGATTCATTTAAAAGTTGGCAGAGTAGTAAAATATATATTTTCTTCTTTTTACTGACGTGTTTCCAGGAGTAATTTCCCTTAATCAAACTGTACATATAGTTTGTATAGCATACATATACACTCCCTGACAGAAGTTATGTCGCTTATCCAAGTTATGTAAATAAAAGCTTATAACCTGAAGTTAAATTCATTCATTCGTTGTATAAGTTATTCTTTTGAATATCAAACCCTCCGAAATGTGGTTTAGACTAAGAAAATAAATTGGCATCAATGCAGAAATATTGATCAGTTAATGGACACAGAATGGTCAGATTTCGGCAAGACAAATGTTTTGTTGCCTGGTCATATAATGCACCCAATCCTAGTTTACATCCTCACCTGTGCTCAGTAAATGATCAGTTAATTAGTGTGTGTGTATAAAAAGAAACCCAGCACCCCAGACCTTCACTTGAACTGCAACTTGAGCTCCGACAACATGCCAAAAATCCACCCTGCGACCAAAGCCTGGATTATCAAGAGGCTGAAGACCAGATCCACGGTGGCTGGCACCTTTAATTTGTCTCAGCGTCAATTAAAAAAAGATTTGAGGAGACTGGAGATGTGTTTAACAAGCCCAGGTCCGGATTTCTCTGATGAATCTTCAGTAGAATTACACCACAGCCACTGCAAATACTGCAGGAGACCTACTGGAGCCCGTATGGATCCAAAATACACCCAGAAAACAGTTAAATTTGGTGGTGGAAAGATCATGGTGTTATATTCAGTATGGGGGTGTGCGAAACATTTGCAATGTGGAAAGCAATATCAATAGCCTAAAATATCAAGGAGTATTAGCTATCTCTTATATTCCAAATCATAAAAGTGGTCAAACTCTGCAGCAGCATGGTGCTCCATGTTAGGACTGGCGGAATGCACCAAATAATAATTAGAGAAGATATGAGGTGCACTCGCAGTCCGGGGTCCACCGTGCACAAAAGACACCTGCTGCTCGGTAATGGCGGACTAGATGGCGGTATAATGTGAATACACATACAGGTTAGCTTCACCCGGTATGAAGGAAGCGAACCCGGTTGCATCACAGGGCCGCGATACCGCACAGAGACTGCAAGTAAAGGGTCAAGGAACTCTGTCTCAAGACACAGGGAAAGAGTTCCTCTAGACCTTTTTACACTCGACACTGTTACTGTGGTGTCGGATAGAACTAAAATAATAATAACAGTTTATCGCACAAGAGTGCATGCAATGCCGCTCTAGCGGACGCCACTAACTACCCTAAACAGGGCCAGGAAAGCACACTAAGTGCACAGTGCCGCACTGGCATTCGCTACTGAGAGATGCTGAATTGTGTGCTGGATGTGCAGAGTAGCACTGTCTGGCGCTAGGTAGCTTCCACCATTCGCGAGCAGGCAACAACGCTAGGGATGGGAATGATTTGGAGCTTTCATCCATCGACAGGCATTCATCTACACACACATAAGTAAATTAGTTTACACTAGCGCATGGCCGAGCGGCCATGTGAACCTTTTATAGCAGTAGCGCTCCGGGACCTTCCTGATGGTCCAGTAGGAGCCGCAACAGCGCTCCTATTGTGACCCCTGACCTCCAATGGGAGGTCATCCCATGGGCATGCTCAGTATGGGAAAAGCAGGACTTAGTCCCAGAAAGGCCTGCTTGCTGCTGATCAGTGCTGGCTACAAAACAGAGCCTGGAAAGGCAACAGTAACCATTCGTACAGTATCAGCTTGAGCCAGACGCTGGGACCAATGTCTCCGCTGAGCAGTTTCCACTGCAGCTAGAGGAGAATGGGAGACCGCAGCGGACATGGTTCGAGATTCCCCCTGTGCAGCGGTGGGAACTCGACACTTAACATTAACACCCCTCCTAGGGCCCCCTCCTCCTTGGGCCTCGCTACTGTCAGGACTCTGGATTCCCTGTTTCATTTGTGGTACTTTTTGCCCTTTTCCAAGATGGCGTCTGCTGCCTCACTTCTGCTCATGTGATCGGCCTTACTGTCTTTACGCCAGGGTAAACGTTCAGTAATTGAATATGCCACTGATTTTAGAAGGTTAGCTGTTGATACTAATTGGGATTGTTATGCACAGTTGCCTATTTTCAAGAGAGGTCTGTCTAGTGTTATAAAGGATGTGCTAGCTCGTTCTCAGTCACCACAAGAACTTGAAACATTTATTCAACATTGTGTACGCATTTATATTCGCCTTACTGAGCGTAGACAGGAGAAAATGGCAGTATTTAATCGCATGTCTAACTATTCCCTTTCTCCCAAGTAACCTGTAGGTAAAGCCACTCTGGAGTCTGAGGTGGTGCCTATGCAAATTGACTCAGTGCAGAAGCTTGAGAGTAATGAACGCCGGGAGCACCGCTTCCAGGAGAGTATATGCTTCTATTGCGGCCAATGTGACCACTCCCTGATCAATTGTCCCAAGCAGCCTAACAAGGTGTTAGCAGCAGTAGGGGAATATGATAACTGTGATGCTAAGTCAGATGTCTCTGAATTTAGTCTACCAGTGAATGCTGTTTTCCATGCTGTGAGGACTAGACGAGGACTATGGAGTGGACCCACTGGACCGTGACGACGAACCCCCCACGGGCGAGCTGACCAAGTATACCACCCCCTATACAGGGAGCGTTAGGGGCAGGCCCGAGGGAGACTATCACCACGGAAGCTGGTAGAAGGGAAAAGACGGGCAGAGGGAAAACCGGAGGAAGTAGGTAAACGGAGGAGGAGAACAAGAGGACTAACCACGAGAGCAAAGACCGGAGGAGGTAACACGGAGGACAAGCTGGAGACAGGAACAAGCAGGAAGACAAACTGGTTGGCAGGCTGGGAAACAGGAACGTAGACAGGAAGGAAGGCACAGGAGGACTGAAGGCAGGAAACCCAGGAACACAGGACACTGCAAGAGGATAAGGAGAAAAACCAGATTAAGCACGGTGAGCAACCAGACAGGAAGGCACGCCGGGGGGCCAGAAGCACTTGAAAAGACAAATGACAATCAGGCACCGCCGATAGGAAGAGGCGGCCTGATAAGGAAGGTCTAAGCATACCTTCCGGGTCAGGGAGCAGAGGGGCGGCGCAGAGGGCACAGACCAGGTTTCAATATGCGCTTGCGCCGAGGACTCTGGAGCGCGCGCGCACCCGAGGAGGAGCGGGAGCAGAGCGCGCATGGAGAGAAGACCGGAAGGAGGCAGGGACGCGCCGGGATGCTGCAGCGAGGTGAGTATGAGATAAATGCTGCGCAGCGGGCGGAATCGTAACACATGCACTCTCAATGACTACTTCTTCTACTGAGCAAAAGGAGAGGCGTTCTCACAGTTCATTCCCTATAAAAGTTTTATGCTCTGGACAGTGGATCTCTAGTGCAGCCTTGATTGACTCTGGTGTAGGGGGTAATTTCATGGACATTGCTTTTGCCAAGAAACACAGTATAGATGTTCTGCATAGAGCTTCCCCAATTGCCATGGAGACAGTGGATGGGTCACCTTTAATCTCTGGGCCTGTCGATCAGGAGACTCTTACCATTGTATTGGAGCCAGATCATCAGGAGCAGCTCTCCTTCTTATTAATCTCTTCTCCTCATTTTCCTGTGATTCTAGGCATTCCCTGGCTGCGTTCACAGAATCCAACGATCAACTGGGAGACCATAGAGATTACATTTCCAACATGGAGTGATTCAACATTAACGGAAACTGTACCAAAGTCCCTTGAGTCGGAACCTCCGGAACTGGTATTCACTTTACCTTCTGTGTATAAGGAATTCTCCTATATTTGTGATAAGAAGAAGGCAGATCAGCTTCCAGCACATAGGTCTTATGATTGTCCTATTGAACTGCTTCCAGGGGCAGCCTTTCCTTTCAGTAATGTATATCCATTAGTGGCTCCTGACCTCTCAGCTTTGAAGGAGTATATAGATGAGAATTTGGCTAAGGGCTTTATACGTCCTTCTTCCTCAGCAGCAAGGGCACCTATTTTTTTGTGAAGAAGAAAGATGAGACTCTGAGACCCTGTATCGACTCTCGGGAACTCAACAAAGTTACCATCCGGAATAGATATTCCTTGCCTTTGATTCCAGAACTATTGGAAAGAATCCATCATGCCAAGGTATTTTCTAAATTGGATCTTCACGGGGCATATAATCTGGTACGTATCCGTCCTGATGATGAATTGAAAACTGCTTTCAGAAGTCGGTATGGACACTTTGAATACTTGGTGATGCCTTTTGGGCTGTTCAATGCCCCTGCAACCTTTCAACATCTTGCCAATGATATCTTTAGAGATTTACTGGACCAGTTTGTTGTAATCTATCTGGATGACATCCTCATTTTTTCTGATTCTCTACAGGAACATCAAGAACACGTCAATGTGGTTTTGAGACCTTTGCAAGAAAACCATCTTTGTATCAAGCCAGAGAAGTGTGATTTCCTTCGTTCTGGGGGCCATTCTCTCTCAAAGAACTGGAGAGAAGGCCCTGTTACATCCTTGTGCTTTCTTTTCCCATAGGCTTACCCCTGCAGAGAGGAACTACGATGTGGGAGATAAGGAACTTCTAGAGATTATTGCGGCCTTTAAGGAATAGAGGCACCACCTGCAAGGGGCTGCACAACAGATCATAGTGCTGACCGATCATCACAATTTAGAGTTCCTCAGATCTGCTAAATGTCTGTCTCCACCTCAGGCTCAGTGGAATTTATTTTTAAACCAATTTAATTTTGTGATATCGTACCATCCAGGTTCATGTAATGGGAAGGCTGATGCTTTGTCCCGAATCCATTCTCCGGATTCCGTACCTGGAGCCCAACCCAAGACCATTTTATCGGATGCCAATCCATGATTCAGACCTGTGGACGGAGATCAAGGAGGCCTATGATGGTGATGTATGTCTTGCTAACCCACCTGTGGATCTCAATCTTGTCCTTAAGGGAGGCTTGTGGTTTTCGTGACTGGCGTATCTACATACCTGAGACCGTACGTTTGCAGATTCTCAAGTTGATATGGAGCGGCCCCCAGGCGCAGGGCAGTGGGGTACTCAGTACCGGGTCCCTCGGTCTCAGTTCTAGGGGTGTCACGGTGGCCCGACCCGGTCCGTGGCCCTGCTAAGGGGCGCCCAAATAAAGGTGTAGGTGAGAGTTTGTCAAGTGTACGTGACGCCACCTGTGGTATTCGGTCAGGGTGACCGATGCTGCTAGGGGTCCGCTGGGGTGATGGAATGGCAGCTAGATGTTGTAACTTCCCACAGGTGAAGTATGTCCCCAGGGCTTCCCTTGATGAGTAGATGGTAATGGTGTAGGTCGCAGTAAATGACGAGGACACAGGGTTGCAGTGTCTTTACCTCTTTACTGAAGGCTTCGGCATCCACAATCCAGAGAACTGCTAACAGGGCAGGCTGAGACCGGCCGGTCTGAAGGCACATCCAGAGTTCCCTTTGCAGGTGGAAATCAGTAGCCTTCCTACTAGGGCCTGTGTGTTGTTGTACCTCCCTGCTGAGCACCACGGGATAGTCCTCACAACTGTCGTGTATGCTTCTGTTCTTTCTCTCCGTCCCCCAGATGGTTTGGATAGGACGCACCCGTATGACCGGGTAGGCCTGGAGTTATTTTAGAGGGACCCTAGAGACGCCCCTCTCCCACAATTGCCTCCGTTGTCTTCATTAGGTGTAAAGGTGAGACAGCCAAACTAGAGTTAACTGCCCTGCCGTAGTTCAAAGTAATGCGTAGAGTCTATTACTTCCTCAGCGTTCTGGCCGCCGGCTACGCACCTCAGAAGGATGTTGCCGATCTTGGGGCACGACTCCTTCTGGTTCTATCTCCTTTGTGCTGTGATCTCGTTTCTCACTTCTCCACAATATACTTCGCTTCGTGTCCTTTCTTAGGATGCCGCCATGAGGTGCAGGCACGGCTCCGTAACGATCTGTCTCGTGCTAGGCCACTGCCAGGATCCCACCCCTGACAGGGACCTCCCTGAGTCTTCCCAAGCAACCCTCTCTCTTACTAGATGTTACCTGGGCAAAATCCAGTCAGCTTCTCTCTAACTTCCTATCTGACTCCCAGTTTTACCAGAGTGTGAGGAGTGACCTAATACATAGAACCTTTTGCTCCCCCTGGTGGCCGGAGTGTGAAGTGTAGTGTGTGACTGTGATACCTGGTCAGGTGAACTCTTTTAGTGCCATCAGACATACCATCACTCCCCCTTGTGGCAGAGCGACAATACTGCAATGACCAGGACTCTGGGGCGCTGCACGTACATGATTCCAAATTGGCTGGTCATAGGGGGGTACAGAAGACACAAGAATTCTTGAGACGATTCTTCTGGTGGCCAACTTGCCTGAAGGACACTGAGGATTATGTTCTTTCTTGCGAGGTATGTGCTCGTTATAAGACTCCTCATGCTTCTCCTACAGGTCTACTTCAACGACTACCAGTTCCATCTCACCTATGGGGCTCAATTTCTATGGACTTCATTGAGGATCTTCCTACTTCTGGTGGTATGAATACAATCCTAGTGGTGGTTGATCGTCTGTCTAAGGCTGCTCATTTTGTTCCTTGTGTCGGCCTCCCCTCAGCGAAAGAGACTGTGAACTTAGCGATTCAGAATATTTTTCAGCTGCATAGGGTCCCAGATGAAGTAATCTCTGACCGTGGAGAACAATTCACCTCAAGATTCTGGAAGGGGTTTTGTGTTGCACTTAATATTAATGTTCGTCTTTCTTCTGTCTTCTGCATATCATCCTCAGATGAATGGTCAGACCGAACTAACCAGTCAGACTTTGGAGCAATATCTGCGATGCTACATCTGTCATCTTCAGGATAATTGGTTGGAGTTACTTCCTTTAGCAGAATTCTCCTACAACAATTCTCAGAATGCCTCCACTATGGTAACTCCTTTCTTTGCTAATCTAGGTTATCATCCGAGCATCTTTCCTAGATCTCCGATTGATGTTCCAGTTCCGGCAGTGGAGGAGAGGTTGACTGCTATGAGGGAGAATCTAGAAGTCCTTAAGGAATCTTTAACCTCAGCCCAGGAATGTTACAAGAGATCGGCTGATAGATTCTGGAAGCCAGCACCCATGTTTAAGGTAGGAGACTCAGTGTGGTTATCCACTAAGAATCTAAGACTGAACATACCCTTACAGAAACTGGGACAGAAGTTTATCGGTCCTTTCAAGATCAGCAGTATCGTGAGCTCTGTGGCCTGCCGACTAAAGCTGCTAAGGACTATGAAGGTACACCCACCGGAGGATGACTCTTGGGAACCCGTGGCTAACATCTGTGCCCCACAGAAGATTGCTCAGTTTCATCAAAGATACCCAGAGAAACCCGGACCAGGATCGTCCTGAGGCCGCTGTTAGGGAGGGAGTAATGTAAGGACTCTGGATTCTCTGTTTCATTTGTGGTACTTTTTGCCCTTTTCCAAGATGGCGTCTGCTGCCTCACTTCTGCTCATGTGATCCGTCTTCCCTGTCTTTATAACCCTGGTTCACATCCAACTCCTTGCTTGTGTATTCTGATAGAATTCCTGACTTGTGCTACAAGAGACTTACCTCTTCAGATACTCCGGCTCCGCCTCCTCAGCAAACCTTCCCAGCTCTCAGTGGTGTCTGTGCTGCAAGCTGTTTTTGCCTGTGTTTATCTGCAATATTCTCCTGCCTGCTAGGACACGTACGCTCTGCCTGCTACAGCCAATCTAGTTTAGTATCTGCTGCCAGTTTATTTTGACTGTTTCTGGACTCGAAGCTCTGCACTGCTTCTGGACTGCTTTCTAGTGACTGCCAACCCTAGTATGAACTGTGTTTAATGATCTGCTTCACTCCAGAAGGTGCTACACCTATAAGACTTTGCAGAGCTGCAAATGAACTACTGCTAAGAAGGACCTTTTTTGCTAATTACTTGAACTGTTGTGCACATGCTGCATCCACGTTTGTGCATATAACACTGACTCTGCCTGCAGCAGAGCTGCAAAGGCATTTCTCCTGATATCTTGTTTGCTGTGTTTGAACTTGCTCACATCTTGCACCTGTGTCTATTTTGTATAATACAGACTTTACACTGCACTTTGGTTCAGCTGCCTTATTTGTCTAAAGCCAAGAGATTCCTGAGTGTACCATTATAATTGTTACAGCTATGTTCAAAGGCTGCAATGAGCAGCGGAGCCAGAATGTGCTCCACAGGTTCCCACTTTCTGTCCCCTGGGCAGTGACCCTTCCAGTCCACCAGATAATATTTTTTGCCATGTACCACCTGGTACCCCAAGATAGAGTTCACCTCGTACTCGTCCGTGGATGAACTCGATGTCCTGGCAAATGACTCGGAAAAGCGGGACATATAGACGGGCTTTAAGAGGGATACATGACAAGTGTCGATGATACCTAGGTGTGGAGGAATAGCCAAACAGTAGACCACAGGGTTAACCTGTTCCAGAACTTTGAAAGGGCCTATGTAGCGAGGCGCAAACTTAGTGGACTCAACTCGCAGCCTGATGTTAAAGGCGGAGAGCCACACTAAGTCACAAGGAGCAAAGGTCGGAGCGGGGTGCCGTTGTGCATCGGCAGAAACCCTCATCCACTCATTGGAGGCCCGGATGGCATCCTGTGTACGGTCCCAAATGTCACGTGCGTCCACCGCCCAGTCTGTCACCCTAGAATCGGTGGATGACACAGGCATTGACACAGGGACACGCGGATGCAGGCCGTACTTAAGTAGGAATGGGGTCTGCCCGGTGGAGTTGGCTACGGCATTGTTCAAAGCAAATTCCCCCATGATAGCAAAGATGCCTAGTCTTCCTGCCTAGCGGAGACAAAACATCGCAGGTATGTGACCAGAGTCTGGTCGGCCCTCTCTACCAACCCATTTGTCTCGGGATGGTACGCAGAAGAGAGATTCAGCTCACTGAGTAAACGACAGAGCTCTCTCCAGAACCGAGATGCAAACTTGGAGACCCCAGTCACTGACAATTTTGTCAGGCATGCCATGTAGACGGAAAGCATGTTTAATGAACAACGCCGCCAAGGCTCGTGCAGAAGGTAACTGTGGAAGCGGAACCAAGTGCACCATTTTAGAACAATGGTCAGCGACTACTAAGATAAAGGTGCAGCTATGAGACTTGGGTAAGCCCAACACAAAGTCCATCCCGACCATTTCCCAGGGCCTGTCTGCCACCGGCGGGTGGTAAAGTAGCCCAGCAGGCCATTGCCGAGGAGACCGATTCGTGGCGCAGGAGACACATGCCCGACTATAGTCCCCGACATCACGGGCCATATGCGGCCACCAGTACGTCCTCGCCAGAAGCTCAGATGTCCTCTTGGTCCCAAAATGGCCACCCACCCTGGAAGAGTGAGCCCAAGAGAGAATCTCTGGTCGCAAATTAGATGGAACAAAAGTCTTACCTGGGGGCACAGACTCTATCAAAACTGGAGCCACAGTTCTCAGGCTCTCTGAAGGGACAATAAGCTGAGGCTCCTCCTCCTCTGATGACACTAAGGAGCAAGAGAGAGCTTCAGCACGAGTGTTCTTCTCCCCGGAGAGAAAATGGAGGGAAAAGTGGAACCGGGAGAAGAACAGGGACCATCTGGCCTGGTGAGAGTTAAGCCGCTGGGCAGTTTGCAAATGCACCAAATTTTTGTGGTCAGTGAAAACTTGAAAGGGAAAGCAAGCTCCCTCCAGGAGGTGTCTCCACTCCGAAAAGGCCAACTTCAAGGCTAGAAACTCCCTATCCCTGATGGAATAATTCCTCTCTGCCGGTGTGAAGGTCTTGGAGAAGAAGAAGCAAGGATGCTTCCGACCTTGAGCATCCTTCTGGAAGAGGACTGCTCCAGCACCGACGGAAGAGGCATCCACCTCCATGATAAATGGTTTATCAACATCAGGGCGATGTAAAATGAAAGCACCAGCGAAGTGTGACTTGATAGAGAGGAAGGCCTTGGAGACCTTCTCTGACCACAATTTGGGATTAGCTCCCCTCTTGGGGAGCTACCAAAGTTGAGAAGTGGGGAATGAACTGGCAATAATAGTTGATGAACCCCATAAAGAGCTGCACTGCTTTGAGAGAATGGGTTTCCTGCCAGTCCATGACAGCCTGTAGCTTGGCGGGATCCGTAGCCAATCCTTGGACCGAGATGATATAGCCCAGGAAAGGCAAAGACTCCTGCTCAAACACACACTTCTCCAACTTGGCACAGAAGGAGTTTGCCCGTAGGAGGTCGAAGACTTTCCAATCATCTCTCCAGTGGGAGTCTATATCTGGAGAGTAGATGAGAATATCATCGAGATAGACTACAACCTAGGTGGAGAGCAAATTCTGAAAGATATCATTCACAAAGTCTTGGAAAATGGCCGGGGCATTACAGAGCCCAAAGGGCATCACCAGGTATTCATAGTGCCCATCCCTGGTGTTAAAAGCCATCTTCCATTCGTCCCCCTTACGGATTCGAATCAGGTTGTAGGCACCCCGCAGATCTAGTTTAGTAAATACCCTTGCTCCCCAAAGCCTATCAAAGAGCTCAGATATCAGGGGCAGTGGGTACTTATTCTTAATGGTATTGGCATTAAGACTAGGGTTGAGCGACTTTTCATTTTTTGAGATCGAGTCGGGTTTCACGAAACCCGACTTTCTCAAAAGTCGGGTTGAGTGAAATCGGCCGATCTTATTGAAAAGTCGGGGTCGGGGATCGGCCAAAACACGAAACCCAATGCAATTCAATGGGGAAGCATACTTTTTTAATATTTGCTTCAGAGCGATAATGTTGAAAAGCCGGTAATTCAATTGCCGGCTTTTCATTTCTCCTGCCTAAACCCGACATGATATGAGACATGGTTTACATACAGTAAACCATGTCATATCCCCCTTTTTTTGCATATTCCACAATACTAATGTTAGTAGTGTGTATGTGCAAAATTTCGGCGCTGTAGCTATTAAATTTAAGGGTTAAATCGCGGAAAAAATTGGCATGGGCTCCCGCGCAATTTTCTCCGCCAGAGTGGTAAAGCCAGTGACTGAGGGCAGATATTAATAGCCTAGAGAGGGTCCATGGTTATTGGCCCCCACCTGGCTACAAACATCTGCCCCCAGCCACCCCAGAAAAGGCACATCTGGAAGATGCGCCAATTCTGGCACTTGGCCACTCTCTTCCCACTCCCGTGTAGCGGTGGGATATGGGGTAATGAAGGGTTAATGCCACCTTGCTATTGTAAGGTGACATTAAGCCAGATTAATAATGGAGAGGCGTCAATTCTGACACCTATCCATTATTAATCCAATTGTATGAAAGGGTTAAAAAACACACACACATGATTAAAAGTATTTTAATGAAATAAACACACAGGTTGTTTTAATATTTTATTGCTCTCTCAATCCACCTGAAGACCCTTGCTTGGAAAAATAATAAACCAACAATATACATACCCTCTGATGAACTGTCACGTCCCACGAGGTAAATCCATCTGAAGGGGTTAAAATATTTTACAGGCAGGAGCTCTGCTATAATGCAGCTGTGCTCGTGCCTGTAAACCCCGGGGAATGAAGGAAAGGTAGGTCAATGACCTATAGTTACCTTCAGTCGCGGTGATGCGCCCCCTGGTGGATGTCCTCATATGACCTGGAGCGTGGGAAAAAGTTCCCAGGCTGCAGTTCATGAGGACATCCAGCAGGGAGCGCATCACCGCGACTGAAGGTAACTATAGGTCATTGACCTACATTTCCTTCATTCGCGGTGATGCGCCCCCTGCTGGATGTCCTCATGAACTGCCGCCTGGGAACTTTTTCCCACGCTCCAGGTCATATGAGGACATCCACCAGGGGGCGCATCACCGCGACTGAAGGTAACTATAGGTCATTGACCTACATTTCCTTAATTCCCCGGGGTTTACAGGCACGAGCACAGCTGCATTATAGCAGAGCTCCTGCCTGTAAAATATTTTAACCCCTTCAGATGGATTTACCTCGTGGGACGTGACAGTTCATCAGAGGGTATGTATATTGTTGGTTTATTATTTTTCCAAGCGAGGGTCTTCAGGTGGATTGAGAGAGCAATAAAATATTAAAACAACCTGTGTGTTTATTTCATTAAAATACTTTTTAATAATGTGTGTGTGTTTTTTAACCCTTTCATACAATTGGATTAATAATGGATAGGTGTCATAATTGACGCCTCTTCATTATTAATCTGGCTTAATGTCACCTTACAATAGCAAGGTGGCATTAACCCTTCATTACCCCATATCCCACCGCTACACGGGAGTGGGAAGAGAGTGGCCAAGTGCCAGAATAGGCGCATCTTCCAGTTGTGCCTTTTCTGGGGTGGCTGGGGGCAGATGTTTTTAGCCACGGGAGGGCCAATAACCATGGACCCTCTCCTGGCTATTAATATCTGCCCTCAGTTACTGGCTTTACCGCTCTGGCGGAGAAAATTGCGCGGGAGCCCACGCCAATTTTTTCCGTGATTTAACCCTTAAATTTAATAGCTACAGCGCCGAAATTTTGCACATACACACTACTAACATTAGTAGTGTGGAATATGCAAAAAAAAGGGGGATATGACATGGTTTACTGTATGTAAACCATGTCTCATATCATGTCGGGTTTAGGCAGGAGAAATGAAAAGCCGGCAATTGAATTACCGGCTTTTCAACATTATCGCGCTGAGGTAAATATAAATATATATATGTGTCTCTCTATGATATATATATATATATATATATATATATATATATATATATATATATATATAAAAAAAACCGAAACCCGACTTTGGATTACAGATCGTGTACCACCGACCCGATCCCAGAGTGGGATCGGGTCGGGTTTCACGAAACCCGACTTTGCTAAAAGTCGGCGACTTTTGAAAAGTGCCGATCTGTTTCGCTCAACCCTAATTAAGACCCCTGTAGTCTATCCATGGACATAGTTCTCCGTTCTTCTTCTGCACAAAGAAGAACCAAGCCCCTGTGGGTGACACTGACTTCCTAATGATTCCTCTTGCCAGATACTCCTGGATGTACTGAGACATTGCCTCTGTCTCCGGGAGAGATAACAGATAGACTCGACCCTGGGGAGGCTCAGCACCAGGCAAGAGGTCAATAGGACAGTCATGGGGCGGTGAGGCGGATGGGTCTCCGCAGCCCTCTTGGAGGACATGCCCGCATAGGGCCAATAGTGCTTGGGGAGAGAGGAAAGATCAGTGGGTACCTCAGTAGTAGGAACCTGAACGTACTCCCTCTGACATCAACCCTCAAAAGATTCACTCCATCCCAAAATTCTGCCTGTGGACCTCTCTATATGAGGGGAGTGGTGCCATAGCCAAGGTATCCCTAACAGGACCGCATCACGGAATCCGTTCACCCTAGTGTTCTACTGGTTGTGAATGATGAGAATGAGGATAAGGAGGAAGATAACAACAAACAGACCAAATCTGGAAACGTATACCTATGTGTGGTTGTGAAGAGGTGCATGAGAATACACCTTCCCAAAAAAGAGAATGTGTTGAGGTTTCGTTTCACTGTTTTCACTTGGTGGTGTACAGAAGTCTTTCCCAATCCATTCCTTGTTCATTTCTAAAAGAGTCAGCCTGTCAGCATTTTTAGTTGACAGGCGGATGCGCTTATCTGTTATAATTCCACCAGCAGAACTGAAAACCCCCTCTAACAGTACGCTAGCAGCAGGGCAGGCCAGGACCTCCAAGGCGTAGAGAGCCAGTTCATGCCACGTGTCCAGCTTGGATACCCAATTATTAAAAGGCACAGAGGAATCACGGAGGATGTTTGTACGATCTACAAGGTACTCCCTCAGAATCTTCCCAAACATTGCACTTCTTGTGACAGCACCCCTTGCCTCTGTGTTGGCACAATGGGAGGGTCTGAGAAAACTGTCCCAAACTTTGCCATTGTTCCCCTGCCAGAGCTGGATTGTACTTCTGTCTCTCTCGCTTGGACTCCTTGGTTGTACAACAAATTCTGACATCTGCTGCCAGTGTTCTCACATGGGAATTTTCTAAGTAATTCCGCTACAAGGGCCCTCTGGTACTGCAACATTTTAGTACACCTCTCTGCCTTTGGCAGAAGAGATTGAAAGTTCTCCTTGCAGCGTGGGTCTAGAAGTTTCACCAACCAGTAATTAGTGTCACCAAAATTTTTTATAATTCAAGGGACACATGAAACGCAGCGCAACATAAAGTCAGCCATGCATGCTAATCTGTTAACAGGCAAGACTTCCGTGCCCTCACCAACAGGACAACTGACCATGCTGTCCTCCTCCTCCCCATCCTCCTCCTCCCTGTCTTCAGGCCATCCCCACTGAACAGACGGTATGACAGCTGTGCTTGTAGTACCGTCTATAGCACATGAAAGTACTGTAGCTCCTGTTCTTCCTCCTCATTACCTACCAATCCACGTTGGGAAGACATGAGGCTGGGCTGAGTGTAATCCCCCTGTATGGTTCCTTGATCCATGTTCTTGAGCTCTGCCTGCAATGTATCCTCTTTAATTGTGAGCAGAAAGGTTTTCAGAATGCTGAGAAGCGGGATGGTGACGCTAATTATGGCGTCATCGGCGCTCACCATCTTGGTGCAGTCTTCAAAGTTTTGTAGGATGGTACATATGTCTGACATCCATGTCCACTCCTGAGGTCTTATGTGTGGAGTCTGAACTGAATATTGATGGCCTTGTTGATGTTGGTAGTCAACAACTGCCCACTTCTGCTCACAAATCCTTTCCAACATATGCAGCTTAGAGTTCCAGCGCGTGGGGACATCACACACCAGTCGGTGAGCCGGAAGCTGCAAATGCTGCTGAAGCACGGCAAGGGTGGCTGAAGCTATAGGTGACTTTCTAAAATGGGCAGACAGATGGCGTACTTTCACTAGCAGATCCGGCAGCTCCGGGTAGCTTTTCAGAAAACATTGAAACAGGAGGTTAAGCACATGGGCCAAACAAGGTAAGCGTGTGAGCTCATGTTGACTCAGGGCTGCCACCTGGATCTGGCCATTGTCACACACGACCATGCCTGGCTGTAGGTTCAGCAGTGTCATCCAAATATCTGACTGCTCTTTCAGCGCTGTCCACAACTCTTCTGCATGGTGCGGTTTGTCACCTATGCAGATCTGCTTCAGCACAGCCTGTTGCCGCTTGGCTGAGGTAGTGCTGCAGTGCTTCCAGCTTCTGACTGATGTGTTGATTTCAGAGATGGAGGCTGAAGAGGAGGAGGAGGAGGTGCAGGTGCTGTAGACTGTTGGGCAACCCTGATTGACGTAGGGCCCGCAATCCTTGGCGTGGGGAGGATGTGTTCCATCCAAAGGTCTGACTGAGTCCCGGCTTCCACTATGTTAACCCAGTGTGCCGTCAGTGGGATGTACCGTCCCTGGCCACAAGCACTTGTCCACGTGTCTGTGGCTATGTGGACATTCCCAGTAACAGCATTGTTGAGTGCACAGGTAATGTTGTGGGACACATGCTGGTGTAATGCCATTATGGTGCAATGGGAGAAATAGTGGGAACTGGGGACCGAGTACCTTGGGATGGCAACTGCCATCAGGTTGCATAAAGCTCCCGTCTCAACGAGCCTAAAAAGCAAAATTTCGAGCGCAAGCAGAAGAGAAATGTTAGAATTTAGTACTTTTGCCTGTGGGGTGTTGGCTGGGTATTTCCGCTTGCGTTCCATTGACTGCGGTATAGACACTTGAAGGCTGTGCTGGGACAAGAATATGGACTGGCTTGATGATGGTGCTGTTTGACTGTGGGCAACAACAAGTGCAGGGCTAGAGGCATCTTCACATGCATGGTGGACTCTATGCAAAAGAGTGAAAGAAGCAGTGGTGTCACCTGCAAACAGTGTTCCTGGGAGTCGGCCCACAAAGTCGGGTTTCTTTGCTGCCATGTGCCTTATCATGCTGGTGGTGGTCAGGCTGGTAGTTTTGCTACCCCTGCTGATGCGGGCATGGCAAGTGCTGCAAATAGCCTGTTTGGGGTTATCGGCAGAGTATTTAAACAATAACCAGACTCGGGAAGATCTAACAGTTGGAATGGCAACTTCCCTCATGTTGGTGTTACGGGGAAAGGATGAACGCCTTCTGTCTGTGGCCACCACACTGCTTTTTCCTACCTGTTGGGGTGATATTCCTCCTTCCCCATGTGTGCTGCTATCCTCGCTCTGCATGTCCTCCTGCCAAGTTGGGTCAGCCACTATGTCATCAACCACCTCGTCTTCCACATCCGCACCCTGCTTCTCCTCCTGACTTTCTGGCAATTGTGTCTCATCATCGTCCACCTCTTGTGACACTTTCCCACCATCGCCTTCGTGTGGCTGTGGCTAGTCAAAGCTTTGGGCATCGCTACATGTGATCTCATTTGGCCCCAATTCAAGTTGACCGGTCGAGAGTATGGAATCTTGAAAGGGAAAACTGAACAGCTCTTCGGAGTTTCCAAGTGTGGGATCAGTTGTCTTAGGGCACTCGGCATGGTGGAAGGAAGGAGGATCAGGGTGAGAAATATCTGGTCCACACTCACGGCTACTCAGACTTGACCGTGTGGAAGACATGGTGGTGGTTGTGGTGGCTAAGTGACTGGAAGCATTATCCACTATCCAACCAACAACCGTTTCACACTGCTCTGGCTTCAATAGTGTTGTGCTGCGATCCCCTAGAAACTGGGACAGGAAAGTCGAGTGAGAAGATGTGGGTCTTTGTTGTGGCCCACTTTCAGCTTGGCCACGGCCTCGTACTCTGCATACACCATCAGCATCACGTCCATTTCCCCATCCCTTGCCCCTTGCCTTGCCCATTTTAAAAGGACTACTGAACTATTTCAAAAGCTCAACACAAATGTATTTATTTGGAGCAAAATGAAATCTGATCAGTATGCCTTCAAAGCTACGATTTTTCCACCACAGATACAACAAGCCTCAGCCTGACATAAAAGACTGTATAATTTTTTTGGGGGGGTTTGTAGAATTTTTATAATAACAAAAAAAGAGTGGAACAAGGCTAGCAGACAGAACTATGAAACTTATGACTGCGAAGATACAATTTTTCCACCACAGATACAACAGGCCTCAGCCTGACATAACAGACTGTATAATTTTTGGGGAGGGTTTTGGAGAATTTTTCAATTAACAAAAAAAGAGTGGAACAAGGCTAGCAGACAGAACTATGAAACTTATGCCTGCGAAGCTACAATTTTTCCACCACAGATACAACAGGCCTCAGCCTGACATAACAGACTGTATAATTTTTTGGGGGGGTTGGACAATTAAAAAAAAAATAGAGTGGAACAAGGCTAGCAGACAGAACTATAAAACTTATGCCTGCAAAGCTATGATTTTTCCACCACAGATACAACAGGCCTCAGCCTGACATAACAGGCTGTATAATTTTTTGGGGGGGTTTGGATAATTTTTAAAATAGCAAAAAAAGAGTGGAACAAGGCTAGCAAACAGAACTATGAAACTTATGCCTGCAAAGCAGCGATTTTTCCACTACAGATACAACAGGCCTCAGCCTGACATAACAGACTGTATAATTTTTGGGGAGGGTTTTGGAGAATTTTTAAATTAACAAAAAAAGAGTGGAAGAAGGCTAGCAGACAGAACTATAAAACTTATGCCTGCGAAGCTACGATTTTTCCACCACAGATACAACAGGCCTCAGCCTAACATAACAGACTGTATAATTTTTTGAGGGGGGTTGGAGAATTTTTAAAATAACAAAAAAAGTGGAACAAGGCTAGCAGACAGAACTATAAAACTTATGCCTGCAAAGCTTCGATTTTTCCACCACTGATACAACAGGCCTCAGCCTGACATAACAGACTGTATAATTTTTTTTGGGGGGTTGGAGAACAAAAAAAAAAAAATAGAGTGGAACAAGGCTAGCAGACAGAACTATGAAACTTATGACTGCGAAGCTACGATTTTTCCACCACCGATACAACACGCCTCAGCCTGACATAAAAGACTGTATACATTTTTGAAGGGGTTTTGGAGAATTTTTAAAATAACAAAAAAAGAGTGGAACAAGGCTAGCAGACAGAACTATAAAACTTATGCCTGTGAAGCTACGATTTTTCCACCACAGATACAACAGGCCTCAGCCTGACATAAAAGACTGTATAAATTTTTTGGGGGGGTTTGGAGAATTTTTAAAATAACAAAAAAAGAGTGGAAAAAGGCTAGCAGACAGAATTATGAAACTTATGCCTGCGAAGCTACGATTTTTCCACCACAGATACAACAGGCCTCAGCCTGACATAACAGACTGTATAATTTTTTGAGGGGGGTTGGAGAATAAAAAAAAAAAATAGAGTGGAACAAGGCTTGCAGACAGAGCTATGAAACTTATAAGCCGGACATAAAAGACTGTATACATTTTTGAAAGGGTTTTGGAGAATTTTTAAAATAACAAAAAAAGCGTGGAACAAGGCTAGCAGACAGAACTATAAAAGTTATGCCTGCGAAGCTGCGATTTTTCCACCACAGATACAACACGCCTCAGCCTGACATAAAAGACTGTATACATTTTTGAAGGGGTTTTGGAGAATTTTTAAAATAACAAAAAAAGAGTGGAACAAGGCTAGCAGACAGAACTATAAAACTTATGCCTGTGAAGCTACGATTTTTCCACCACAGATACAACAGGCCTCAGCCTGACATAAAAGACTGTATAAATTTTTTTTGGGGGTTGGAGAATTTTTAAAATAACAAAAATAGTGTGGAACAAGGCTAGCAGACATAATTATGAAACCTATGCCTGCGAAGCTACGATTTTTCCACCACAGATACAACAGGCATCAGACTGACATAACAGACTGTATAATTTTTTGAGGGGGGGTTGGAGAATTTTTAAAATAACAGAAAAAGAGTGGAACAAGGCTAGCAGACAGAACTATAAAACTTATGCCTGCGAAGCTACGATTTTTCCACCACTGATACAACAGGCCTCAGCTTGACATAACAGACTGTATAATTTTTTTTGGGGGGTTGGAGAATAAAAAAAAAAATAGAGTGGAACAAGGCTTGCAGAAAGAACTATGAAACTTATAAGCCTGACATAAAAGACTGTATACATTTTTGAAAGGGTTTTGGAGAATTTTTAAAATAACAAAAAAAGAGTGGAACAAGGCTAGCAGACAGAACTATAAAAGTTATGCTTGCGAAGCTACGACTTTTCCACCACAGATACAACAGGCCTCAGCCTGACATAAATGACTATACTAGAGATGAGCGGTTTTCGAGTCAAACTGTTCTCCAATTTCAAATTCGAGCTGTTTTGGGCGGTGTCCGAGTCTTTCGACGAACCCGAACAATTTGCTTAAAATTCGGCTGTTCGAGTTTCTGTTCGATAACTGTTCGTTCACCAAAAACCCTAGCTTGAATTGCACATTAAAACTGTTTATCATTGTTAATGGACTATTTCATTGTATAGTGGGCGGGGGATAGATCTGTGCTGAAATAACGCCGATCTCCATTTTTTTTTCTTTCCTGCTTTTACAGAGGGGCGGTGCAGTCTTTCAGCCTATCAGCAGTGCACACACACAGCAATGTGCATGTAATGCACACAAGCAAGGGCATGTGTCATTGGCTGTGTATGTCCTTGCCCTATAAGAAACAACCATTTGCCCCATCGCCACCATTTCCTCACTGCTGCAGCTTAGTGTTAGATGGCACCGCTGCTGCTGTGGGTGCTATACAGACTAAGAGTGTTTTTTTTGGAGCGAATTGTCAGAGAGATGGGTTTAGGGAGTCGGGAGGAGTCGGGACTAGTTGTAATATCAGCCGTTTTCAGGGTAGGTTACAGCAGTTCATAGCACTGTTTGCCATGCAGGTCTGAGCCAGTGCTGTGCAAGTGCACAGCATTTGGTGTAATCTAGCTCAGCCAATCCTTTTGGGCTAGTAGCATTGTCTGCTAGTCATCTGAGTAGCCCGTCTGTGAAGCTAGCTACACCGCCTGTGTATCTCAATTTTTACTGCATCTAACCCAGTAAATCGTTTTGGGGTTTTGGGCTTAGTAGCAGTGTCTGCACGTCAGCAGAGTAGCCCGCCTGTGAAGCTAGCTACACCGCCTGTGTATCTCAATTTTTACTGCATCTAACCCAGTAAATCGTTTTGGGGTTTTGGGCTTAGTAGCAGTGTCTGCACGTCAGCAGAGTAGCCCACCTGTTAAACTAACTACACCGCCTGTGTATCTCTATTTTCACTGCATCTAATCCAGTTAACAGTTTTGGGCCTAGGAGCAGTGTCTGCACGTCAGCAGAGTAGCCCGCCTGTGAAACTAACTACACCACCTGTGTATCTCTATTTTCACTGCATCTAATCCAGTTAACAGTTTTGGGCCTAGGAGCAGTGTCTGCACGTCAGCAGAGTAGCCCGCCTGTGAAACTAATTACACCGCCTGTGTATCTCTATTTTCACTGCATCTAATCCAGTTAATAGTTTTGGGCCTAGGAGCAGTGTCTGCACGTCAGCAGAGTAGCCCACCTGTGAAACTAACTACACCACCTGTGTATCTCTATTTTCACTGCATCTAATCCAGTTAATAGTTTTGGGCCAAGGAGCAGTGTCTGCACGTCAGCAGAGTAGCCTGCCTGTGAAACAAACTATACTGCCTGTGTATCTCAATTTTTACTGCATCTAATCCGGTTAATAGTTTTGGGCCTAGGAGCAGTGTCTGCATGGCAGCAGAGTAGCCCACCTGTGAAACAAACTATACTACCTGTGTATCTCAAATTTACTGCATCTAATCCAGTTAATAGTTTTGGGCCTATTAGCAGTGTCTGCACGTCAGCAGAGTAACCCGCCTGTGAAACTAACTACACCGCCTGTGTATCTCTAGTTTCACTGCATCTAAACCAGTTAATAGTTTAGGGCCTAGGAGCAGTGTCTGCACGTCAGCAGATTAGCCCGCCTGTGAAACTAACTACACCGCCTGTGTATCTCTATTTTCACTGCATCTAATCCAGTTAATAGTTTAGGGCCTAGGAGCAGTGTCTGCACGTCAGCAGAGTAGCCAGCCTGTGAAACAAACTATACGCCTGTGTATCTCAATTTTTACTGCATCTAATCCAGTTAATAGTTTAGGGCCTAGGAGCAGTGTCTGCACGTCAGCAGATTAGCCCGCCTGTGAAACTAACTACACCGCCTGTGTATCTCTATTTTCACTGCATCTAATCCAGTTAATAGTTTAGGGCCTAGGAGCAGTGTCTGCACGTCAGCAGAGTAGCCAGCCTGTGAAACAAACTATACGCCTGTGTATCTCAATTTTTACTGCATCTAATCCAGTTAATAGTTTTGGGCCTAGGAGCAGTGTCTGCACGTCAGCAGAGTAGCCCGCCTGTGAAACTAACTACACCGCCCGTGTATCTCTATTTTCACTGCATTTAATCCAGTTAACAGTTTTGGGCCTAGAAGCAGTGTCTGCACATCAGCAGAGTGGCCCGCCTGTGAAACTAACTATACCGCCTGTGTTTCTCAATTTTTACTGCATCTAATCCAGTTAATAGTTTTGGGCCTAGGAGCAGTGTCTACACTGTCCGACGAGCCCGGGTGCAATACGTTATGATGTATAGCCTGGGCCAACGAGCTCAAATCACGCTGCAGGAGTGGTCTCAGGGCAGGGACCTATGCACCCTTCTGCACAGTTTTGAAATAGCAACGAAGATGTTTAGTGCTGACGATGCCATTATCAGCATGACCCTTCCCGTGATTTACATGCTGGAGCATACGTTACACTGTGTTCGGAGTCAGGTGGTGGAACAAGAGGAGGAGGAGGAACAGGAGGAGTTGTATGCGGAAGGGATCATATGTCCAAGGTCAAGAAGGTTGGCAGCACCAAGGCGGCTGGCATTGGAGGCTGGGGGAGAGGGATTACCAAGTATGCATGGTAGCAGCCAAACTGTTGAGGAAGGTGCAGGAGGCGAGAAAGAAGTGGAGGACGAACTGTCGCTGGGCATGGAAGATTCATCAGATGAGGGAGACCTTGATCAAATTTCTGTTGTGCGAGGTTGGGGGGAGAGGGCAGACGAAGGAAGCTTGATTCTCACCTCGCCACCACCAAGACAACAAGGACTTGGTCCTCCTGGATGCGCAAGACACATGAGTGCCTTCTTGCTGCACTACCTGCAACATGACCCTCGGATTGTCAGAATCCGAAGTAATGCTGACTACTGGGTTGCCACACTCTTAGATCCCCGGTACAAAAGCAAATTTGGCTAAATAATTCCTGCCATAGAAAGGGATTCACGCATGCAGGAGTATCAGCAGAGACTGTTACAGAATCTAACATCTGCTTTTCCCCAAAACACCAGTGGTGCACGTAGTCAATCTCTGAGTTCTAACTTGCGAACCGTGGGACTATCGAGTCATCACTCTAACCGTAATAGTAACATCGTATCTGGTGGTAACAGCAATTTTTTCCAATAGTTTCAAGATTTTTTTAGACCATCCTTTGCAAGGCCACAGGAGACAAGAAGTCTGACGCACAGCCAACGCCTAGAGAGGATGGTACAAGAGTATCTCCAAGTTAACATCGATGCCATGACTGTGGAACCAGACCCTTGCTTATTTTGGGCTTCCAATCTTGAAAAATGGTCTGAGCTCGCCACTCACGCCTTGGAGATCTTGTTGTGCCCCGCAGCCAGCATTCTCTCTGAATGTGTGTTCAGCGCTGCTGGTGGTATGCTGACAGATAAGCGCACGCGGCTGTCCAGTGACAATATAGACAGACTAACGTTCATCAAGATGAACAAATCCTGGATCTGCAAGGACTTTTCTACCCCTGTGTCATCTTGGGGAGACTAAAAGCTTGATGATTTTTGAAAATCACCTCACCAACCATTTTAAAAAACTCTGGCGAAATTGATGCCACTTAAGTGGTGTCTGTGGCCGAATTTTTTTAAAAAATGGTGACTCTTTTATTTAGTCCCCTTGCTGAGTTTTACATGACGTTGCCATCATCAATTCCAGGTGGGTGGGGTCATCTGCAGAGTTGTTTACTCATACTATGGCCTGGGATTCAGAGGTCTGCTCCAAAGCTTCAGTGTCTGCTAGTCAGCAGAGTAGCCCAGCCACCCACCGCCTGTTTACCTAAGTACTATTTTTAACGGCATCTGGCCCAGGAAATCCTTTTGGGCCTAGTAGAATTTAGTGCTACTCAGCAGCGTACTTCACCCATGAAGCAAGCTACACCGCCTGTTTACCTAACTACTATTTTGTAACGGCATCTAGCCCAGGAAATCCATTTGGGCCTAGAAGAATTTAGTGCTACTCAGCAGCGTACCCCACCCATGAAGCAAGCTACACCACCTGTTTACCTAGCTACTATATTGTAATGGCATCTGCCCAGGAAATCCTTTTGGGCCTAGTAGCAATTTCTGCTACTCAGCAGAGTACCCCACCCATGAAGCAAGCTACACCGCCTTCTTTCTTTCTCAATCTAACCCCTCGGCTCTGGGGTGTCCACTCTCCCTCCAGCTCTCTCCTTCTCACAGGTGGACTACCACGTGTTTTCACACTGTGGCGAATCTTTTGGGCCCAGGCATAAGAAGTCGTCGAGGTAATGGATAATATGTGCCGCCTTACAAACGTCCATGACGACACATTCGAGGAAGCAACTAAACACCTCAAATAGTGAGCAGGATATGGATCACCCCATGGGCAAACAGCGATATATGTAGTATGCTCCTTTACAGAAGCAGCCCAATGGGAGGACACTAATCGGAGGCACAGGTAGTAACTGGAACGCCCCCTCAATGTCTGTTTTGGCCATTAGGGTGCCCCTTACCAACTTCTTGACCCGCCTGATTGCTTCGTCAAAGGTTCCACGTCGATGTTGTCGTTTACTGACCTGCCCCTTGGATATGACAAATGGTGGATTAGTCTGAATGTATTGGGTTCATTTTTTGGCACAACTCCCAACGGGGGTACCACTACGTCTTCTAAGGAAAGTCTTCTGAATGGACCCACCACCATTCTACCTAAACATATTTCTTTTTTTCTTTTTTTTGTCAAGACGTCTGGGTGTTGGTAGAGTGAGTTTAGATTTATACTCCAGCCTTTCTTGATTTTAGAAGTGCATGACATGCCTATATCTGTGTCTCCTCCTCCTTTTACTACTCCACCTCTTTTCTTTTCGCATGACTATACAGGTCCTTCTCAAAAAATTTGCATATAGTGTTAAATTTCATTATTTACCATAATGTAATGATTACAATTAAACTTTCATATACTATAGATTCATTATCCACCAACTGAAATTTGTCAGGTCTTTTATTGTTTTAATACTGATGATTTTGGCATACAACTCCTGATAACCCAAAAAACCTGTCTCAATAAATTAGCATA
The DNA here is from genome assembly GCF_051348905.1 of Ranitomeya variabilis. NCBI lineage: Eukaryota > Metazoa > Chordata > Amphibia > Anura > Dendrobatidae > Ranitomeya > Ranitomeya variabilis. The sequence continues at coordinate 216,583,438 of NC_135234.1, read as the reverse complement.
TCAAGAAAAGGTTCTCTAAATGACCTATTACCCTAATCTTCTGAATCAACTAATTAACTCTAAACACATGCAAAAGATACCTGAGGCTTTTAAAAACTCCCTGCCTGGTTCATTACTCAAAACCCCCATCATGGGTAAGACTAGCGACCTGACAGATGTCAAGAAGGCCATCATTGACACCCTCAAGCAAGAGGGTAAGACCCAGAAAGAAATTTCTCAACAAATAGGCTGTTCCCAGAGTGCTGTATCAAGGCACCTCAATGGTAAGTCTGTTGGAAGGAAACAATGTGGCAGAAAACGCTGTACAACGAGAAGAGGTGACCGGAACCTGAGGAAGCAGTGGACTGAGTCTGGTGTGGAAACATCCAGAGCCACCGTGCACAGGCGTGTGCAGGAAATGGGCTACAGGTGCCGCATTCCCCAGGTAAAGCCACTTTTGAACCATAAACAGTGGCAGAAGCGCCTGACCTGGGCTACAGAGAAGCAGCACTGGACTGTTGCTAAGCGGTCCCAAGTACTTTTTTCTGATGAAAGCAAATTTTGCATGTCATTCGGAAATCAAGGTGCCAGAGTCTGGAGGAAGACTGGGGAGAAGGAAATGCCAAAATGCCTGAAGTCCAGTGTCAAGTACCCACAGTCAGTGATGGTGTGGGGTGCCATGTCAGCTGCTGGTGTTGGTCCACTGTGTTTCATCAAGGGCAGGGTCAATGCAGCTAGCTATCAGGAGATTTTGGAGCACTTCATGCTTCCATCGGCTGAAATGCTTTATGGAGATGAAGATTTCATTTTTCAGCACGACCTGGCACCTGCTCACAGTGCCAAAACCACTGGTAAATGGTTTACTGACCATGGTATTACTGTGCTCAATTGGCCTGCCAACTCTCCTGACCTGAACCCCATAGAGAATCTGTGGGATATTGTGAAGAGAAAGTTGAGAGACGCAAGACCCAACACTCTGGATGAGCTTAAGGCCGCTATTGAAGCATCCTGGGCCTCCATAACATCTCAGCAGTGTCACAGGCTGATTGTCTCCATGCCACGCCGCATTGAAGCAGTCATTTCTGCCAAAGGATTCCCGACCAAGTATTGAGTGCATAACTGAACATTATTATTTGATGGTTTTTTTGTTTGGTATTAAAAAACACTTTTATTTGATTGGTGGGGTGAAATATGCTAATTTATTGAGACAGGTTTTTTGGGTTATCAGGAGTTGTATGCCAAAATCATCAGTATTTAAACAATAAAAGACCTGACAAATTTCAGTTGGTGGATAATGAATCTATAGTATATGAAAGTTTAATTGTAATCATTACATTATGGTAAATAATGAAATTTAACACTATATGCTAATTTTTTGAGAAGGACCTGTATGTAGTTGTGACTTTTCCATGTGTTTGTTGTGTCTTCTGAGCAGTTTATCAGCTTTTGGACACCTTTTAAGGTGTTTTCTATGTGTTTTCCATGTGTTTGTGTTTGCCTGCTATTGGTTTTAATGGGGTTCGACGGTGTTCGTCAAACACCTCCCTGTTCGATGAACCGAACCCGAACACTAGGGAGGTGGCTCATCTCTACTGTATACATTTTTGGGGGGTTTTGGAGAATTTTTAAAATATCAAAAAAAAAGAGTGGAACAATGTTCTGTCCATTTTAACAAGGACAGTATGGTTCCAATTATGCATTAAAGTTCACTACTATTAGTGTTTTGGTTTTTGCTGTGTTATAGCACCACCCAGTGGTGGTTAAATTTATAACCTGTGTTTTAGTAATAATTAGAGTGTTGCATTGTGGGATTGCACCAAGGTATTACGGGATAGGGAAACTCCATTTTCTCTCTGTGTATTTCCCTGGACACATGTGTTAATCTGCTGTGTTGGAACTACCTCACTTACTTGCCATCCCGGTTAAGTTTATCTGGTAAGATTGTTACCTCTGTTCTTGCAATATAGTGTTCTACAGAATGTGATTTATTGCATAGCAGCTAGTACTTAAGAAATCTATTATCAGACACTTGCTGTATGTAGTTATATATAGAAGTTGCATCATCCTGTATATTTTGCCTGCTAGTTGTAAAGTATCAGTTGTGCTGTTATTTGGCTCAATACTTATCCATATCATTTATATTCTTATAGTTTTACTGCACTCATGTTACCAATAAACAAGTTAGACTACAGAGAACAGTCTGCTTATTTGGGAGACAGAAGTGGTTTATGCCGTATGTCGGATCACACACCGTATCAACGTGTATGAAGACAGAACAGAACAAGGCTAGCAGACAGAACTATGAAACTTATGCCTGCGAAGCTACGATTTTTCCACCACAGATACAGCAGGCCTCAGCCTGACATAGCAGACTGTAAATTTTTTTGGGGGGTTGGAGAATTTTTAAAATAACAAAAGAAGAGTGGAACAAGGCTAGCAGTCAGAACTATGAAACTTATGCCTGAGAAGCTATGATTTTTCCACCGCAGATACAACAGGCCTCAGCCTGACATAACAGACTTTATAGGTTTTTTTGGCGGGGGTTGGAGAATTTTTAAAATAACAAAAAATGAGTGGAACAATGCTAGCAGACAGAACTAAAAAACTTATGCCTGCGAAGCTACAATTTTTCCACCACAAATACAACAGGCCTCAGCCTGACATAAAAGACTGTATACATTTTTGGGGGGGATTTGGAGAATTTTCAAAATAACAAAAAAAGAGTGGAACAAGGCTAGCAGACAGGACTAATAAACTTATGCCCGCGAAGCTGCAATTTTTCCACCACAGATACAACAGGCCTCAGACTAGGGCCGCCATCAGGGCATTACAGCCGTGACTGGCGTATGGGGCCCGGTGGGCAGAGGGGGCCCTGTTGTGATTTTGCTTTTTGCTCCCTCTAGTGGTCATTAGTGATTTGACTCTGGAGCGTCTGTCTTTTCCTATATCCTCACCTGGGCCGTTAGTTCAGGGGCGTTGCTATATAAGCTCCCTGGACCTTCAGTTCTATGCCTGGCATCGTTGAAATCAGAGCTAATCTGTTGTGCTCTTGTCCTCTGATCCTGGTTCCTGTTTTTCAAGCTAAGTCTGCTTCTTTGCTTTTTGCTTTTGTTTTGTTTGGTATTTTTGTCCAGCTTGTTCCTATCTGTATCCTGACCTTTGCTGGAAGCTCTAGGGGGCTGGTGTTCTCCCCCCGGACCGTTAGACGGTTCGGGGGTTCTTGAATCTCCAGCGTGGATTTTTATAGGGTTTTTGTTGACCAGATAAGTTATCTTGCTTTATTCTGCTATTAGTAAGCTGGCCTCTCTTTGCTGAACCTGGTTCATTTCTGTGTTTGTCATTTCCTCTTACCTCACCGTTATTATTTGTGGGGGGCTTGTATCTTGCTTTGGGGTCCCTTTCTCTGGAGGCAAGAGAGGTCTTTGTTTTCTTCTCCTAGGGGTAGTTAGATTCTCCGGCTGGCGCGAGTCATCTAGCGATCACCGTAGGCATGATCCCCGGCTACTTCTAGTGTTGGCGTTAGGAGTAGCTATTTGGTCAACCCAGTTACCACAGCCCTATGAGCTGGATTTTTGTATCTTGCAGACTTACACGTTCCTCTGAGACCCTGTCCACTGGGGTCATAACAGTATGCCAGGCCAGTATTAAATGTTTAATGCATTGCAGAAGTGGGATTATAAGAAAGAAAATTTTGAGTTTTTTTTTTCCCTCTCTCATTTTTTTTTTTCTTTTCCCCTTTACCTCAGAGTGGCTTAAGCTTGCTGCAGACATGAATGTTCAGACCTTGATTACAAGTGTGGACCAGCTTGCCGCTCGTGTGCAGGGTATACAAGATTATGTTACCAGAAATCCTAGGTCTGAACCCAAGATTCCGATTCCTGAACTGTTTTCAGGAGACCGATTTAAGTTTAGGAATTTCAGGAATAATTGTAAATTATTTTTGTCCCTGAAACCTTGTTCATCTGGAGACTCTGCTCAACAAGTAAAAATTGTTATTTCATTCTTACGGGGTGACCCTCAGGATTGGGCTTTTTCGTTGGCGCCAGGAGATCCGGCATTGGCTGATATTGATGCGTTTTTTCTGGTGCTCGGTTTACTTTATGAGGAACCCAATCTTGAGATTCAGGCAGAGAAAGCCTTGCTGGCTATGTCTCAGGGCCAGGACGAGGCAGAGGTGTATTGCCAAAAATTTCGGAAATGGTCCGTGCTGACACATTGGAACGAGTGTGCACTGGCCGCTAATTTTAGAAATGGCCTTTCTGAGGCCATTAAGAATGTTATGGTGGGTTTTCCCATTCCCACAGGTCTGAATGATACCATGTCCCTGGCTATTCAAATTGACCGGCGGTTGCGGGAGCGCAAAACCGCAAATTCCCTCATGTTGTTGTCTGAACAGACACCTGATGTGATGCAATGTGATAGAAAAACCGCAAATTCCCTCATGGTGTTGTCTGAACGGACACCTGATTTGATGCAATGTGATAGAATCCTGACTAGAAATGAGAGGAAAATTCATAGACGCCGGAATGGCTTGTGCTACTACTGTGGTGATTCTACACATGTTATCTCAGCATGCTCTAAACGTATATCTAAGGTTGTTAGTCCTGTCACCGTTGGTAATTTGCATCCTAAGTTTATTCTGTCTGTAACTTTGATTTGCTCACTGTCATCTTATCCTGTCATGGCGTTTGTAGATTCAGGTGCTGCCCTGAGTCTTATGGATCTCTCATTTGCTAAGCGCTGTGGTTTTATTCTTGAACCATTAGAAAATCCTATCCCTCTTAGGGGTATTGATGCTATGCCATTGGCAGAAAATAAGCCGCAGTATTGGACACAGGTTACCATGTGCATGACTCCTGAACACCGCGAGGTGATACGTTTTCTCGTTCTACATAAAATGCATGATTTGGTTGTTTTGGGGCTGCCATGGTTACAGACCCATAATCCAGTCCTTGACTGGAAGGCTATGTCAGTGTCTAGTTGGGGCTGTCGTGGTATTCATGAGGATTCCCTGCCTGTGTCTATTGCTTCTTCTACGCCTTCGGAAGTTCCGGAGTACTTGTCTGATTATCAGGATGTCTTTAGCGAGTCCAGGTCCAGTGCATTGCCTCCTCATAGGGAATGTGACTGTGCAATAGATTTGATTCCAGGCAGTAAGTTTCCTAAGGGAAGACTGTTTAATCTGTCGATACCTGAACATACCGCTATGCGTTCATATATCAAGGAGTCTCTGGAGAAAGGACACATCCGTCGTCTTCTTCCCCTCTTGGTGCGGGATTCTTTTTTGTGGCTAAAAAGGACGGATCTTTGAGGCCTTGTATTGACTATCGGCTTTTAAATAAGATCACTGTCAAATTTCAGTATCCTTTGCCGCTGTTGTCTGACTTGTTTGCCCGGATTAAAGGTGCCAAGTGGTTTACCAAGATAGACCTTCGTGGTGCGTACAACCTTGTGCGCATTAAGCAAGGGGATGAATGGAAAACCGCATTCAATACGCCCGAAGGCCATTTTGAGTACTTGGTGATGCCTTTTGGGCTCTCTAATGCCCCTTCAGTTTTTCAGTCCTTTATGCATGACATTTTCCGGAACTATCTGGATAAATTTCTGATCGTTTATCTGGATGATATTCTGTTTTTTTCTGATAATTGGGACTCGCATGTGGAGCAGGTCAGGATGGTCTTTAAAATTTTGCGTGAAAATTCTTTGTTTGTCAAGGGCTCAAAGTGTCTTTTTGGTGTACAGAAGGTTCCCTTTTTGGGGTTCATTTTTTCCCCTTCTGCTGTGGAGATGGACCCAGTCAAGGTCCGAGCTATTCTTGATTGGACTCAGCCCTCGTCAGTTAAGAGTCTTCAGAAGTTCTTGGGTTTCGCTAACTTCTACCGTCGTTTTATCGCTAACTTTTCTAGCATTGTGAAACCTTTGACGGATATGACCAAGAAGGGCTACGATGTGGTTAATTGGGCTCCTGCTGCCGTGGAGGCTTTCCAGGAGTTGAAACGTCGGTTTACTTCGGCGCCTGTTTTGTGCCAGCCTGATGTCTCGCTTCCCTTTCAAGTTGAGGTGGATGCTTCAGAGATTGGAGCAGGGGCCGTTTTGTCGCAGAGAGGCCCTGGTTGCTCTGTTATGAGACCTTGCGCCTTTTTCTCTAGGAAGTTTTCGCCTGCGGAGCGAAATTATGATGTGGGCAATCGGGAGTTGTTGGCCATGAAATGGGCATTTGAGGAGTGGCGTCATTGGCTCGAGGGTGCTAAGCATCGTGTGGTGGTCTTGACTGATCACAAAAATCTGATGTATCTCGAGTCTGCTAAATGCCTGAATCCTAGACAGGCCCGCTGGTCATTGTTTTTCTCCCGTTTTGACTTTGTTGTCTCGTATTTACCAGGTTCAAAGAATGTGAAGGCCGATGCTCTTTCCAGGAGCTTTGTGCCTGATGCTCCTGGAGTCGCTGAACCTGTTGGTATTCTTAAGGATGGTATTATCTTGTCAGCTATTTCTCCAGATCTGCGACGTGTGTTGCAGAGATTTCAGGCTGATAGGCCTGATTCTTGTCCACCTGACAGACTGTTTGTGCCTGATAAGTGGACCAGCAGAGTCATTTCCGAGGTTCATTCCTCGGTGTTGGCAGGTCACCCAGGAATTTTTGGCACCAGAGATCTGGTGGCCAGATCCTTTTGGTGGCCTTCCTTGTCTAGGGATGTGCGGTCATTTGTACAGTCCTGTGGGACTTGTGCTCGAGCTAAGCCTTGCTGTTCTCGTGCCAGCGGGTTGCTCTTGCCCTTGCCTGTCCCTAAGAGACCTTGGACACATATCTCCATGGATTTCATTTCTGATCTTCCGGTGTCTCAGGGCATGTCTGTTATTTGGGTGATATGTGATCGCTTCTCCAAGATGGTCCATTTGGTTCCTTTGCCTAAACTGCCTTCCTCTTCCGATCTGGTTCCTGTGTTTTTCCAGAACGTGGTTCGTTTGCACGGCATCCCTGAGAATATTGTGTCAGACAGAGGATCCCAGTTCGTTTCCAGATTCTGGCGATCCTTTTGTAGTAGGATGGGCATTGACTTGTCGTTTTCGTCGGCTTTCCATCCTCAGACTAATGGACAGACGGAGCGAACTAATCAGACTTTGGAGGCTTATTTGAGGTGTTTTGTCTCTGCTGATCAGGACGATTGGGTGACCTTCTTGCCGTTAGCTGAGTTTGCCCTTAATAATCGGGCTAGTTCCGCCACCTTGGTTTCGCCGTTTTTCTGCAACTCTGGTTTCCACCCTCGTTTTTCTTCGGGTCATGTGGAACCTTCTGACTGCCCTGGGGTGGATTCTGTGGTGGATAGGTTGCAGCGGATCTGGAATCTTGTGGTGGACAACTTGAAGTTGTCACAGGAGAGGGCTCAGCGCTTTGCCAACCGCCGCCGCGGTGTGGGTCCCCGACTACGTGTTGGGGATTTGGTGTGGCTTTCTTCCCGCTTTGTTCCTATGAAGGTTTCCTCTCCCAAATTTAAACCTCGTTTTATTGGTCCTTACAAGATATTGGAAATTCTTAATCCTGTGTCTTTTCGCCTGGATCTTCCTGTGTCGTTTGCTATCCACAACGTGTTTCATAGGTCCTTGTTGCGGCGGTACGTTGTGCCTGTGGTTCCTTCTGCTGAGCCTCCTGCTCCGGTGTTGGTTGAGGGCGAGTTGGAGTACGTGGTGGAGAAGATCTTGGATTCTCGTCTCTCCAGGCGGAGGCTTCAGTACCTGGTCAAGTGGAAGGGCTATGGTCAGGAAGATAATTCCTGGGTGGTCGCCTCTGATGTTCATGCGGCCGATTTAGTTCGTGCCTTTCACGCCGCTCATCCTGATCGCCCTGGTGGTCGTGGTGAGGGTTCGGTGACCCCTCACTAAGGGGGGGGTACTGTTGTGATTTTGCTTTTTGCTCCCTCTAGTGGTCATTAGTGATTTGACTCTGGAGCGTCTGTCTTTTCCTATATCCTCACCTGGGCCGTTAGTTCAGGGGCGTTGCTATATAAGCTCCCTGGACCTTCAGTTCTATGCCTGGCATCGTTGAAATCAGAGCTAATCTGTTGTGCTCTTGTCCTCTTATCCTGGTTCCTGTTTTTCAAGCTAAGTCTGCTTCTTTGCTTTTTGCTTTTGTTTTGTTTGGTATTTTTGTCCAGCTTGTTCCTATCTGTATCCTGACCTTTGCTGGAAGCTCTAGGGGGCTGGTGTTCTCCCCCCGGACCGTTAGACGGTTCGGGGGTTCTTGAATCTCCAGCGTGGATTTTTATAGGGTTTTTGTTGACCAGATAAGTTATCTTGCTTTATTCTGCTATTAGTAAGCTGGCCTCTCTTTGCTGAACCTGGTTCATTTCTGTGTTTGTCATTTCCTCTTACCTCACCGTTATTATTTGTGGGGGGCTTGTATCTTGCTTTGGGGTCCCTTTCTCTGGAGGCAAGAGAGGTCTTTGTTTTCTTCTCCTAGGGGTAGTTAGATTCTCCGGCTGGCGCGAGTCATCTAGCGATCACCGTAGGCATGATCCCCGGCTACTTCTAGTGTTGGCGTTAGGAGTAGCTATTTGGTCAACCCAGTTACCACAGTCCTATGAGCTGGATTTTTGTATCTTGCAGACTTACACGTTCCTCTGAGACCCTGTCCACTGGGGTCATAACAGGGCCCGCATCGGGCCCCGTCTCATCTGCCCACCGGGCCCCTGCCGGCAGCCGCAGGCTGAACCGGGCCCTTAGCTGCGGCCAGCGCTGCAGCGCTATTGAAGTGCGGGCCCGCGCCTGCACGTCAATAGTTAACAGCCGCCAGCCAATCTGAGGCTGGCAGCTGACGTCAGCCGCAGCGTGCATGTCGCCGGCATCTGACGTCATTGTCAGTCGCCGGCGAGTGCACGCTGCAGCTGCGTGCAGAGAGCAGGAGCGCGGGAGGTAAGTCGAACTTTATTTATTTTTTTTAATTGAGAGCGGCAATCCGGGGGGCCAGGGCAGAGCGCTGGACACAGGGCGGCAGAGCGCTGGACACAGGGCGGCAGAGCGCTGGACACAGGGGGGCAGAAAGCTGGACACCGGGGGGGCAGAGCGCTGGACACAGGATGGCAGAGAGCTGGACACAGGGGGCAGAGCGCTGGACACCGGGGGGCAGAGGGCTGGACACCAGGGGGGCAGAGCGCTGGACACCGGGGGGGCAGAGCGCTGGACACCGGGGGGGCAGAGCGCTGGACACCAGGGGGCAGAGCACTGGACACAGGGGGGCAGAGCGCTGGACACAGGGGGGCAAAAAGCTGGACACCTGTGGGGCAGAGCGCTGGACACAGGGCGGCAGAGCGCTGGACACAGGGGGGCAGAAAGCTTGACACCCGGCGGGCAGAGCGCTGGACACAGGGCGGCAGAGCGCTAGACACAGGGCAGAAGAGCGCTGGACACAGGGGGGCAGAGCGCTGGACACAGGGGGGCAGAGCGCTGGACACAGGGGGGCAGAGCGCTGGACACAGGGGGGGCAGAGCGCTGGACACAGGGGGGCAGTGCGCTGGACACAGGGGGCAGAGCGCTGGACACAGGGGGGGCAGAGCGCTGGACACAGGGGGGCAGAGTGCTGGACACCGGGGGGGCAGAGCGCTGGACACAGGGCGGCAGAGCGCTAGACACAGGGCGGCAGAGCGCTAGACACAGGGCAGCAGAGCGCTGGACACAGGGGGGCAGAGCGCTGGACACAGGGGGGCAGAGCGCTGGACACAGGGGGGGGCAGAGCGCTGGACACAGGGGGGCAGAACGCTGGACACGGGCAGAACGCTGGACATTGGGGCAGAAAGCTGGACATTGGGGCAGAAAGCTGGGCACAGGGGCAGAAAGCTGGGCACAGGGGCAGGAAGCTGGGCACAGGGGCAGGAAGCTGGACACGGGCAGAACGCTGGACACGGGCAGATCGCTGGACACGGGCAGAACGCTGGACACGGGAGCAGAGCGCTGGACACAGGGCGGCAGAAAGCTAGACACAGGGGGGGCAGAAAGCAGGACACGGGGGCAGAAAGCTTGACACGGGGGCAGAAAGCTGGACACGGGCAGAAAGCTGGACATAGGGGCAGAAAGCTGGACACAGGGGCAGAAAGCTGGACACAGGGGCAGAAAGCTGGACACAGGGGCAGAAAGCTGGACACAGGGGCAGAAAGGAGAAACGGCATGATTGGAGACACGGGGCAGGATGACAGACATGGCGGCATGACTGGAGACACTGGGGCATGACTGGAGACAGATGGGGCAGGAATGGAAACAGATGGGGCAGAATTGAGACACAGGGGGCATGATTGCAGAAATGGGGGCATGATTGGAGACGGGGCAGAATGGTGATACGGGCATGATTGGAGACACTGGAGGCAGGATTGGAGACAGATGGGGCAGGATCATGGGGCAGGATGGATACGATGGAGACAGATGGGGCAGGATGGGGAGATCATATTGGGCAGGATGGATACTCATTAGGGCAGGATGGGAGAACATATGGCTGATGCCAGGAATGAGACACACGGGGCCAGGATGGCGAATATTATTACCATAGGGGCTAATTAAGGGATATTATTACTGCAGTGATGTATTTATTTTATTTTTTGAGTACACTGTTTTAAATGGAGGGGCGGTCCTATTACTGTGTAGAGTGACACTATGTCGCCTTCTTCATGTGGTGTAATGTAGAAGTTGGGAAAATTAAGTAATGTGTTCTGCAAGTGGAACTCGAGATAACGGTGTTATTTCCTGCAGAAACGAGTCCTGGCTGCATGAAGTGATGGCGGTCTGTGCGGGATGAAAGATAAAGGACTTCACCTAGAGACGTCACTGGTGAGTCAGTGTGTTACCTATACACTGACACTATACACTGTATACTATATACAGAGGTCCTGCGTATAATATCACCAGTGATCACTGGATTACCTATAGACTATATACAGAGCTCCTGTGTATAATGTCACTGGTGATCACTGTATTACCTGTACACAGACACTGTATACTAAATACAGATCTCCTGTGTATAATGGCAATTATGGTGATAGTATTGTGTTTTTTTTATTATTGATCAGTATTGTAGTATTCAGTCACTATGTGTTGGTAATATGTGGTCTGGTCATGATGTTGTGGTATTTGTTCCTTGTATTTGATATTATTCGATCACTGTGGTGGTAATATGTCATCTGGTCATGGTGTGGCGGTATTTGTGCCTTGTAGATAGTATTATAGGTCACTGTGGTGATATGGTGTCTGGTCATGGTGCTGTGGTATTTGTTCCTTGTATGTGGTATTATAGGCCATTTTAAAAATTGAAAAATAAAAATATACCTAAATTGTACTGCATATTTAAACAAATATTTAATAGGTTACAGTAGAGTAGGGCCTGGCCAAAAGTGTCTACCTTGTCATTTTGGTGGCTTAAAAAATCTTTTGGCCAAAACAAAAGCTGCCGGCTACATGTGTGATCTGGTGATGGGAACTGTCAATGTGTGATAGGTGAGAAGTGGAGTTTTTCCAAGAGAGAGCGGTGGGACTGTGGACAGTTTGAGGGGTGGAGCGTGGAGGCGGGGCTGGGGTGGAGCCTGGGTGGAGTCTCAAGGGGGCCCTGGAAATTTTGCCAGTATGGGGCCCCGAAATTTCTAGTGGCAGCCCTGCCTCAGACTAACATAACAGACTGTATAATTTTTTGGGGGGGGGTTGGAGAATTTTTAAAATAACAAAAAAAAGTGGATCAAGGCCAGCAGACAGAACTATGAAACTTATGCCTGTGAAGCTACAATTTTTCCACCACAGATACAACAGGCCTCAGCCTGACATAGCAGACTGTTTAATTTTTTTTGGGGGGGTTGGAGAATTTTTAAAATAAAAAAATAGAGGGGAACAAGGCTAGCACACAGAACTATGAAACTTATGCCTGCGAAGCTCCAATTTTTCCACCACAGATACACCAGCCATCAGCCTCAAATTACAGACTGATGTAAATGTAGTCTTGATTTTTTTGGGCACAACTAAATTGTGTCAACAAGTTGGCTATGGCACAAAAAAAAAAACAAACGATTTTTCAGAAAAAAAGGTATATTTGCACGTTCTTAGGTTTCAATAACCTGGCCGTAGTAGGCAGCGTGAACAAGCAAATACATGTTAAAATAAGGGGGCTATGAAATGCTTTAGAATAAAAGGAACAGGTGTCAGATGAATAAAAAAAAACACAGAAAACTGCAACTAGATATATATTAAATAAGCAGCAGCAGACAGTAATGAAGCTTTTGGAGGTATGCAGTGACAGCTATGTACTCACATACAGTGCCTGCAGGCCTTGCACTGATGTGGATATGCGCACATAGACTCCTCTACCTACCTAGCGCTCCAATATGGGGACCCCCGAATTAGCCCTAAAAAGGACTGTTGGTTTCTCAGGAGTTGTGGACTGAACAGTTGCAGACCTACACTAAATCTTAAAAGCATGATTTTTACCCTATCTCAGCAGCAGCTCTCCCTACACTCGCTAAGTCTGGAGCAGAATGCGGCGAGCAGGGTGGCATCAGGTCTCTTATAGACCTGATGACGCTGTGCAGCCAGCCAATCACTATAATACCACAACTAAGATGGCTTCATCATTACAGTGCATGGCTGACAATTGTCACTGTCACTGTCAATTGGCACTGTCATTGGTGCTCTAAAGAGCACCAGAATTGCAGGGCGGAGACCCGACCTCCCCCTGAATAATCCCGGAAACACTCGGTGCTCGCCAAGTACACTGAGCATAGTGATACTCTGGCGAGTAACGAGTAGCGGCGAGCACGTTTTCTCATCACTAGCACTACTTGCCACCCTACCCATCTCTCTGTATTATATTACTCATCCATATACTATTGCGTGCTCTGTATTACATTTAAGTGGCATATAACACTCCAAAAAAACCTTGAAACATTTTTCTGGATTCAATTACTCATCCATATAATATCACATGCTCTGTGGTACATTTCGGTGTTATATAACACTCCCAATGAACGTTGAAACATTGTTCTGTATTTCATTACTCATTCATGTAGTATTACGTGAACTGTGGTAGATTTCGGCATTACATAACACTCCAAAAAAGTGTTGAAAAATTTGTCTGGATTCAGTTACTCATCCATACAGTATTAAGTTTTGTGTTAAAATTTCAGTGGTATATAACACTCCAAAAAGTGTTGAAAATGAGTCTGCATTCAATTAGTTTAATTTAAGTTAATTAATTAATTTAATTTAAGTACAGAGATCACCTTACTGAGCATGTCCGTGTGGTGGCGTCTTCTCATTGGTGGTCGGATGCTAGCTGCTCTGGTGATGTGGCGGCTCCGGAATGGCCCCCGGGCGATGCCATGGATGGCTGGGTGTGAGTGTTGGGGGTGGAGCCTAGGGTTTAAAAGGATTTCAGCTGTGCAGGCGGGCACGCTAGTATCATTTGTGTGTGCTTTTGTGAGTGAAGACCCTACCACTCTGTCTGCAAGTGTCGTATGTCTGTCTAGCTTTGGAACTGTATACGTAGGCAGGCAGCTAATGTCAGTGGGGGCAATTAGCCATTTGGCTTAGCATCTGTTACCTACATGTGTGTGATTAGCACAGTAGAGTTTCAGAACAAGCTCAACCCTAGTAAAGGTATTATGCTCAACATCTGTTTCGTTTCTGTGTGTGAGTAACACAGCTCAGTTGCAGAGTAAGTTTTTTTCTCGTGTTTTCCCTGTGACGTTTAACAGGACTTAGCACTCAGTATACATTTTTTCAGTATCTCTCTGTGGAGAAACGGAGTTTGGAGCTTAGTGTTCCGTTCCGTTAGTGCTCCGTTCACACTGTGTGGCGTTAACACTGTCTGTTCCATCATTTCTCAATAGCAGCAGTTTACCTTCTCTGCATGGTGGACCCTGGGTTGAGATTGCACTTTACTATTTATTTTATTTAGTGCAATCTGCCTTAACACCTGCTTTGTGTGAAATTTCATTCGTTTGAAATAAAAAACAAAAGTGGCCTGCTACAGTTGTACAATTTTTTTCCCTTGGTACTCGGTCCCCAGCCACAACTATTTTTTCCTGGTATGGCATTCCCACCTTGTACCAACATGTGCCCAGGAATAACACACTTGTCCTTACCAAATGATTACTGGGATTATCCACTTAACAACCAACATCAAGTCAAACGCTTGTGGCCAGGAATGCTACAATTCACTGGTGGGACACTGAGTTAACATTGTGGAGACTAGGGCAGAGTCTCACACTGGAACTGCATGTGTGCTACTGATGCCGAGGATTGACTGGCCTACTACTATCAGGGTTTCCTTCATGTCCTATACAGTATCTGTGTAAGTAGGTTGCGGGATGCAGCGACGGTCAGGAGGCAGAGCAAGGGTTAACATTTTTTCTTTAACAAAGGGATACTCCACGCAGGGAGCTAAACAGTTAAATGAGGGAATAAACAGTTCAATTGTAAAGGGTATGCGGAGTTAAGAACGAATGACTCAGATAACAGCAGTACTTGTGAATGCTGTGAGAAAGTCAATAGCACCAACAATGGTTGGCGCGGTGCTTGTACAAAAAGGTCCTGTAGACAACGGTGATCCATCTTCTGGTGGCAGCAGTCGGTCTCTGGAACCTTCCGCTGAGCCCCTAGTCCATAAACTGATGCGGCGGAGACAATTAAGGCCACTGCGCTGTCCATGTCCAACGTAGATCGGCAAGTATAAACAGGAAAATCAGGGCACAAGTGTCTGTCTCGTACCAGGTTTCTCTTATGTGGCACATGCACGGTACTCACGGACACGGAGAGTACGGCACCTTGCTCTCTGGTAGGCCTCGGGCACACTGCACCTCTCTCAATTCCCTGCTGTTGCTGGCTGGAGTCACTGGACTGCGCAATGCCATGCTCGCGGGATGGAGCACTCCTCTTTCTGGCTACTGCAGAACGCACAGCACCTTTCAGCGCAGCTTTCCCTCTGCAGGTGGTGAGGTCCAAACAAGGTGGCCTGTCACGGCGCCGGTACTCGGGGGGACGGAGCGTGCCGCTCACCTTACTGCGCACTGCTGCGGGTTGGCACCAAAACTCCAGCTGCTGCACGCACTTTACCTTTTAAATCACCCCGCCTCCTCATGTCAGGAGGTTGGTCCGGCTTCTCCTTTCTTCCCCCAAGAAACAGGGGCAACAGGGGATGCAGCCTCAACAGTTCCGGACCCAGCAAGCAGGTATCCGCAGCCCGATCTTCTCCCTTACATCTGCACCCCCTGCTGCTCCTCCTCATCCTCCATCTCTGATGTGCTATCTTAGAGCACACATCAGCTAGAAACTCTGCAGCACTGCCTCAGTGACGAGGCAACAGACTCTGCTGAAGCTAATTTTTCAAGGAGACAAAACCACACAAAACAGCACTGTTATTGAAAGGAACAACAGACCAAACAGATCTGTGACTCTCACCACTTAACCTTCAACTAGGTATGGTCTTGTTTGATAATAATCATAACCAGGTGGTGGCTGTGAAGCTTGGCAAGCAGTTTATGAAAACCTACCCATATTTGCCAAAGCTTCAGCTCAAGGTACGCCACATCAGCACCCATTTCCACTTTTCAGCTACAGATACTGCCACTCTTGCAGTGCTGCAGCAGTGCATGCAAGGGCCAGCTCAGAGACTGGTGTGGGACATGACTATGTGCTGGAACTCCATACTGCACATGCTGTCAAGGCTTTGTCAGCGTCACAGGCCAGTTGTGGAATACCAGCTCCAACACGCCCGTTGGTATTCTGGTCTGCCTCTGCACATAATAACTGAAGAGTTGGCATGGATTTCTGACATTTGTGCAGTTCACCAAAGTTTGAGAACTCCACAAAGATGGAGAGCGGCAATGATGCCATTTAAAGCGCAACAATCTCACTTCTGTTCATACGTAAACAGTCGCTGTGTGGATTGGGTAGCTATGAGGAGGTGTAGGCTGAGGAGGAGGAATAGGATCTGGCTACTACCCATACAAGCTTTATCCCATCTCTCCTATATGGCATGACATGTGGCATATCCATTTTTAGGAATCTGGGGCTGAGTGAGGGCTTTTTTTTTGCGCACCGAACTGACATTTTTATTGATACTATTTTGGAGTAGATACGTTGTTTTGATTGCCTGTTATTGCATTTTATTGCAATGTTGCATCAACCAAAAAACAGTAATTCTGGTGTTTTTAATTTTTTTCTTGTTGATCAGATTAATTCTTTCTATATTTTGATAGATCAGGTGTTTCTGAACATAGCGATGCCAAATATGTGTAGTTTGTATATTTTTTTATTTTTTATTTTTAGTGAGGTAAAAGGTAAGTGATTTGAACTTTTATATTTCTAACATTTTTTAACTATTTTATAAACATTTTTTTCTACTTTTTACTTGCTTCAATAGTCTCCTTAGGAGACTTGAATCTGTGATCTTCTGATTGCTTGTGCTACAGATAGCAGGGCTTCAGCAGATCAACAATGACAAGCACGGGCGTCTTCTGCAGACCCTTGGTCGTCATGCCAACCTGTTGTCTCCATGTGATCATGTGACAGGGGCACCGATGAGCAGGGTTAGTGACATACTCCCGGCGCGAGCATGTTAAATGCCAATGCCAGAGACTAACAGCGACAATTAACATGTTAACAGCCTCTGGTAGATCGCAATTCCACCCACAGCTGTTTGGGGCACATAACAGCTGATCAAGTCAGCTGTCATGTTCCGGAAAAGAAGACATATGAAGTATCTATACGTCGCATGACATGAAGGGATTAAAGGCTTGAAAAATTGTAAATTTATAAGAAAAAAATGAACAATTGGTTAAAAAGCAATTTTATAAAGAATATCATTACATTTGTGCTACTATGATAGTATGATATGATAGTAAATATGTGCAAGCCTTGGGATCTATTTTTAATACATATTTTTAATCATTTAACTTTTTTACAGGTTTTACTAAATATAATTAAATACATATTAAAATGCATAAAAATATAATTATACAATATAAATTATTCCATTTGACATATTTATCTTGAAACATATTTCACGGGCCAGAATGAAGCTTGTTTGGAAATATACTTTTCCCTAATATGTCTGGAAAAGGGTAACTTTTTTAATGAACTTCATCAATATGTATTAAGATATTTAAAAATCTGACCCTTTGTGGTTCTGTTAACATTTCTTTGATGGTAACAACTACAAAAGAGGGAAGCATGAAGCTCTTCAATTTGTGACCAAGCTTCTCCATGTGATGAGCTATAAGCACAAGCTTATCTCATAAAAACCTTGTAGAAAAAAAGCTCTGATTTATAGAAAGTCAAAATGACCAACATACAGATTCTGCAGTGACTCAATTTACACTATAGCTGCTTTTAGTGGCAGAATTTTAAAGGGCAGCTGTCACCACATTTGACCTATATAAACTGTTAATATGAACATACAGGATATAGACAGTTGAGGAATGTGATCCCTGTATGCCTCATATCAGATGGCTTGTTAATGATAAATCATCTTTTATTATATTAAATAAATGACCTCTTCCAGGCTGTGAGGAAGACATTGCCTGGAAGATAACTCTGCCTCCAGAGATTACTTTAAATAAAAGGTGGAGTTACCAGTGAGACAAGTAACTAACACAGAACAGGAGAAATTAAATTTGTCTTTTCACTGAGCTCTGCTGTAACAATATTACGACCCTGTCTGCCTGTGAGATGGAAGCTGAAGTTGAGAGGAACCTGTAGATGTGTCAGGTATAATCACACACAGCTCTGCAGCGAGAATAGGAGAGCAGAGAGCGGACATCAGACATCACACTGGTAACGCCTCCTCCATGTAAAATAATCTCTGGAGGCAGAGTTATCTCCCAGGAAACATTCTCCCCAGAGCCTGGAAGAGGTAATTTATATAAAGTGATAAAAGTTGATTTCTCAACAAGACATCAGATATCACTCTCCTCAGCTGTCTATAACCTCTATGCCCATATTAATAGTTTAGATAGGTCAAATGTGGTGAGCGATTCCTTTTAAGAGAAAATTTAACATATTATTTACTAACTCTTTGTAACATAGATTTAGATTAGCACTGTAATGTATTACCACGCATTAATTTCCGCAACTTTAGTTTCTGATTTCTGAAACTGTAAAATTCTAACAACATGTGTTGATAAATAAAGATTAATTAACAGTATCAATTATAATAAAAATGATTATTGTAAATATTAAAAAAATAAATATTCAAGAGTACGATATTGAAGTGGCAATATTTTTAGCAAAAAAAGTTTTTTTCCACCCAACGAAATAAAATATGAAGTTCTCCAGCAGCTTTGTGTGCAGCAGCTTCTATTTCCAACTATTAAGAATAGAAATAAGAAAAAAAGCACTAATTACTTTTTAAATTAAGATATGTTGGCTTATTATATATATATATATATATATATATATATATATATATATATATATATATATATATATATATATATATATATATATATATATATATATATACAGTATATATACACTGCTCAAAAAATAAAGCGAACACTTAAACAACAGAATATAACTCCAAATAAATCGAACTTCTGTGAAATCAAACTGTCCACTTAGGAAGCAACACTGTTTGACAATCAATCTCACATGCTGTTGTGCAAATGGAATAGACAACAGATGGAAATTATTGGCAATTATCAAGACACACTCAATAAAGGAGTGGTGCTGCAGGTGGGGACCACAGACCACATCTCAGTACCAATGCTTTCTGGCTGTTTTGGTCACATTTGAATGTTGGTTGTACTTTCACACTCGTGGTAGCAAGTGGCTCAGGCAGTGCAGCTCATCCAGGATGGCACATGAATGCGAGCTGTGGCAAGAAGGTTTTCTGTGTCTGTCAGCGTAGTGTCCAGAGGCTGGAGGCGCTACTAGGAGACAGGCCAGTACACCAGGAGATGTGGAGGGGGTCGTAGGAAGGCAACAACCCAGCAGCAGGACTGCTACTTTAGCCTTTGTGCAAGGAGGAACAGGAGGAGCATTGCCAGAGCCCTGCAAAATGAACTCCAGCAGGCCACAAATGTGCATGTGTCCGCACAAACGGTTAGAAACCGACTCCATGAGGATGGTCTGAGTGCCCGACATCCACAGATGGAGGTTGTGCTCACACCCCAACACCGTGCAGGACTCTTGGCATTTGCCACAGAACACCAGGATTGGAAAATTTGGCACTGGCGCCCTGTGCTCTTCACAGATGAAAGCAGGTTCACACTGAGCACATGTGACAGATGTGACAGAGTCTGGAGATGCCGTGGAGAGCGATCTGCTGCCTGCAACATCTTTCAGCATGACTGGTTTGGCAGTAGGTCAGTAATGGTGTGGGGTGGTATTTCTTTGGAGAGCCGCACAGCCTTCCATGTGCTCGTCAGAGGTAGCCTGACTGCCATTAGGTACCGAGATGAGATCCTCAGACCCCTTGTGAGACCATATGCTGTTGCGGTTGGCCCTGGGTTCCTCCTAATGCAAGACAATGCCAGACCTCATGTGGCTGCAGTGTGTCAGCAGTTCCTGCAAGATGAAGGCATTGAAGCTATGGACTGGCCCGCCCATTCCACAGACCTTATTTCAATTGAACACATCTGGGACATCATGTCTCATGCCATCCACCAACATCACGTTGCACCACAGACCGTCCAGGAGTTGGCGGATGCTTTAGTCCAGGTCTGGGAGGAGATCCCTCGAGAAACCAACCCCCGCCTCATCAGGAGCATGCCCAGGCATTGTTGGGAGGTCATACAGGCACATGGAGGCAACACACACACAACTGAACATCATTTCCTTGTCTTGAGGCATTTCCACTGAAGTTGGATTAGCCTGTAGTTTGATTTTCCACTTTGATTTTGAGTATCATTCCAATTCCAGACCCCCATGGGATATTAGTTGTGATTTATGTTGATCATTTTGATGTTTTATTGTTTTCAACACATTTCACTATGTAATGAATAAAGATTTGCAACTGAAATATTTCATTCAGTGATATCTAGGATGTGGTATTTTAGTGTTCCCTTTATTTTTTGAGCAGTGTATATAAACCCCTAATAACTTTACAAGGAATATATGATAGAAACTGTACCTTGGAAAACTTTTTCTTGAATTCTTCCATTATGTTTATTGCTTGTGTTCCACATTCACACCCCGTGATATCAAGCTTTATAAGATAGAAAGTTACAAATCAGTTACATATGGTGATACTGATCCATATACACAAATAATACACAATAAAAGAAGTGTCAGCATAAATTGACTGTTCAAATAAAGCATAATATCTTGTATGGATAATGTCTCTAAAAATATTGTTTTTTTAGTGTCAAAATCCAATTTTGCATTCTTACCAAATCATTCTTTATTCAAATATGCTAATGAGGTGCTTGATACACCCTTGGAGATGCCAAGAAATTCTGTGCACCTTTCTAGCTACCTGTTTTGCACTTATCTCTGCCTCCGCTTCCTTCATTGAATGATTGACAGCTCTGGCTCTACAAGAGTAATAAAAACTACAGCGATCATCTAATGGCAGCATATTCTAAATACCAAGTAATGAACGCTCCTTTGAAATGCTACACATGTATAAGCTGATTGTTGGCAAATTTCATTGATTCCAGCAGGACCAACTTACTGTCTAAGGGTACCGTCTCACATTGGCACTTTGATCGCTACGACGGCACGATCCGTGACGTTCCAGCGATATCCATACGATATCGCTGTGTCTGACACGCAGCGGCGATCAGGGACCCCGCTGAAAATCGTACGTCGTAGCAGATCGTTTGAAACTTTATTTCGTCGCTGGATCTCCCGCTGTCATCGCTGCATCGGTGTGTGTGACACCGATGCAGCGATGCGTTCGCTTGTAACCAGGGTAAACATCGGGTTACTAAGCACAGGGCCACGCTTAGTAACCCGATGTTTACCCTGGTTACCATCGTAAATGTAAAAAAAAACAAACAGTACATACTCACATTCCGGTGTCCGTCAGGTCCCTGGCCGTCTGCTTCCCTGCACTGACTGTGAGCGCCGGCCGTAAAGTGAAAGCAGAGCACAGCGGTGACGTCACCGCTCTGCTTTGGCCGGCACTTACACAGGATGCAGGAGGAGTGCAGGGAAGCGGACGCAGGCACCGGAATGTGAGTTTGTGTTTTTTTTATTTTACGTTTACGCTGGTAACCAGGGTAAACATCGGGTTACTAAGCGCGGCCCTGCGCTTAGTAACCCGATGTTTACCCTGGTTACCCGGGGACTTCGGCATCGTTGGTCGCTGGAGAGCTGTCTGTGTGACAGCTCTCCAGCGACCACACAACGACTTACCAACGATCACGGCCAGGTCGTATCGCTGATCGTGATCGTTGGTAAATCGTTTTGTGTAACGGTACCCTAATGTGCATGGGGGTCATCAGACTATCTCTCCATCTTTCAATGACTGGGGACAGAAGCATCAGACATTTTAAATTACACTATGCCTAATTCTTTGTGGTTATTAAAGAAGATCATCTACTAGAGGAGCCTGTCAGCAGTTTATTCCCCTTCTCCAATTGAAAACACAAGCATGCTTTGCTAAAACCTATAAGCAGAAGTATGGTAGCGTTAAGGTCCATTTAGGAGGAGGACCACTACCGTTAAGTGACCGCTGATTATATGCAAGCTGATCGATTGTCATTTGATGGTCTGTTTTAGACAGAATGATCACACAAAACAATTCTTTATGTAATCATTTGGTGCAAGTAGAATATCAAGTTCTCGGCATCACATGTCCAGTTTTTGAAAACTTGCACCTGGTTTGAAATATATGGATCACTCCTGCTTTTCACTTTTTTCTCATTTGAGATAATTAGACAGACATAGAACATAGGTAGATATTTTTACTGTGTAATTAAAAACACTATATCATAATATTGTTAAAGAAAAACGTACACAACGAAATGTGAGCTCTGTCTTCAATCCGAGCAGTGCATTTGCTAGATTATGATATTGTCTTCGCTCATGTACCCTCCTCTTTGTGAAGTCTATGTTGGGGAAGACATTAGCTAGATAGAAGTTGCCAAGCTCATTTAGAAAGCAGCATTGTTCCAATACCTGAAAAAAATAGACAATAAGGGGAGCATGAAAGCTTCTTCGGAGGACAATATTGAATTTGACACAAATGATTTACAAAGGAAAAAGTAGATAAGTTAGCCATTGCAAAAGATATCACTGACTTTTCCATGTAACAAAAATGCAGCAGACGTTCTGCTGTCTATTTGCTTGCTAAAGTCAGCTGTGCTGTGTGTTTACAGTGAGAAAACGCATACATAATGCGAGAAATATCTACAGCTGCCTGCCCTGCAGCTAGCATTTTGTCAGAGCGGGTTTTTAGTGCTGTCAGAAGCATAATAACTGATAGGCACATCAGCATCTGGTCAGCTGAAAAAGGTGACAGCCTGACTTATCAAAATAAACAAGGCCCGGATTGGCCCAGACTTCTCATCCCCACTGGATGACAGCAGTGGAACATAAAGCAAATTCAAATGTCCATTTTTTTCTGGTCTATTCCCATGCACCCCTTCTTATTCAGGAAAGGGTATATGGGTCATGGTTTCTTCTTTTTCTTGTCCTACTCCTCTTACTCTTCTTCCACCATAGCAACATAGTCATCAGGAGGCCCTCACTCGAAATCTCTATAAGATTATCTGGAGACCCTCATTTGAAATCTTTAGAGGGTCATCAGCCGCCCTCATTCAAGCCTTTCTAGAGTCATCATGTGTCCCTCACTCAAAATCTTTATAGGGTCATCAGGCGGCCCTCACTCGAATTCTGTATAAGGTCATCAGGTGGCCATCACCCAAAATCTTTATAGGGTCATCAGGTGGCCCTTACCTCACACAGTCCCTCATTCTAATTTTTCTCAGCCCTTGCACTTAGTGCATAGGTTTTTTGGGTCTAGGCGTCCCACTGCCTAATAATTTTAACAGAATGTGTATGAGACTCTCCTTTATGTCCCTCTTCTTTCTTTACCAGTCTAGGAGTCCCACTCCTTAAAAATTAGGGAAAGAAATGTTTTCTGAGGCCCTCCTTTATGTGTCTTTCAGGGTCCCTCCTTCTAATTTCTGGCAGCCCTTGCACTTAGTACATAGACTTTATGAATGTAAGAGTTCCACTGCCTAACAATTTTAACAGAATGTGCATGAGGCCCTCTTTATGTCTAATACTGAGTGCATCAGAGTCCCTCTTCCTTCTAATTTTTGGCAGTTCTTGCATTGTCCGCATAAGTTTTGTGACTTTCAGAGTCACTCCTCCATTAATTAAACAGGATGAGTTTGATCATGTCACACACCGCAGGCCACACAGATAAGGTAGGAAAATGTTAAAATTACATTTACTGTTGGCTACTGGTGGGTGTAGTTTTACTTCCCCCTCTACTATGTCATGTAGCCATAGGCGACTGCGAAATACATTGAGAGATGGCTTGTCTATTAAGGGGTCAAAAAAAGTTTTATTTTTTTCTCTTTTTAAATTTGCCGTATAAACAAGTCATTATCCAGGAAAGAATCTTTCCTAACATTTTTCCTGTAAATTCCATTTTACCTTAGTTTTAATATGTTTTATTGTCATTCCGCAAAAGTTGAGTAATACAACATTGTTCCAAGCATAAACCTGGGAGTCAGAGATGCATCCAGGCATTTTCCCCATAATGTTTCCAATCTATTTGAGCGCTATTTCCATCTATTTCATTGATTTTCCTTACCCCCCCATCCCTCCTGTTATGGTCTTCCCGAAAAATGCTTGAATTTCCCATTGACTTCCATTATAAGGTACTTATTACTTGAGCAGAGCCCGTCAGATTGTCTGACCTGCTCAATTTGAGTATGAAGCGCACAAGCATTTTAATGCTTGCTCATCAGTAGTCATAATGTTAAAAATGTACCACTTCTTATGCCTGCTGGCATACAAACAAGCAAGCAAACACAATCACATTTTGAGCATAAAGCTAGCTGTAGATGATGTAGCACAGCCTAGGGGCTGACAAGGAAGCTGAAAAGCATGTTATGGGACTACAGTGCCTGACTCTCCGGTATCACTGATGCATTCAGATGAATTTCAAGTTATACATAGAAATATTATAGACATATTGACTTTATGAATTGCAGTAAAGTGAAGGTACAAGGTGTTAAAAAAAATAGCATAATACTATTAAAAAATAGCATTCTTGCTTCCTGCTGGAGCTTAGTAGTTAGCATAAAAAAACCAAAACACTACTTTCATAATAATTCCCATTTACATCGGCAATCTGCCAACAACTGGCCTCAGTAGTATATGGCACAATGCTGCAGGGGCTGATCCAGGGGATTTATCAGGCAAGTAATGGCTATTGTTATTTTATGCCACTTACTTTCTTTAGTCTAATTAGTACTGAACCCTACACAGTATTAATTTCAGCTCAAGCTTCCTGTTTTTACTGCATGTTTTGAAGCAGTTTTCCAGCCAATAACCACAATTTTTAAGAGCAGATTTTATAGGGTTTATAGTGTCTTTTGCACAACAAAAAGTATATGCATAGGACTTCAGTATATACTATACAGCATTAATTACTTTGCGTTCAGTATAGTTCAATAGTTTTTTTACTCACAGGTATATTGTTCAGAATACTTTCCTTGATTAGGTTTATGTCTGTAATGATGTCCTCTTTATGCTGCATCAGATAAAATCCAAAGTCAGTTATAATTTCTGTTTTCATTACATACAGTCATGGCTGAAAGTGTTGGCACCCTTGAAATTGTTCCAGAGAATTAAGCATTTCACTCAGAAAATTATTGCAATTGTACATGCTTTGCTATACACATGTGTAATAATAATAATAATAATTTTTATTTACTGTATATAGCGCCAACATATTCCGCAGCACTTTACAATTAAGCGGGGACATGTACAGACAATAAATTCAATACAAGTTAAGACAATTTAAACAGTGACATTAGGAGTGAGGTCCCTGCTCGCGAGCTTACAATCTACAAGGCAATGGGGGGACACAATAGGTGAAAAGTGATTGTTATTTCAGGTCTGGCAATTATAATAAATAGGGATTTTCATATAAAGCTGCATGATCCGGTCATCAGCCTGTGTGTTTAAGTGCAATAGTCAAGTATCAAGTGCAGTTATCGTGTGCATGGAGGGTGTGGGGACAGATGAATAGTAGGGTGCAGATTCAGAATAATATTTGGAAGGAGGGAATAGGGAAAAGTTGGTTTACTGAGTACAGTCATGGCCAAAATTTTTGAGAATGACACCAGAATTATATTTTCACATGATCTGCTGCCCTCTGGTTTTTATTAGTGTTTGTCTGATGTTTATATCACATACAGAAATATAATTGCAATCATATTATGAGTACCAATAGGTTATATTGACAGTTAGAATGAGTTAATGCAGCAAGTCAATATTTGCAGTGTTGACCCTTCTTCTTCAAGACCTCTGCAATTCTCCCTGGCATGCTCTCAATCAACTTCTGGACCAAATCCTGACTGATAGCAGTCCATTCTTGCATAATCAATGCTTGCATTTTGTCTGAATTTGTTGGTTTTTGTTTGTCCACCCGGCTCTTGATGATTGACCACAAGTTCTCAATGGGATTAAGATCTGGGGAGTTTCCAGGCCATGGACCCAAAATCTCCATGTTTTGTTCCATGAGCCATTTAGTTATCACCTTTGCTTTATGGCAAGGTGCTCCATCATGCTGGAAAAGGCATTGTTGGGTGCCAAACTGCTCTTGGACGGTTGGGAGAAGTTTCTCTTGGAGGACATTCTGGTACCATTCTTTATTCATGGCTGTGTTTTTAGGCAAGACTGTGAGTGAGCCGATTTCCTTGGCTGAGAAACAACCCCACACATGAATGGTTTCAGGATGCTTTACAGTTGGCATGAGACAAGACTGGTGGTAGCGCTCACCTCTTCTTCTCCGAATAAGCTGTTTTCCAGATGTCCCAAACAATCGAAAAGGGGATTCATCAGAGAAAATAACTTTGCCCCAGTCCTCAGCAGTCCACTCCCTGTACCTTTTGCAGAATATCAGTCGGTCCCTGATGTTTTTTCTGGAGAGAAGTGGCTTCTTTGCTGCCCTCCTTGAAACCAGGCCTTGCTCAAAGAGTCTCCGCCTCACAGTGCGTGCAGAAGCACTCACACCAGCCTGCTGCCATTCCTGAGCAAGCTCGGCACTGCTGGTAGTCCGATCCCGCAGCTGAAACAGTTTTAAGATACGGTCCTGGCGCTTGCTGGTCTTTCTTGGGTGCCCTGGAGCCTTTTTGACAACAATGGAAGCTCTCTCCTTGAAGTTCTTGATGATGCGATAGATTGTTGACTGAGGTGCAATCTTTGTAGCTGCAATACTCTTCCCTGTTAGGCCATTTTTGTGCAGTGCAATGATGGCTGCACGTGTTTCTTTAGAGATAACCATGGTTAACTGAAGAGAAACAATGATACCAAGCACCAGCCTCCTTTTAAAGTGTCCAGTGATGTCATTCTTACTTAATCATGACTGATTGATCGCCAGCCCTGTCCTCATCAACACCCACACCTGTGTTAATGGATCAATCACTAAAACGATGTTAGCTGCTCCTTTTAAGGCAGGACTGCAATGATGTTGAAATGTGTTTTGGGGGTTAACCCCTTCCCGACATGTGACGTAATAGTACGTCACATGTCGGGACCCCCGCTTTGATGTGCGCTCCGGCGGTGAGCGCACATCAAAGTCGCGACATGTCAGCTGTTTTTTACAGCTGACATGTGCGCGCAATAGCGGCGGGTGAAATCGCGATCACCCGCCGCTATTAACTAGTTAAATGCCGCTGTCAAACTCAGACAGCGGCATTTAACTACCGCATCCGGCCGTGCGGCCGGATATGAGCGCATCGCCGACCCCTGTCACATGATCGGGGGTCGGCGATGCTTGTGCATTGTAACCATAGAGGTCCTGGAGACCTCTATGGTTACTGATTGCCGGTGGCTGTGAGCGCCCCCCTGTGGTCGGCGCTCACAGCACACCTGCATTTTAGCTACATAACAGCGATCTGATGATCGCTGTTATGTAGCAGAGCCGATCGGGCTGTGCCTGCTTCTAGCCTCCCATGGAGGCTATAGAAGCATGGTAAAAGTTAAAAAAAAAAGTAAAAAAAAATGTGAAAAAAAATAAAAAAAATATAAAAGTTTAAATCACCCCCCTTTCGCCCCAATCAAAATAAATCAATAAAAAAAAGCCCAACCTACACATATTTGGTATCGCCGTGTTCAGAATCGCCCGATCTATCAATAAAAAAAAAGCATTAACCTGATCGCTAAACGGCGTAATGAAAAAAAAAATCGAAACGCCAGATTTACGTTTTTTTGGTCGCCACGACATTGCATTAAAATGCAATAACGGGCGATCAAAAGAACGTATCTGCACCGAAATGCTATCATTAAAAATGCCAGCTCGGCACGCAAAAAATAAGCCCTCACCCGACCCCAGATCACGAAAAATGGAGACGCTACGGGTATCGGAAAATGGCGCAATTTTATTTATTTATTTTTTTGCAAAGTTTGGAATTTTTTTTCACCACTTAGGTAAAAAAGAACCTAGTCATGTTTGGTGTCTATGAACTCGTACTGACCTGGAGAATCATAATGGCAGGTCAGTTTTAGCATTTAGTGAACCTAGCAAAATAGGCAAGCAAAAAACAAGTGTGGGATTGCACTTTTTTTGCAATTTCACTGCACTTGGAATTTTTTTCCCGTTTTCTAGTACACGACATGGTAAAACCAATGATGTCGTTCAAAAGTACAACTCGTCCCGCAAAAAATGAGCCCTCACATGGCCAAATTGACAGAAAAATAAAAAAGTTATGGCTCTGGGAAGGAGGGGAGCGAAAAACGAAAACGGAAAAACGGAAAAAGCTCCGGGGGTGAAGGGGTTAAAGTTCATTTTCTGGGCAAATATTGACTTTGCAAGTACAGTAATTGCTGTTAAGCTGATCACTCTGACATTCACGAGTATATGCAAATTGCCATTAGAAAAAATGAAGCAGTAGACTTTGGCAAAATTAATATTTGTCTCATTCTCAAAATTTTTGTCCATGACTGTAGTTGATGTGGTAGGCTTGTTTGAAGAGATGGGTTTTTAAAGCGCACTTGAATAGGTCGGGGCTAGGTATCAGCCTGATTGTCTGGGGAAGTGCATTTCAGAGAGCTGGCGCAGCACGAGAGAAGTCTTGGAGACAGAGGTGCGAGGTTCGGATTACGGGGGATGCTATTCTTAGGTCAGTTGTAGAACGGAGGGCACGTGTAGGGCGATAGACAGAGATTAGAGAGGAGATATAAGGTGGTGCAGAACTGTGGAGAGCTTTGTGGGTGAGAGAGATGAGTTTATACTGGACCCTGTAGCAAATGGGTAGCCAGTGTAATGACTGGCACAAGATGGAGGCATCGGTGAAGCAGCTGGACATAAATATGACCCTGGCTGCCACATTCAAGATGGATTGGAGAGGAGAAAGTTTGGTAAGAGGGAGACTGATCAGAAGAGAGTTGCAGTAGTCCAGACGGGAATGAATAAGAGCGACAGTAAGAGTCTTAGCAGTTTCAAAGGTGAGAAAAGGTCGGATTCTGGAGATAGTGAACATAAATTCCTATAAAACTGAATTTTATTCATAGATAATTAAAAATCACCTACCCAGTGTAAACATAACAGGCTAGATACCACAAATAAATGACCAAAGTTCGCCTACAAAGCCCCTGCAATTGGCCTAGCTGATAACCTACCTATCTGTGGGGGTTTGCACCCTAAAGAGCGATTTGGCGCCCCCACTCAACGTAGTCTGACCCTAACTACCCTATCACAACCCTAAGCCACAAGGTTGGAAAACAATATGCAGATAGAATAGGGATGAAGAGAGTCTTTTTAGATATATACATTTAATAGACCAAATTCAGCAGGGGTATTGTATAGCAAAATTAAGCAACAAAAATATCCGTGATCAGCCATAGATATTGCTCCCAACAAAGAAAAACAAAAAACACACTTTCCACAGTAACGGTACATATCATGTAAATTCCCGCAATGATAGTATATATAATGTAGATGTCCCACTAGGCTTTGATACTGCTACACCTGGGGGCATAACAGAGCGATCTGCTGAGACAATATCGCATTGACAAATGTCGGGTCATTTTTTTTTTTTTATTGTGTTCATCCGGACCCGGTCAGCATCTATGGCATCTATTTACCTCCTGATGAACCGCAGATTGGGGGGAAACGCATCGGGATATATCCGGATCAGATAAGTTTGACTCCCAGTATAACTTGATTCTTTCCA
This sequence comes from Ranitomeya variabilis, assembly GCF_051348905.1. Classification (NCBI taxonomy): domain Eukaryota; kingdom Metazoa; phylum Chordata; class Amphibia; order Anura; family Dendrobatidae; genus Ranitomeya; species Ranitomeya variabilis. Next base: position 216,554,126 of record NC_135234.1, on the reverse strand, counting down.
CTGTGACATTTGTCAATGCGATATTGTCTCAGCAGATCGCTCTGTTATGCCCCCAGGTGTAGCAGTATCAAAGCCTAGTAGGACATCTATATTATATATACTATCATTGCGGGAATTTACATGATATGTACCGTTACTGTGGAAAGTGTGTTTTGTGTTTTTTTGTTGGGAGCAATATCTATGGCTGATCACGGATATTTTTGTTGCTTAATTTTGCTATACAATACCCCTGCTGAATTTGGTCTATTAAATGTATATATCTAAAAAGACTCTCTTCATCCCTATTCTATCTGCATATTGTTTTCCAACCTTGTGGCTTAGGGTTGTGATAGGGTAGTTAGGGTCAGACTACGTTGAGTGGGGGCGCCAAATCGCTCTTTAGGGTGCCAACCCCCACAGATAGGTAGGTAATCAGCTAGGCCAATTGCAGGGGCTTTGTAGGCGAACTTTGGTCATTTATTTGTGGTATCTAGCCTGTTATGTTTACACTGGGTAGGTGATTTTTAATTATCTATGAATAAAATTCAGTTTTATAGGAATTTATGTTCAATAAGTTTAATTTGATTCCTTAATATATTTATTTCTTGTTTATGATTTGTCGGATTCTGGAGATGTTTTTAAGATGCAGGTGACAAGAGCGAGTGAGTGATCGGATATAGGGAGTAAAAGAAAGTTTGCTGTCGAATGTGACCCCAAGACAGCGGGCATGCTGCTTGGGATTTATGGATGATCCCTCCAGGGTAATTTCGGTTGGGTAGAGTGAGGTTAGTAGAAGGGAGAAACACAAGAAGTTCCGTTTTGGAGAGATTTAGTTTCAGATAGAGGGAGGACATGAGGTTAGAAACAGCAGACAGACAATCCTTGGTATTTTGAATTAGGGCAGGGGTGATGTCGGGGGAAGAAGTGTATAATTGGGTGTCGTCAACATAGAGATGGTACTGGAATCCAAATCTGCTGATTGTTTGTCCAATAGGGGCAGTGTATAGAGAGAAGAGGAGGGGGCCTAGGACTGAGCCCTGCAGAACCCTGATAGTAAGGGGATGAGGAGAGGAAGAGGAGCCGGCAAAAGATACAGTGAAGGAGCCGTCAGAGAGGTAGGAGGAGAACCAGGAGAGGGCTGTGTCCTTGAGGCCTATAGAGCGAAGCATAGAGAGGAGGAGCTGATGATCCACAGTGTCGAATGCTGCGGAGAGATCCAGGAGAATCAGCAGGGAACAATGACCTTTGGATTTAGCTGTTATTAGATCATTAGAGACGTTAGTGAGGGTAGTTTCAGTGGAGTGTAAAGAGCGGAAACCAGATTGTAAGGGGTTGAGAAGAGAGTTTTCTGAGAGATAGCAGATTAGACGGGAGTGGACCAAGCGTTCCAGGAGTTTAGAGATGAAGGAAAGGTTAGAGACATGTCTGTAGTTAGCAGTGCAGATCTGGTCCAGTGATGACTTTTTAAGTAAAGGGGTTATGATGGCATGTTTAAATGAGGAGTGAAAGATACCTGAAGAAAGAGAGGTTAAATATTTTAGTCAGGTGAGTGGTGACCACTGGTGAGAGAGACTGCAGGAGATGTGAAGGAATGGGGTCACTGTTGTAGGTGGTAGGCCGAGCAGAAGCGAGGAGCTTGGAAACTTCTTCTTCTGAAGCAGGCTCAAAGATGTCTAGTGAGCTTGAGGTGCGGCAGGGCAGGGGCTCCAGGCACTGAGAAGATTGGGCTGAGATATTGGGCTGAGATAAGAATGGACCAAAATTCCAGTTGAGAGGTGGAGGAAGCTTGTTGATGGTTATAGGAAGCGATTGATTGCAGTTATTTATTTCAAAGGGTGTGCAACCAAGTATTAAGCTGAGGGTACAAACAATTTTGTCCCTCTCATTTTGGGGGTTTTGTGTGAAATGATGTGCAATTTGCCTTTTTTTCTTTGTTTTTTTTGTGTTGTTCCAATACACACAAAGGAAATAAACATGTGTATAACAAAACATGTGTAGTTACAAAAATTTATTGAGAGAAATACTTAATTTTCTGGAACAATTTCAAGGGTGGCAATACTTTGGCCATGACTGTATATTGCTGGAGCAAGTAAAGTATTTCTTATTTCTTTTACTAGAATGTCTCTCTATTTGTCTTGTACTATTATTTTCTGTCAAATTTACTGGTAAGTGTACAGTGGTACTTGTGTATGTGTATTTCCTTTGTTTGTATTGGTGCAACACAAAAAAATAGAGGGAAAAAAGGAATGTAGGACATCAATTCACAAAAAACCCTAAAAATGTCCCAGAGAAAATTTTTGCCACTTTTAATAATGTTTGGGTAAACGACTTTCTTTCAAGCATGTGATGCTTGTTCAAACTCACATGTGGCAAGTAACAGGTGTGGGCAATATGAAAATCACACCTGAAGCTGTATAAAAAGGGAAGAAGTTTACTGAATGTTTGCATCGTGTGTCTGTGTGTGCCACACTAAGCACGGAGAACAGAAAGAGGAGAAGAGAACTGTTATAGGACTTGAGAACCAAAATTGTTGAAAAATATCAACAATCTCAAATTTACAAGTCCATCTTCAGAGATCTTGATGTTCCTTTGTAAAATGCTGTGCAACATAATCAAGAAGTTTACAACCCATAGCACTGTAATTAATCTCCCTGAACATAGACGGTAGAGACAATTTGATAAAAGGTTGTAATGAAGGATAGTACAGATGGTGGATAAGCAGCCCCAATCAAGTTCCAAAAAAATTCAAGCTGTCCTACAGGCCCATGGTGCATCAGTGTCAGCGTTATCTGTCCATCAACATTTGAATTAAATTAAACGCTATGGCAGGAGACTCAGGAGGATTCCACTGCTGACACAGAGACATAAAAAAGCTAGACTGTAGTTTGCTAAAATGTACATGAGTAAGCCAAAATCCTTCTGATAAAGCATCTTGTGGACAGATCAAACTGAGGTATAGGTTTTTGGTAGAGCCCATCATTCTACTGTTTACCAAAAATGGAATGAGGTCTGCAAAGAAAAGAACACAGTATCTGCAGTTAATTATGGTGGATGTTCAAAGATGTTTTGGGGCTGTTTTGCACTGGGTGCCTTGACTATGTGCAAGGAATCATAAAATCTGAAATTTACCAAAGGCTTTTGGGTCACAATGTAGTGCCCAGCGTCAGAAAGCTGGATTTGCATCCTAGGTCATGGGTCATCCAGCAGGATAATGACCCCAAAGTACTTCAAGAAGCACCCAGAAATGGATGGAAACAAAGCACTGGAGAGTTCCGAAGTGGCCAGGAATGAGTCCGGATCTAAATCCCATTGAACACCTGTGGAGAGATCTTAAAATTTATGTTGGCAGGAGGCACCCTTCAAATATGATAGACCTGGAGAAGTTTACAAAAGAAGAATGGACCAAAATTCCAGTTGAGAGGTGGAGGAAGCTTGCTGATGGTTATAGGAAGCGATTGATTGCAGTTATTTATTTCAAAGGATGTGCAACCAAGTATTAAGCTGAGGGTACAAACAATTTTGTCCCTCTCATTTTGGGGGTTTTGTGTGAAATGATGTGCCTTTTTTTCTTTGTTTTTTTTGTGTTGTGCCAATACACACAAAGGAAATAAACATGTGTATATAGAATGTCTCTCTATTTGTCTTGTACTATTATTTTCTGTCAAATTTACTGGTAAGTGTACAGTGGTACTTGTTCTACATTCATACCAAAATATAGATGGTTACTCAGCCATACTTTGCTTTCAGGCTTTCTAAACCCAGAAAAATGAAAACAATATTTAAGAACATTTCACAATATGATGCCACAAATATTGTAAATACAGCTCTGGCAAAAATTAGGAGACCACTGTAAAATGTTCAGTTTGTCTGATTTTTCTATTTATAGGTATATTTTTGAGTAAAATGTAAATTGTTCATTTATTCTATAAACTTCTGACAACATGTCTCCGAATTTCCAAGCAATATATTTCGGGGTTTTTTTTCCTGCAAAGGAGAAATGGTCAAAATTACGAAAAAAAACCAGTGCTTTCAGACCTCAAATAATGCAAAGAAAACAAGTTCATAATCATTTAGAAACAACAATACTAATGTTTTAACTCAGGAAGAGTTGAAAAATCTATATTTTGTGGAATAACCATGATTTTTACTCACAGCTTTCATGTGTCTGGCATGTTTTCCACCAGTCTTTCACACTGCTCCTGGCTCAAAAATGTAAGCAGTTCTTCTTTGTTTGATGGCTTGTGACTACCCATCATCCTCTTGATTACATTTCAAAGGTTTTCAATGGGGTTCAGGTCTGGAGATTGGGCTGCCCATGACAGGATTTTGATGTGGTGGTCTCTTAACTTTTGCCTGAGCTGTTTTTTCTAAAGGGACTGTCTAGTGAAGATCAGTTATCATCTAGCCACAGCATAGGTGATAAAGTGCTGATCAGTGCTGGTACCCACACCAAGTGTCAGAACGAGGAATTTTTAATCCCGACGGGAACTTTTATCTCTGTTACAAAATGGAGAGGCAAGTCAGATGCTCGACCACCAATCCATTAATTCTCTATGTGACTGGGTATTTGCCGTGCCACTTCATTCTAATGTGGATAATTGCCACGATCAGTAAGTTATGATCTACTTAATAGGTGATAACTTGCTTTCACTGGACAATGAGTTTAAGCTTCCTTCCGTGACGTCTACAATGCTATATTATCCCATTACTTGGTATTGTGCCTTACAATAATGTACTCACCAAGATTTCTTTTATAGCATCAAAGTGTCTTTTTAGCTCTAGTAAATCTGTGGATACTTTGCCATTGATAGCAATGCTTTCTGTGTATGGCATCATCATTAGTAGGATGGCAGCAACCATAAAGTTTAAATTATTAATCCACAATTCCATGTTAATCTTGTAGATAAATATTTAGATGAACTAAGTTATAAAAAAATTAAAGATAGAGACCATTAATGATTTACATACAAAGAGTACATATGAATATTAATGTGTATGAAATTGTGAACCATTGTGTATGCACATATTTTTTTTATCCTTATATAAACACTTGTGTATTTGTAAAAATGCACATCTATATACTTTGGTATAGAGATGGGCAAGCCCTAACAATAAAGTTCGGCGCCGTAACGAACACCTACTGTTTGCGCACGGACACCGAACATGGACTTCACCAGTCCTTGTTACTTTTCAAGTTCGGCTGCCCATACACCGGGTGTTTATCACACTGTCATGTGCATGACAGCGCGGCAAACACCGCTTCTGATCAGCGGTGAAATTATTCCCGCTGGTCACAAAACCGTGGTTCCCATGCTGTCAAAAGCCAGCGTGAGCGCTCAGCTGTGATCGGAGGTATAAAGTTTACCTCCAGTCACTGGCTGTTGTGAACTCTATTTTTGGGCTCCCTCTAGTGGTCACAAGCAGTACTGTGTAGTGTTGTCTTTCTGCAGGTTGCAGCATCAGCTGGTTCGTTATCCTTGGTTGGTTTCCTATTTAGCTCACCTGGATACTCAGTTCCTTGCCTGCTATCAATGTATTCAGTGCTCTTCAGATTCCTTGTGTCTACCTTGCTCCCAGTCTCTCCAAGACAAGCTAAGTTTTTGTTTGATCATTTTTTGATTATCAGTGTTCATTATGTTTTTAGTCCAGCTCGCTAAAATGTGATTTCCTCGCTTGCTGGTTGCTCTAGGGGACTGAGGTTCTCCCCCCACACCGTAAGTTGGTGTGGGGGTTCTTGAAATCTCAGAGTGGATATTTTGTAAGGGTTTTTTACTGACCGCATAGATTCCCTTTTCTATTTTCTGCTATCTAGTGTTAGTGGGCCTCATTTGCTGAATCTGCTTTCACCCCTGTGTATGTGCCTTCCTCTTACCTCACCGTTATTATCTGTTGGGGGCTTCTATATCTTTGGGGATTATTTCTCTGGAGGCAAGAGAGGTCTTTTCTTTCTCTCTAGGGGTAGTTAGTTCCTCAGGCTGGCTCGAGACGTCTAGGAATTTTAGGCACGTTCACCGGCTACTTCTAGTGTGTTTGGATAGGTTCAGATTTGCGGGCAGTCCAGTTTGCCACCTCCCTAGAGCTTGTCCTATGTTTGTTACTTAGCTGGAGTAATTTGTGATCCTCAATCACTAAGGATCATAACAACTGGCGTCAGCTGATGAGACTACAGCTCCCATCATTCGACATCTGCTGGTCACTGCCGGTCACGGACGCTGCGTTCGCAGCAGTTCAGTCACCAGTGGTTTTCAGCCTGGACGGATGGATTACGGCGTGGGACAGAATGACAGACAGGTATGGTATATTTTTGCTTTTTTATTTTAGATTTATTACAGGAGAACGAGGGCTTCAGTGGAATTAGGCGTTAGGTGAGTATAACTGTGTTTGTTATTTTTAAATATAAAAGTAAAAGTGTGTTATGTTTTATTTCTAATAAAGGACTTTATTCTTGCTGTGTTTTTATTTACCATACAACTATAGGATTAGTAATGGATAGGTGTTTTATAGTTGTTTCTTCATTACTATGCCGTGGGGTTGATGTCACCTGACAATACAAATGTGACTTCAACCCCACAAATATAAACCCCATGTGCCACCGCTACAGGGCAAGTAGGAAGAGCCAGGCAAAGTGCCAGAATTGGCGCTATTTTTAGGTTGGGGGGCCAATATCCATGACCTCTTACCAGTCTGAGAATACCAGCCTCCAGCTATCTGCTTTAGTAAGGCTTGTTGTCAAAAAGGGGAGGGACCCCACTTCGTCTTTTTTTCATTATTTATTTAAATGATTTAAAAATACTTTGTGAGAACCCCTCTATTCTTGATAACCAGCCTTGCTGAAGCTGATAGCTGAGGGTTGTAGCCCCAAGCTGTGAGTTTTGCCTGGCTGGTTATCAAAAATACAGGGGAACCTACGCAGAGTTTTTTTTTTATTATTTATTTACAACACAGGAGACGGCTAATGAATATAGCCAATCCTGCTCTCGCTGTTATTAGCGACAACAGGTGTCGGATGATGGGAGCTGTAGTCCCATCAGCTGACACCAGTGACTGGAGGTAAGCTTTATACTTCCGATCACAGATGAGCGCTCACGCTGTCTTTTGACAATGTGGGAACCATGGCAGTCTGACCGGCGAGGATAATTTCACCCTCCATTGAACTGAATTGTGTCCGGGTTTGGATCAGAGTACTGTTCTGGTACCCAAACCAGAACTTTTTTAACTGTTCGGCCCAACCCACCGAACATCCAGGTGTCCGCCCATCTCTACTTGTGTAAACATACATTTCGAAGGAGTTGGCCCACTACTAACATTTAACACAAATTCACAGGAATGTTGATAACTGTATGATGACTGAGTAGGTACTTCAACTATCACCACTAATAACGAGAGCAAGGGTCCTAAATCTTCTATTAGCATAGAATAATTATTGCACATGAACATTTCCATATCATTTAGGGTCTATGGATCTAGTGGACATAATCAACTAAGCTACATACATTTTTCAGTATAGAGACAGAAAAATAGATAGATATACACATTGAGATAAGGGATAGATAGATAGATAGATAGATAGATAGATAGATAGATAGATAGATAGATAGATAGATAGATAGAATGAGTGATTGATAATATATAGATGAAAAAATAGATATGTAAAATTATGAGTTGGTATACAAAAAAAATCAGATGGGTAAGTCTCACCTTCTGTTATCTTCTGTATAACTAAAGTTATTTTGAACTTTCACTATGGTTCTTTTATACTTGAGCATCTTCTTTTTTTACTTCCTTAACACCTGTGAGGTGTTTTTTTCTTCCATCCTTTTTCAAGATTTTGCATACGTAGAAGAATACAATTACATTAATTTGATGGGACTTAAAATCCCCATGTAATGTACCAGTTGATTCATTCCTTTTTACATATTTTACTAGTTGAATATCATCTGAACTTGAATCTATTTTCTACAAAGGCAGGTATCACTGAAAATGAAAATGCCCAATGTGCATGACTTTATATTTTTTATCTTGATAAGTTGATTTATCCTTAAAAAAAAGAAACACCGTTTAGAAAATAGAATTTTAACCCCTTAGTGACAGAGCCAATTTGGTACTTAATGACCAAGCCAATTTTTACAATTCTGACCACTGTCATTTTATGAAGTTATAGCTCTGGAATGCTTTAATATATTCCACTAATTCTGAGAATGCTTTTTCATGACATATTGTACTTCATGTTAGTGGTAAAATTTATTCAATATAACTTGTGTTTATTTATTAAAAAAATTGAAATTTGGCAAAAAGTTTAAAAATGTTGCAATTTTCAAAATTTTAATTTTGTACACTTAAATCAGAGAGTGGTGTCACACAAAATAGTTAATAAATAATATTTCTCATATGTCTACTTTACATCAGCACAATTTTGGAAACAATTTTTTTTGTTAGGAAGTTACAGGGGTTAAAACTTGACTAGCGATTTCTCATTTTTCCAACAAAATTTACAAAACCATTTTTTTAGGGACTACCTCACATTTAAAGTGAGTTTGGGGGGTCAATATACAGTGGGGGAAATACGTATTTGATCCCTTACTGATTTTGTAAGTTTGCCCACTGATACAGACATGAACAGTCTATAATTTTAAGGGTAGGTTAATTTTAAAATTGAGAGATAGAATATCAAAAATAAAATCCAGAAAATCACTTTGTATAAATTATATAAATGTATTTGCATTCTGCAGTGAGAAATAAGTATTTGATCTCCTACCAACCATTAAGCATTCTGGCTCCTACAGATCAGCTAGGCGCTCCTAATCAACTTGTTACCTGCATTAAAGACAGCTGTCTTACATAGTCTCCTTTATGAAAGACTCCTGTCCACAGACCCAATTAATCAGTCAGACTCTAACCTCTACAACATGGGCAAGACCAAAGAGCTTTATAAGGATGTCAGGGACAAGATCACAGACCTGAACAAAGCTGGAATGGGATACAAAACCATAAGTAAGATGCCCGGTGAGAAGGAGAAAACTGTTGGTGCAATAGTAAGAAAGTGAAAGAAATACAAAATGACTGTCAATCAACATCGATCTGGGGCACCATGCAAAATCTCATCTCGTGGGGTATCCTTGATCATGATGAATGTGAGAGATCAGCCTAAAACTACATGGGGGAACATTTTAATGATCTCAAGGCAATCTCAAAATCCTGCAGTGCCCATAAGGTCCCCCTGCTCAAGAAGCCACGTGTGCAGGTCCATCTGAAGTTTGCCAATGAACACCTGGATGATTCTGTGAGTAATTGGTAGAAGGTGCTGTGGTCAGATGAGACAAGAATTGAGGTCTTTGGCAATAACTCAAATCGCTGTAGCTGGAGGAAGAGAAATGTTGCCTATGACCCAAAGAACACCGTCCCCACTGTCAAGCATGGAGGTGGAAACATTATGTTTTGGGGATGTTTCTCTGATAAGGCCACATGACTACTTCACCACATCAATGGGAGAATGGATGGATCCATGTACTATAAAATCCTTAGTGACAAAGTCCTTCCCAATGCCAGGATATTAAAAATGGGTCATGGATGGGTCTTCCAGCAAGACAATGACCCAAAACATACAGCCAAGGCAACAAAGGATTGGCTCAAAAAGAAGCATATTAAGTTCATGGAGTGGCCTAGCCAGTCTCTAAACCTTAATCACATAGAAAACTTATGGAAGGAGATGAAGCTCCGAGTTGCCAAGCGACAGCCTCAAAATCTTAATGATTTAGAGTTAATCTGCAAAGAGGAGTGGACCAAAATTCCTCGTGACATGTGCAAAATCCTCATCATTAACTACAAAAAACGACAGACTGCTGTGCTTGCCAAAAAGGGTTTTGCCACCAAGTGCTAAGTCTTGTTTGCAAGAGGGATCAAATACGTATTTCTCACTGGTAAATGCAACACATTTATATAATTTATACAATGTGATTTTCTGTATTTTATTTTTGACATTTTATCTCTCAATGTTAAAATTAACCTACCCTTAAATTTATAGACTGTTCATGTCTTTTTCAGTGGGCAAACTTACAAAATCAGCAAGGGATCAAATACTTATTTCCCCCACTGTAACAGTGTGACATCATTCTAAAAACTGCACCCCTCAGGGTACTCAAAACCACATTCAAGAAGTTTATTAACCGTTCAGGTGCTTCACAGGAACTGAAGCAATGTTCAAGGAAAAAAATAACATTTTACTTTATTCACAAAAAATTCCTTTTTTCTTTTTCACAAGGGTTTCAGGAGAAAATGGACAACAAAATTTATTGTGCAATTCCTCCTGAGTACACCAATACCCCATACATGGGGGAAAGCCACTGTTTGGGTGCATGGCAGGGCTCAGAAGGAAGGGAGTACCATTTGACTTTTTGAATGCAAAATTGACTGGAATCAATTGTGGCCCCATGTCGTGTTTGGAGACCCCCTGATGTACCTAAACAGTGGAACTCCCCCAATTTTAAATCCAACCCTAACCCCAACACACCCCTAACCCTAATGCCAACCATAACCATAACCAACCATAATGATAACCCTAACCACAATCCTAACCCCAAAACACCCCTAACCCTAATCCCAACCCTAACCATAACCCTACCCACAAACCTAACCCTAACCCACCCCAAACCCTTATCCCAACCCTAGCCATAATCCCAACCATAACCACAACTCTAACCAGAGCCCAACCCTATCTTTAGCCCAACCCTAACTTTAGCCCAACCCTAATCCTAGCCACAACCCTAACTTTAGTCCAACCCTATCTTTAGCCCAACTCAATTTTTTTTTAATTATTATTTTTCCCTAACTAAGGCAGAGATAAACAGGGGTTTATTTACTATTTTTTTTTTTATATTGATCACTGTGATAGGGTCTATCACAGTGATCAAAATGAACCAATAGGAACATTTTTCTATTGTTGCCTGGAGCCGTCCGGCAGATCTCGGGGGGCAGACTGCGCATGCGCCCTCCATTTTCTTAATGGGGACTTCATGGGGGGATGGAGGGACACCGGAGGTACCGGAAGGTGATCTTGGGACCCCATTTGTCTCTCCTCTGATGTGCGATCACATCAGAGGAGAGAGAAATTAAATGGGAAATCAGAATTTTTTTGTGGTCACCATTATTAAAGCAATAATCGCAGCACTGGGGTTGGTAAAAACTGACTCAAATCATGTTCTCTGGGGTCTTGGCTACCCCAGAGAAATTCTGACTCTGGAAGGGTGCTATACACTTATTTTTCAGCGCCGTTAAAAAGCGACGCTGAGGCATAAGAATCCTTAACTGTCACCATTAAAAGGCGTATCGGCGGTCGTTAAGGGGTTAATGTTACATATTGACAACAAATCACAGGAATCGATGTTTCAAAATGCTGTTATGTTGCTTAGTAAAAAAAAAAAAAGCACAAAAGGGGTTAGATTTAAATATAATGTCACCAAAAACACAAATTTATGATTTAAAACATATACAATATGAGCACCCAACATGTATAAGTAGGTGTAGCTTATCTGTAGTGGAATATTTACAAAATTAAATCGTTTTCAAAAAGAAAATCCACTAAGTCTCCTGAGCAGGAATGTGGGTAGATTCTAAAGAATCCTTGCCCACCTTGGGGCAATGACAGATGTGAAAGACAGAGATACATTGAATGTGGTGGCTGCTGGAGGGTCACACATATTATGCAGTGCAAGCATCAACTAATACCACCATAATAATAATCAGTTACTTTAATTTGCTCATAAAGTTCTCATTCACAGGTGCCTGCTAGAAAATAGTGGTGAAATTCCCCATTTTTACTACTCCTAGATTAGACCATTGTGTGTCTGTGTGTTCCACACTAAGCATGGAGAACAGAAAGAGAAAAAGAAACTTGTCTGAGGACTTGAGGGCCAAAATTGTTGAAAAATATCAACAATCTCAAGGTTACAAGTCCATCTCCAGAGACCTTGATGTTCCTTTGTAAAACGGTGCGCAACATAATCAAGAAATTTACAACCCATTGCACTGTAGCTAATCTTCCTGGACGTGAAAGTCAGAGAAAAATTGAAGAAAGGCAAAGCAGAATAGTATGCATGGTGGATAAGCTGCCCCAATCAAGTTCCAAAGAAATTCAAGCTGTTCTGTGGGCTTAGAGTGCATTAGTGTCAATGTGAACTAGTCATCAACATTTGAATGAAATTAAACACTATGGCAGCAAACCCAGGAGAACCCAGCTGGTTGAACAGAGACATAAAAAAGTTAGATTGCAGTTTGCCAAAATGTACATGAGTAAGCCAAAATCCTTCTGATAAAGTGTCTTGTGGACAGATGAGACCAAGATAGAGGTTTTTGTAAAGAACATCACTCTACTGTTTACCGAAAATGGAATGAGGCCTAATAAAAAAGAAGAACACAGAATGTACAGTTAATTATGGTGGAAGTTCGAAGATGTTTTGTTTTCCTGCTTCAGCTTCAATGTGTGCAAGGCATCATGAAATCTGAAGATTACCAAGGGATTTTGATTCGCAATGTAGTGCCCAGTGTAAGAAAGCTGGGTGTGCGTCCTAAGTTATGGGCCTTCCAGTAGGACAATCACCACAATAACCACAAACATACTTCATATTCACCCAGAAATGGATGGAAACAAAGTGCTGCAGAGTTCTGCAATAGCCAATAATGAGTCTGTATATAGATCCCATTGAACTCCTGTGGAAAGATCTTAAAACTGCTGCTAGGAGAAGACACCCTTCAAATATGAGAGGCCTGGAGCAGTTTGCAAAAGAAGAGTTGTCCAAAATTACCATTGAGAGGTCTAAGAAACTTTTTGATGGTTACAGGAAGATGTTGATTTCAGTTATTTATTCCAACGCACAGTGTAGGAAAGACTAAGTACAACACGAAGGGATGAGGGGGAGGGAGCCCAACACAAGGGAAGGGGGAGTGGAGACCCCTAGGCATATCTAAAGCCACCTTGTCTGTCCTAAACATCCCCATATAGGTTCTGCACCTATAGCCAAGCAGGAACCTAATCCCTGCCTGACCCTGGTGATATAGAACAGTGGTTAGCGGTTTGTGAAAGGAGCGCTAGCGGCAGTCCCAAGAAGGGGGAGGTAGGCACCCAAGTTCCCGCAGCTCCAGCCGGATACCCCCGATAGAGGATATTACTTGCAGATATAGGAAAATAAAAACCGGTCTCAGGAGCGCAGGATGAAGGACACAGACACCAGTTTAGGTAGAACCACAACTCTTTTCAACGGCATACTCTGTCTTCTTCATGTATATAATTAATAGTCATAACAGGGAAGCAGTATTTAAACCAGAGACAACGAATCACAGAACAGTTGTAATTACATATGCAAATATATGATTACAATGAATAAAAAAAAGGGGGAAGGGAAAGCGCCATTTATTAGAACATTTTAAAACCAGAGACCTCCCAGAAAGGGAACACAATAAAAACATAATAAAAGACAACCCAAGATAAAAAAATAAAAAAAGTGAAAGTAATCATAAAAAAAATAAAGATAAGAAAAAAGAAAAGAAAAAATAAAAATAATGTCAACTTCTAACTAGTCACTTTCTCAATCACAAGATTCAATCCTTCAGGGGCTAATGTTCCCAACTTAAATATTCAAAAGCTTTCTTTTTTTATTAAAGTGCTTAGGCGGTCTGTCACATTATCAGGTATATGGTCGATAATTATCAGTTTCATTGATTTCCAATTTTTTTGGGTGCACCAATAAAAAGTGTTTGGACAGGCTATGTAGCAGGAAGCCATTTTTTATATTCTGTCAATGTTTATTTAATCTAGCATGCATCGCTTGTATGGTGCGGCCCACATATTGCAGACCGCAGCCGCATTCGATCAAGTATACTACGTAAGTAGATTGGCAATTAACAGAAGAATTGATTTTAAAAATAGTACCTGTCGATTCGATTTGAAATTACGTGCACCCTTCCCAATAGAGATGCAACAAAGACACTTAGTATTCCGGCCTGAAAAACAACCAGAATTAGGTGACACACAGGGTCCCTGATGGATAGGAACTATTGTCGTGTTGCTGGGTGCAATCTTATTACCTAGGGTCTGGTTCCTAATCCCTGCCTGACCCTGGTGATAAGCTCTAGTTAGGGAATGAAGGGGTGAGCGCAAGTCAATACCAACTACCACTAAAGACAGGTGGGATAGATGAACAAGCTGGACACTTATTTTAACCCCTTTCTGCCAGCTGACGGAATAGTATGTCAGCTGGCAGATCCCCTGCTTTAAGGTGGGCTCCGGCGGTGAGCCCACCTTAAAGCTGCGACATGTCAGCTGTTTTGTACAGCTGACATGTGCGCGCAATGAGCGCGAGCGGAATCGCGATCCGCCCGTGCCCATTAACTAGTTAAATGCCGCCGTCAAGCGCTGACAGCGGCATTTAACTAGCGCTCCCGGCCGCGCGGCCGGAGGTGCTTTCACCGCTGACCCCCGTCACATGATCGGGGGTCAGCGGTGCATTGCCATAACAACCAGTGGTCTCCTTGAGACCTCTATGGTTGTTGATGGCCGATTGCTTTGAGCGCCCCCCTGTGGTCGGCGCTTAAAGTACACCTAGATTTCTGCTACATAGAGGTGATCTGTACTTCACCTCTATGTAGCAGAGCCGATCGAGTTGTGCATGCTTCTAGCCTCCTATAAAGGCTATTGAAGCATGCCAAAATAAAAAAAAAAAAGTGTTTAAAAATATAAAAAAATAAAAAATATATAAAAGTTCAAATCACCCCCTTTCGCCCCACTCAAAATAAAACAATTAAAAAAAATTAAACATACACATATTTGGTATCACCGCGTTCAGAATCACCAGATCTATAAAAAAAAACAAAGGATTAATCTGACCGCTAAATGGCGTAGCGAAAAAAAAAATCAAAACGCCAAAATTACGTTTTTTTGGTCGCCCCGACATTGCATTAAAATGCAATAACGGGCGATCAAAAGAATGTATCTACACCAAAATTGTATAATTAAAAACGCCAGCTCGGCATGCAAAAAATAAGCCCTCACCCGACCCCAGATCATGAAAATTGGAGACGCTACGGGTATCGGAAAATCGCGCAATTTTTTTTTTTTTAGCAAACTTTGGAATTTTTTTTCACCACTTAGATAAAAAATAACCTAGACATGTTAGGTGTCTATGAACTCGTAATGACCTGGAGAATCATAATGGCAGGTTAGTTTTAGCATTTAGTGAACCTAGCAAAAAAGTCAAACAAAAAACCAGTGTGAAATTGCACTTTTTTTGCAATTTCATCACACTTGGAATTTGTTTCCCGTTTTCTGTTACACGGCATGGTAAAACCAATGGTATCCTTCAAAAGTACATCTCGTCCCGCAAAAAATATGCCCTCACATGGCCATATTGACGGAAAAATTAAAAAGTTATGGCTCTGGGAAGGAGGGGAGCGAAAAACGAAAACGAAAGAACGGAAAACGGTCCGGGGGTGAAGGGGTTAAGTAGACTTAGAGATGTAACACAGACATCTTCCAGCAACAAGAAAGAGGAAGATAGCCGACTGCTATAGTTCCAAGCCTCATCAGGGAGAAATGGAAATATCATCATCAACTCCCATCAGCAGGCTGGGAGTCTATAAACATCCAGGTCCAGGTGTGTCAAGGGTGCCAACACGTTTGGCCATGACTGTATTAGCCTTCACCCTTGCTGCATAACTTAGATATTGCTCCAGTAAAGAGGACCTGTTAACAGGTAAAAAGTGTCCAGATGTTGCTCTTATTTAATTCCCACTGCCATCCTGAATAAATACATATTTTTTTCTTAAATCTGCCATACAGTTCCAGAAATCTGAAACTTTTTATTTTAGTAAAATTTTTATATATGGTTTTTACTAAGTGGTCATTGTTCATAGGATTCTCAAGGGCATGTCTTTAGGCTTCTCTGCATTACTACTCTGTGAGTAGTGTTGAGCGATACCTTCCGATACTTGAAAGTATCGGTATCGGATAGTATTGGCCGATACCTGAAAAATATCGGATATCGCCGATACCGATACCCGATACCAATACAAGTCAATGGGACTCAAGTATCGGAAGGTATCCTGGATGGTTCCCAGGGTCTGAAGGAGAGGAAACTCTCCTTCAGGCCTCGGGATCCATATTCATATAAAAAATAAAGAATTAAAATAAAAAATATGGATATACTCACCTGTCCGGGGGCCCCTGGACCTTACCGATTGTAACCGGCAGCCTCCGTTCCTAAGAATGAGCAGTTTAACACCTTCGATGACGTCGCGGCTTGTGATTGGTCGCGTTCCGCTCATGTGACCGCTCATGCGACCAATCACAGGCCGCAACGTCATCACAGGCCCTAAACTCCTCAATGAGGAGTTTAGGACCTGCAATGACGTCGCGGCCTGTGATTGGTCGCGTGAGCGGTCACATGAGCGGCACGCGACCAATCAGAAGCCGCGACATCATCGAAGGCCCTTCACGCGCTCATTCTTAGGAACGGAGGCTGCCGGTTACAGCTGTAAGGTCCAGGGGCCGCCGGAGAGGTGAGTATATCCATATTTTTTATTTTAATTCTTTATTTTTTACATGAATATGGATCCGATTCCGATTTCCGATATCACAAAAGTAGGAACTCGGTATCGGAATTCCGATACCGCAAGTATCGGCCGATACCCGATACTTGCGGTATCGGAATGCTCAACACTATCTGTGAGTCATCCCCCTTGTAAAGACCATGAAAGTTATCACTAAGTAACAAGGCCCATATTTCTGGAAGCGTTTGGCAGATTTTTAAAACTGAAAATTCTGGGAGCAGAGGGAATAAAATAAGAGCAAAAATTGGCCCTTGTTCACCTAGTTGTTCACCCGTTGACAAGTGGAATCAACCCTCCTAAGCCATCTATATGGACATGTGGATCATAGGAAGCTAAATAAAGTAATACCTTGATATCTGTGATCTGATGTCTTATTCCAGATAAATACAAGTTTTTCTTATATGTAAATCAGTTATTTTCTATGGGCCGGACATAGATGTGCATAATAATCTGCCTTCAGAGATTATTTTAAATAAAAAGGGGTACTTACCAGTGGACTTTTGAACCTTATTGTTGGTGACAGTCCTAACAGTCAGAACTTATAAATTTTAAATGTATTACCTATTCTATAAAGAGGATATACACAGTGGGGCAAAAAAGTATTTAGTCAGTCAGCAATAGTGCAAGTTCCACCACTTAAAAAGATGAGAGGCGTCTGTAATTTACATCATAGGTAGACCTCAACTATGGGAGACAAACTGAGAAAAAAAAATCCAGAAAATCACATTGTCTGTTTTTTTATCATTTTATTTGCATATTATGGTGGAAAATAAGTATTTGGTCAGAAACAAAATTTCATCTCAATACTTTGTAATATATCCTTTGTTGGCAATGACAGAGGTCAAACGTTTTCTGTAAGTCTTCACAAGGTTGCCACACACTGTTGTTGGTATGTTGGCCCATTCCTCCATGCAGATCTCCTCTAGAGCAGTGATGTTTTTGGCTTTTCGCTTGGCAACACGGACTTTCAACTCCCTCCAAAGGTTTTCTATAGGGTTGAGATCTGGAGACTGGCTAGGCCACTCCAGGACCTTGAAATGCTTCTTACGAAGCCACTCCTTCGTTGCCCTGGCGGTGTGCTTTGGATCATTGTCATGTTGAAAGACCCAGCCACGTTTCATCTTCAATGCCCTTGCTGATGGAAGGAGGTTTGCACTCAAAATCTCACGATACATGGCCCCATTCATTCTTTCATGTACCCGGATCAGTCGTCCTGGCCCCTTTGCAGAGAAACAGCCCCAAAGCATGATGTTTCCACCACAATGCTTTACAGTAGGTATGGTGTTTGATGGATGCAACTCAGTATTCTTTTTCCTCCAAACACGATGTTACCACCTCCTCCGCTGCTCTGCGGCGCCATCCATCTGCTGCAGGGTCCGGGCGCGTCCGTTCCCCTTCCTCGGCTGCAGCACCTAGTGCTGGCGCTGCGCGCTCCTGCCGCTCTGGGTCTGGGCGCGCCGGCCCTTCTCTCCCTGCTGCTGCGCGCTCCCGGCTATCTACTTCCGGGTCCGGACGTCCCCTGTTCCCTCCTCCACTTCCTGTGCCTGGCTCTCTGGGGAGCGTGCAGAGTTTGCGCAGGCGCTCTAGTTTCCCCAAGGGACGCAGGCGCCTCCATTCCGTTCCTCCGCCCTGAGGTCTTCCAGGTCAGTACCTCAGTAACCAATCCCGCTCCAGCTCCTGCTATAAGAGGCAGGTGCTCCTGTTTCCCTGCGCCTGATTGTCATTAGCCTTAGCTTGTGCGTCTGGCCCCTTCCGCTACAGTGCTGCATACCTACTCCATTTGGTTCTTCGCCTAGTCTCTTCGTTTGTTCCCTGCTTCCTTCCAGTACCCGCTCCTTCCCTTTCCCCTTGTCTTATTGTTCTTTTGTTTCTTTCCATCAGCCTCTCCGCTCCGGCTTCCAGTCCTCCTATCAGTTTTTGCCTTCCTGAGTCTCCAGCCTGTATTGCCTCTCCAGCCTCGGCAGTCTTCCTCCTTCCTTCCTGGAGCCGTCCCTCTTGGTACTCCACCATGGGTAAGTGACCTCTGGGCCTGCTCCTAACGATCCCTGTATAGGGGTCGGTTCCACTCTAGGTCCGCTCGCCCAGGGGTAGGTCCCCCACGGTCCAGAGGGTCCACTCTAGTTTCTGTCCTGCCCGTTATAGTACAATCAGGCCATGGACCCCGCAAGTACCCCTTTTTCGTCCCAGAAGGAACTGGCCCATTTACATGATAACCAGCAGCGTATCATGGCTTTCATGAAAACTATGGAGTCACGCTTATCCTCTCTTCAAGCTGCTGATCCCGTAAATGCCTCTCAGCTGGCTAGCCTCCAACAGGAGCTCACTCAGCAGCGGGATACTCAGTCCCGCATGCTGAGCTACATGGCGTCGATTGATGACCGCCTGTTTAATTTACAGTCCGCTCCCACTGCTTCTGCTCAAACATCCCCTCTTGACTCCGGCCCTTTGACCACTCCTCATCCTCCTCCTCGTCTGGGTAAACCTCCTAGGTACGGTGGCGACCCTAAGCTCTGCAGAGGGTTTTTGAACCAATGCCGTCTCCATTTTGAGCTTCTTCCCCAGCAGTACCCCTCGGATCGAGCCAGAGTGGCGTTTATTGTGTCTCATTTGGAAGGAGAAGCTCTAGCTTGGATTAATCCTTTGTGGGAGCGTGATGATCCCATAGTCTCCCACTTGGAGGATTTTCTTAAGACCTTTCGTAAGGTCTTTGATGAACCCGGACGTTTGGCCTCTACTACGGAGTCCCTCTTTAATTTACGTCAGGGATCCTTATCCGTTGGACAATATGCCATCCGTTTTCGTACTTTGGCATCTGAGCTTGGGTGGAACAATGAGGCTCTCGTGGGTGCCTTCTGGCGGGGTTTGTCCAGCCGAATTAAAGACGAGCTTGCCGGACGTGACACTCCGACTACTCTGGAGGATCTTATCTCTCTCGCTACTCGGATAGACCTCCGCTTCCAAGAGCGGTCTCGTGAGTCCGCAAGAGAGAGGAGACCTAATTCCTCTGCATCCACCTTTCGACAGCCTAGTAGTCCTCGTGTCCCCGTCACTACTCCTTCTACCTCTCCTGCTTCTGAACCCATGCAAGTAGATCGATTAAGGATGGCAGAGCAGCGCCGTAAGGAGAGACGTACCCAGGGTCTCTGTTTTTATTGTGGTAGTGCCGCTCATTTGCTTCGCAGTTGTCCTGATAGACCGGAAAACTCCTCCGCCTAGGACAGGTAAGAGAGGCCACCCTAGGTGATCCAGTTTCCTCTCAACCTTTGACTCTTTCAGTTTTACTTGTTTCCAACCAGGATCGTTCCTCCGAGGTCGCGTATGTGGATTCGGGCGCGGCAGGCAATTTTATCAGTCTTGAGGTGGTCTTCGGAGGCTGAGAAGTCTTTTCTTTTGCTTAAAGAATCTTTTTCCTCCGCTCCAGTTTTGCATCACCCGGAGGTAAACAAGCCCTTCGTTCTGGAGGTAGACGCCTCTTCCTCAGGTGCCGGAGCTGTGCTCTCTCAGAAAACTTCCGAAGGTCGGATGGTTCCCTGCGGTTTCTTCTCTAAAGCCTTTTCGACTTCAGAACGGAACTATACCATAGGAGATCGAGAATTGTTAGCCATCAAGTTGGCTTTGGAGGAATGGAGATATCTTCTTGAGGGATCTGTACATCCGTTCGTAATCTATTCTGATCATAAGAATCTTGCATATCTGCAGACTGCGCAAAGATTGAATCCCCGACAAGCCAGATGGTCCCTGTTTTTCGCCTGTTTCGAGTTCGAGCTGCGTTTTCGGCCTGGCTTTAAGAACATTAAAGCAGATGCCCTGTCGAGGTCTTTTCAGTCACCCGATACTGAGGAAGAGCCTACATACATCATTGATCCTTCTAAGGTCATAACTGTAGCTCCTTTGCAGTTGGTTCGCCCTCCACCGGGTAAGACCCTAGTCTCAGAAGGCGACACAAGAAGAGTGTTATCTTGGGGTCATTCTTCTAAATTGGCGGGGCATGCTGGTTCCAAAAAGACTTTCCTCCTTATCTCTCGGTACTACTGGTGGCCTACTTTGCGTCAAGATGTCAAAGAGTTTGTCGCTTCTTGTCCCTCGTGTGCCAGGAACAAGGTGCCAAGGCAACTACCATTTGGAAATCTGCTCCCTCTTCCTGTGCCATCTGCACCTTGGCTACATATTGCCATGGATTTCATTACCGACTTACCCAGCTCTTCCGGATGTACAGTCATTCTTGTTGTGGTGGACAGGTTCTCAAAGATGGCTCACTTCATTCCGCTGCCCGGTTTACCCTCTGCTCCTGAGTTGGCGGACATTTTTATCCTGAACATCTTTAAACTACATGGTTTACCACTACACATTGTGTCTGACAGAGGTGTACAATTTACTTCTCGCTTTTGGAGAGCTCTGTGCAAACTCCTTGGGGTGACTCTGGACTTTTCTTCCGCATATCACCCTCAGACTAACGGTCAAGCTGAACGGACCAATCAGACTCTAGCCGCCTATCTACGACATTTCACTAATGCTCATCATAACGATTGGGTAAATCTTCTTCCTTGGGCTGAGTTTGCCTACAATAACCATTCCAGCGAAGCCTCTGCGAGAACTCCCTTCTTCATTGTATTCGGACAACATCCTGGTGTGCCTCTACCAGTCTCCTCTACCTCCGGTGTTCCGGCAGCCGATTCTCTGGTCTGCGAGTTTTCCACTATCTGGAGTGAAGTCAAGGAGACGCTCGACAAGGCATCTTTAAGAATGAAAAGGCAAGCAGACAAGAGGCGTTTAGATCCGCCTTCTTTCCTGCCAGGTGACAAGGTCTGGCTTTCCTCGAGGTTCATCAGACTCAAGATCCCATCCTACAAACTTGGACCACGATTTATAGGTCCTTTCGAGATTCTGCGTCGAGTCAACGATGTCGCTTACAAGCTGAAATTGCCTGCCTCGCTCCGTATTCCCAATACCTTTCATGTCTCTCTTCTCAAACCTACAGTCTTTAACCGCTTTCATCCCTCATCTTGCACGTCCCCTCTACCAGTTAGCTCTGACAACGTCTTTGAGGTAAAGGATATTTTGGCTGTTAAGAAAGTTCGTGGTAAAGATTTTTTTTGGTTGATTGGAAGGGTTTTGGTCCTGAGGAGAGATCTTGGGAGCCTCGGGAGAATATTAATGCCCCTCGTATTCTATGTAAATTTTTTGCCAGTCTACGTAAAGGGGGTTGTAAGGAGGTGGGTACTATTACCACCTCCTCCGCTGCTCTGCGGCACCGTCCATCTGCTGCAGGGTCCGGGCGCGTCCGTTCCCCTTCCTCGGCTGCAGCACCTAGTGCTGGCGCTGCGCGCTCCTGCCGCTCTGGGTCTGGGCGCGCCGGCCCTTCTCTCCCTGCTGCTGTGCGTGTTGTGAATTAGACTTTTTTGGCTCCCTCTTGTGGTCATTAGTGATATGACTCTGGGATTGTCTTTCCCTAGTTTGGCACCCACCTGGGTCGTTAGTCCAGGGGTGTTGCTATATAAACTTCCTGAATTCTCAGTCTGGTGCCTGGCATCGTTGTAATCAGTCCTTTCTGTTTGCTCCTGTCTGCTGGTCCTGGTTCTTGCAAAATTAAGCTAAGTCCTGCTTCCTTGTTTTTTGGTTATTTGCATTGCTCTTATTTTTTGTCCAGCTTGTACTAAATGTGATTCCTGATTTTGCTGGAAGCTCTAGGGGGCTGGTATTCTCCCCCCGGGCCATTAGACGGTTCGGGGGTTCTTAAATATCCAGCGTGGAAATTTTGATAGGGTTTTTGCTGACCGTATAAGTCATCTTACTATATTCTGCTATTAGTCAGTGGGCCTCTCTTTGCTAAATACCTAGTTCATTCTTTCGTTTGTCTTTTCTTCTTACCTCACCGTTATTATTTGTTGGGGGCTTGTATCCAACTTTTGGGGTCTTTTCTCTGGAGGCAAGAAAGGTCTATCTTTTTTCTCTGGGAAGTTTTCGCCTGCTGAGCGGAATTATGATGTTGGCAATCGGGAGTTGCTGGCCATGAAGTGGGCATTTGAGGAGTGGCGTCATTGGCTCGAGGGTGCTAAGCATCGTGTGGTGGTCTTGACTGATCACAAAAATCTGATGTATCTCGAGTCTGCTAAACGCCTGAATCCTAGACAGGCCGGTTAGTCATTGTTTTTCTCCCGTTTTGACTTTGTGGTCTCGTATTTACCAGGTTCAAAGAATGTGAAGGCTGATGCTCTTTCAAGGAGCTTTGTGCCTGACTCTCCTGGAGTCGCAGAACCAGTTGGTATTCTTAAAGAGGGAGTAATCTTGTCAGCTATTTCTCCGGATTTGCGACGTGTGTTGCAGAGATTTCAGGCTGGTAGACCTGACTCTTGTCCACCTGACAGACTGTTTGTTCCTGATAAGTGGACCAGCAGAGTCATTTCCGAGGTTCATTCCTCGGTGTTGGCAGGGCATCCGGGAATTTTTGGCACCAGAGATTTGGTGGCTAGGTCCTTTTGGTGGCCTTCCTTGTCACGGGATGTGCGGTCATTTGTGCAGTCCTGTGGGACTTGTGCTCGAGCTAAGCCTTGCTGTTCTCGTGCCAGCGGGTTGCTCTTGCCCTTGCCTGTCCCGAAGAGGCCTTGGACACACATTTCCATGGATTTCATTTCAGATCTTCCGGTGTCTCAAGGAATGTCTGTCATCTGGGTGGTATGTGATCGCTTTTCCAAGATGGTCCATTTGGTATCTCTGCCTAAACTGCCTTCCTCTTCCGATCTGGTTCCTTTGTTCTTTCAGAATGTGGTTCGTTTACACGGCATTCCTGAGAATATCGTGTCTGACAGAGGATCCCAGTTTGTTTCCAGGTTCTGGCGATCCTTTTGTGCTAAGATGGACATTGATTTGTCGTTTTCGTCTGCCTTTCATCCTCAGACTAATGGACAAACGGAGCGAACTAATCAGACCCTGGAGGCTTATTTGAGGTGTTTTTTTTCTGCAGATCAGGATGATTGGGTGACCTTTTTGCCGTTGGCTGAGTTTGCCCTTAATAATCGGGCTAGTTCCGCTACTTTGGTTTCGCCATTTTTCTGCAACTCTGGTTTCCATCCTCGTTTTTCCTCGGGACATGTGGAGCCTTCTGACTGTCCTGGGGTAGATTCTGTGGTGGATAGGTTGCAGCAGATTTGGAATCATGTGGTGGACAACTTAAAGTTGTCACAGGAGAAGGCTCAGCGTTTTGCCAACCGCCGCCGCGGTGTGGGTCCCCGACTTCGTGTTGGGGATTTGGTATGGCTGTCTTCTCGATTTGTTCCTATGAAGGTCTCCTCTCCTAAATTTAAGCCTCGCTTTATCGGTCCTTACAAGATATTGGAAATCCTTAATCCTGTGTCCTTTCACTTGGATCTTCCGGTGTCGTTTGCCATTCACAATGTGTTCCATAGGTCTTTGTTGCGGCGGTACGTTGTACCTGTGGTTCCTTCTGTTGAGCCTCCTGCTCCGGTGTTGGTTGAGGGCGAGTTGGAGTACGTGGTGGAGAAGATCTTGGATTCTCGCCTCTCCAGGCGGAGGCTTCAGTATCTGGTCAAGTGGAAGGGCTATGGTCAGGAGGATAATTCCTGGGTGGTTGCCTCTGATGTGCATGCGGCCGATTTAGTTTGTGCCTTTCACGCTGCTCATCCTGATCGCCCTGGTGGTCTTGGTGAGGGTTCGGTGACCCCTCCTTAAAGGGGGGTACTGTTGTGAATTAGACTTTTTTGGCTCCCTCTTGTGGTCATTAGTGATATGACTCTGGGATTGTCTTTCCCTAGTTTGGCACTAACCTGGGTCGTTAGTCCAGGGGTGTTGCTATATAAACTTCCTGAATTCTCAGTCTGGTGCCTGGCATCGTTGTAATCAGTCCTTTCTGTTTGCTCCTGTCTGCTGGTCCTGGTTCTTGCAAAATTAAGCTAAGTCCTGCTTCCTTGTTTTTTGGTTATTTGCATTGCTCTTATTTTTTGTCCAGCTTGTACTAAATGTGATTCCTGATTTTGCTGGAAGCTCTAGGGGGCTGGTATTCTCCCCCCGGGCCGTTAGACGGTTCGGGGGTTCTTGAATATCCAGCGTGGAAATTTTGATAGGGTTTTTGCTGACCGTATAAGTCATCTTACTATATTCTGCTATTAGTCAGTGGGCCTCTCTTTGCTAAATACCTACTTCATTCTTACGTTTGTCTTTTCTTCTTACCTCACCGTTATTATTTGTTGGGGGCTTGTATCCAACTTTTGGGGTCTTTTCTCTGGAGGCAAGAAGGTCTATCTTTTCCCTTCTAGGGTTAGTTAGTTCTCCGGCTGGCGCGAGACGTCTAGAACCAACGTAGGCACGTTCCCCGGCTGCTGCTATTTGTGGTGCTAGGATTAGATATACGGTCAGCCCAGTTACCACTGCCCTATGAGCTGGGTTTTTGTGTTTGCAGACTTGGTATTTATTTCTGAGACCCTCTGCCATTGGGGTCATAACATGCGCGCTCCCGGCTATCTACTTCCGGGTCCGGACGTCCCCTGTTCCCTCCTCCACTTCCTGTGCCTGGCTCTCTGGGGAGCTTGCAGAGTTTGCGCAGGCGCTCTAGTTTCCCCAAGGGACGCAGGCGCCTCCATTCCGTTCCTCCGCCCTGAGGTCTTCCAGGTCAGTACCTCAGTAACCAATCCCGCTCCAGCTCCTGCTATAAGAGGCAGGTGCTCCTGTTTCCCTGCGCCTGATTGTCATTAGCCTTAGCTTGTGCATCTGGCCCCTTCCGCTACAGTGCTGCGTACCTACTCCGTTTGGTTCTTCGCCTAGTCTCTTCGTTTGTTCCCTGCTTCCTTCCAGTACCCGCTCCTTCCCTTTCCCCTTGTCTTATTGTTCTTTTGTTTCTTTCCATCAGCCTCTCCGCTCCGGCTTCCAGTCCTCCTATCAGTTTCTGCCTTCCTGAGTCTCCAGCCTGTATTGCCTCTCCAGCCTCGGCAGTCTTCCTCCTTCCTTCCTGGAGCCGTCCCTCTTGGTACTCCACCGTGGGTAAGTGACCTCTGGGCCTGCTCCTAACGATCCCTGTATAGGGGTCGGTTCCACTCTAGGTCCGCTCGCCCAGGGGTAGGTCCCCCACGGTCCAGAGGGTCCACTCTAGTTTCTGTCCTGCCCGTTATACACGACAAGTTGTGTTTCTACCAAACAGTTCCAGTTTGGTTTCATCAGACCATAGGACATTCTCCCAAAACTCCTCTGGATCATCCAAATGCTCTCTAGCAAACTTCAGACGGGCCCGGACATGTACTGGCTTAAGCAGTGGGACACGTCTGGCACTGCAGGATCTGAGTCCATGGTGGCGTAGTGTGTTACTTATGGTAGGCCTTGTTACATTGGTCCCAGCTCTCTGCAGTTCATTCACTAGGTCCCCCCGCGTGGTTCTGGGATTTTTGCTCACCGTTCTTGTGATCATTCTGACCCCACGGGGTGGGATTTTGCGTGGAGCCCCAGATCGAGGGAGATTTTCAGTGGTCTTGAATGTCTTCCATTTTCTAATTATTGCTCCCACTGTTGATTTCTTCACTCCAAGCTGGTTGGCTATTGCAGATTCAGTCTTCCCAGCCTGGTGCAGGGCTACAATTTTGTTTCTGGTGTCCTTTGACAGCTCTTTGGTCTTCACCATAGTGGAGTTTGGAGTCAGATTGTTTGAGGGTGTGCACAGGTGTCTTTTTATACTGATAACAAGTTTAAACAGGTGCCATTACTACAGGTAATGAGTGGAGGAAAGAGGAGACTCTTAAAGAAGAAGTTACAGGTCTGTGAGAGCCAGAAATCTTGATTGTTTGTTTCTGACCAAATACTTATTTTCCACCATAATATGCAAATAAAATGATAAAAAAACAGACAATGTGATTTTCTGGATTTTTTTTTCTCAGTTTGTCTCCCATAGTTGAGGTCTACCTATGATGTAAATTACAGACGCCTCTCATCTTTTTAAGTGGTGGAACTTGCACTATTGCTGAATGACTAAATAGTTTTTTGCCCCACTGTATGTTTCTTATGGGACAACCCCCTTAATTGATAATCTTAAAAATATTTTATTGAACTACACATTTACAATGTAATTTGTGTAGTACAAGTCAAAATAGGTGAAATATTCTATGACACTTAACATAAATCACATTAGACATATTGTTATTTTCCCTGAGGATACAATGTCAACATCAGTTTTACCCAAATTATTGCAAAGATTTTTGACTTCTGTCAAAAAGGACATTTTTGTTTGATGATAAAGCTTAAGTATAAAATGTGAAAGGGATTGTCCAGGGACATAACAAATGGCTTGGTTGGTTTTAAGATTTAAATGAATGAAACAATCAATGTAATGTCTCAATCATAAGATAAAAAAATAGAATATGAAATAAATAAAACAATTCATCAAAAAGTGTAAAAAGAGTTTGAAAAGTAGCAACATGTTTGCACAATACGAGGCAGAACAATATTAATACAACTTTTGACCTTTTCAAGCGAGTTTCCTGTGAATTGGCGGAGATGGAGTGAGACAGTGGCATTGCCTTCTTGATTAATTCATGGTAAGTTGTAACTTACCTTACTCTACAAATCTTACTTTGACTGGAGTAAGATTTGTGGTGAGGCACACTCCACTTTTAAGACTCACCTGATTCATTAAGAGGCATGTGCCTCTTACTGAATCAGGCATGTTTGACTCCACCATGTTCCATCATCAGTATTCAGAGGTGAACATGTTTTCCCATTTTCATAGGACTCATGAGACTATGCTGTAAGTTGCTCCAAAAAGCTGTTTACTAGAGATGACAGAATCTTTGAAATCCGAATTTGTCAGCGATGACAAAATTTTCCCCCAAAATTTGACTTTTGGAGGATAAATTTATTGCGACTTACAGTTAACCCAATTGCTCTGAAAAGGTGTATATTACAGTTGTGGCCAAAAGTATTGACACCCCTGCAATTCTGTCAGATAATACTCAGTTTCTTCCTAAAAATGATTGCAAACACAAATTCTTTGTTATTATTATCTTCATTTAATTTGTCTTAGATGAAAAAACGCAAAAAGAATTGTCCTAAAGCCAAATTGGATATAATTCCACACCAAATATAAAAAAGGGGGTGGACAGAAGTATTGGCACTGTTCGAAAAATCATGTGATGCTTCTCTAATTTGTGTAATTAACAGCACCTGTAACTTACCTGTGGCACCTAACAGGTGTTGGCAATAACTAAATCACACTTGCAGCCAGTTGACACGGATTAAAGTTGACTCATCCTCTGTCCTGTGTCCTTGAACTAGAACTGTCTGAGGACTTGAGAAACCAAATTGTGAGGAAGCATGAGCAATCTCAAGGCTACAAGTCCATCTCCAAAGACCTGAATGTTCCTGTGTCTACCGTGCGCAGTATCATCAAGAAGTTTAAAGCCCATGGCACTGTGGCTAATCTCCCTAGATATGGATGGAAAAGAAAAATTTGCAAGAGATTTCAACGCAAGATTGTGCGGATGTTGGATAAAGAACCTCGACTAACATCCAAACAAGTTCAAGCTGCCCTGCAGTACGAGGGTACAACAGTGTCAACCCGTACTATCCGTCGGCATCTGAATGAAAAGGGACTGTATGGTAGGAGACCCAAGAAGACCCCACTTCTTACCCAGAGACAAAAAAGCCAGGCTGGAGTTTGCCAAAACTTACCTGAAAAAGCCTTAAACGTTTTGGAAGAATGTTCTCTGGTCAGATGAGACAAAAGTAGAGCTTTTTGGGCAAAGGCATCAACCTAGAGTTTACAGGAGAAAAAGAGGCATTCAAAGAAAAGAACACGGTCCTTACAGTCAAACATGGCGGAGGTTCCCTGATGTTTTGGGGTTGCTTTGCTGTCTCTGGCACTGGACTGCTTGATCATGTGCATGGCATTATGAAGTCTGAAGACTACCAACAAATTTTGCAGCATAATGTAGGGCCCAGTGTGAGAAAGCTGGGTCTCCCTCAGAGGTCATGGGTCTTCCAGCAGGACAATGACCCAAAACACACTTCAAAAAGCACTAGAAAATGGTTTGAGAGATAGCACTGGAGACTTCTAAGGTGGCCAGCAATGAGTCCAGACCTGAATCCCATAGAACACCTGTGGAGAGATCTAAAAATGGCAGTTTGGAGAAGGCACCCTTCAAATATCAGGGACCTGGAGCAGTTTGCCAAAGAAGAATGGTCTAAAATTCCAGCAGAGCATTGTAAGAAACTCATTGATGGTTACCAGAAGCGGTTGGTCGCAGTTATTTTGGCTAAAGGTTGTGCAACCAAGTAAGTATTAGGCTGAGGGTGCCAATACTTTTGTCTGGCCCAATTTTGGTGTTTTGTGTGAAATGATCAATGTTTTGCTTTTTGCTTCATTCTCTCTTGTGTTTTTTCATTTAAGCCAAATTAAATGAAGATAATAATACCAAAGAATTTGTGATTGCAATCATTTTCAGGAAGAAACTGAATATTATCTGACAGAATGCCCAGGGGGAAGCAATAGTTTTGGCCACAACTGTACATTCAGAGGTCCCCTAGGACTCTATTGAAGCTCTTTTGAGCTCTTTAAAGCCTTATTAATGTTATAGTGACTTCAAACAATAGGGGAAAGTGGATAGTAACCAACAACTGGCTAAAATTGGAAAATTACAATAAAGAATTGTGCCAAAAAAATATATTTTCTTTAACAGCACACACTTTGTGAGCTACAGTTGTCATTTTTTATTGGTACAATTTTGGAAATTAACAAAAGCAGCAATTATGGCTTAGGCTACTTTCACACTGGCGTTTACTGCAATACGTCGCAATGCGTCGTTTTGCCGAAAAAACGCATCCTGCAAAAGTGCTTGCAGGATGCGTTTTTTTTTGCATTGACTTACATTAGCGACGCATTTGCGACGCATTGCCACACGTCGCAACCGTCGTGTTGTGGCGGACCGTCGGGACCAAAAAACGCTACATGTAACGTTTTTTGCTCCCGACGGTCTGCTTTTTCCGACCGCGCATGCGCGGCCGGAACTCCGCCCCCACCTCCACGCACTTCCCCGCACCTCACAATGGGGCAGCGGATGCGCTGGAAAAATGCATCCGCTGCCCCCGTTGTGCAGCGGAGACAACGCTAGCGTCGGGGACCTCAGCCCGACGCACTGCGACGGACCGAGCCCGACGCTAGTGTGAAAGAAGCCTTAGTTTACCATATTATTTTTAAATGGAATTAACTGAGCAGGATGAATGCTAAAATACTTTGATAGTATGGTTGTTAAAATTGTGGCAATACTAAATATGCTTTCTGTTTGCGGGGAATTGGATTTCTTTCATAAATAAACCATTTTTTATTGTTAAAATTGTGATTTTGTTTGTTACCTTTCTTATTTACAATAATTATAATTACTAGTCCTACATGAGAACTCGGACATGCAATCCTTTATCTGCAAGATAATACACTGTACTACTTGTATAGTACAGTGCATTATAACCTGTCAGTATTTAACCTCTTAGTGACCAAGCCAATTTTGACCTTAATGACCAAGCCAAACTCTGGAACGCTTCAACGTATCGCACTAATTCTGAGACAGTTTTTTTCATGACATATTATACTTCATGACAGTGGTAAAATTTATTTGATATGACTTGCGTTTATTTGTGAAAAAACTGAAATTTGGCAAAAATTTTGCACTTTTAAAACTTTTAATTCTTGTGCCTTTAAATCAAAGAGATATGTCACACAAAATAGTTAATAAATAACATTTCCCACATGTCTACTTTACATCAGCACAATTTTTGAAACATCATTTTTTTTGGTTAGGAATTTAGAAGAGTTAAAAGTTGACCAGCGATTTTTCATTTTTCCAACAAAATTTAGAAAACCATTTTTAGGGACCACCTCACATTTGAAGTGAGTTTGAGGGGTTTTTATGACAGAAAGTACCCAAAAGTGACACCATTCTAAAAACTGCACCCCTCAGGGTACTCAAAACCACATTCAAGAAGTTTATTAACCGTTCAGGTGCTTCACAGGAACTGAAGCAATCTAGAAGGAAAAAAAATAAAATTTAATTTTTTTTACATTTTTTAATTTAGCTGAAATTTTTTTATTTTCACAAGGGTAAGAAGAGAAAATGGACCCTAAAATATTTTGTGCAAATTATCCTGAGTGTTCACATACCCCATATGAGGTGGAAAACCACTGTTTGGGAGCACGGTAAAGCTCGGAAGGGAAGGAGCACTGTTTTACTTTTTTAAACCAAAAATGGCTAGAAACGAGAGCAGACATCATGTCGCATTTGGAGAGCTATTGATGTGCCTAAACAATGGAAACCCCCTACAAGTGACCCCATATTGGAAACTAGATCCCTTAGGGAACTTATCTAGCTAGATGTATCATGAGCACCTTGAACCCTTAGGTGCTTCACAAAAGTTTATAATCACATTTTACCCACAAAAATGTACTTTTAGCCCCATTTTTTTTATTTTCACAAGGGCAACAGGGAAAAATGAACATCAGAATTTGTTTTCATTTTCTACTGACCACTCCAATACCTCATGTGTGGGGGAATACTACTATTTGGACACATGACAGGGCTCGGAAGAGAAGGAGCACAGTTTGACTTTTTGAAAGCAAAAACAGATGGAATCGACAGCGGACACCTTGTAGTGTTTAGAGAGCCCCTGATGTATGTAAACAGCAGATATCCCCCACAAGCAACCCAATTTTGGAAACCAAACCCCTTAGGGAATTTATCTAGATGTGTCATGAGCACCTTGAACCCCCAGGCCCTTCACAGAACTTTATAACGTAGAGCTGCAAAAATACAGGAGAAAATAGTAACAAGAGAAAATGGACCCCAAAATTTGTTGCACATTTTCTACTGAGTACGCTGATATCCCATATGTGGAGGAAAACCACTGTCTGGGCACACAGCAGAGATCAGAAAGAAAGGAATGACGTTTTAAAATGCAGTCTTTGATGGAATGGTCTGCGTGTCATGTCGCATTTGATGCGCCTAAACAGTAAAAAAAAAGGCGCAAATGACCTCATTTCAGAAGCTACACCCCCCAAGGATTTTATCCAGGGGTATAATGAGCGTTTTGAACCCACAGGTACTAAACAGAATTTGATAACATTAGGTCATGATAATGAAAATTTTCAGTTTTTTCACGAAAGGGTTGTTTTAGCCCCAAATTTGTAATTTTCACAATGGATAATAGGAGAAAATGGACCCATAATTTGTTCGCAATTTGTCCCAAATGCAACTATACCCCTTACGTAGTCAAAATCTTCTGCTTGGACACGTGGCAGGGCTAGAAAAGGAAAGAGCGCTATTTGCCTGGGATAGATTGTGAATGCTATGTCTCATTTGAAGAGCCCCTGACATGTAAAAACAGAAGAAAACCCCCACAAGGGACCCCATTTTGGAAACTAGACCCCTCAAGGAATTATTTAAGAGTGTAGTGAGTATTTTGAACCCATAGGTGCTTTACAGAATTTTGTAACATTGAGATGTGGAAATATGACATTTTAGTAGTAAAAATGTAATTTTTCTATTTCTGGCAAATATGTCAAGTACACAATAGGTGAATCCAGACACCACTATTTCTTGTGCAACTTCCCCCCATATGTTGCCAGAAATTTCTGTTAGGCCACACATCAGGGCTGAGAAGGAAGGAGCGCTATTTGGCTTTTGGAGCACAGATTTTGCTAGAATAGTCTATGGGCGACATTTGAGGAGCCCCAAAGTTGTCAGAATAGCAGAAAACCCCCAAAGTGACCCCATTGTAGAAACTGCATCTCAAAATAAATATAACTATGGCTGCAGTGACTATTTTGTAACATTAGCTTTGCACGGCTCACTGTGCGGTATGAGTGATGAGGCGGATTTATTCTTTTTGGTTTTTGCGAATATAGCAATACCAGATTTATATAGTTTTATTTCTTTAGTTTTTGCTGCTATCACATTGTAAAAATATTTATTTATAAAAAGTGTTGTTGTTTTTTTGTTGTCACATTCTGAGAGCTGTAACTTTAATTTTTTTGGCAAATAGAGCTGTACGAGGGCTCACTTTTTGCAGGACCAGTTCCAGATTTTTTAGTACC
Source organism: Ranitomeya variabilis (assembly GCF_051348905.1). Taxonomy (NCBI): domain Eukaryota; kingdom Metazoa; phylum Chordata; class Amphibia; order Anura; family Dendrobatidae; genus Ranitomeya; species Ranitomeya variabilis. The sequence continues at coordinate 216,521,476 of NC_135234.1, read as the reverse complement.
ATTTTGGGGTACATAATATATTTGGATCGCTTTTTTTTTTGCAATTTAAGTTATAGTTTTTATTTTATTTTTTTCATCATTCACTTTGCAGTGAAAGTAATAAGAACAGACCAATTTGTTTGTGGTATAGGTACGATTACAGCAGTATCAGATTTATATATTACAGACACGGTATTGCCTGTTATGTGTACTTTTTTGTTTATTTTTGTTTTATCACAAATGCTGAGTTTTGAATGGCAAAACAGAATTTTGTGATTTGTGTGCGCTTTTTTTGTTTTTTTATCTTTTTTACATGTTTTATTTGACTTCTTTTTCAATTTTTTTCTTTTTTTTACTGTGGGACAAGTATAATTTTAACTTTGATCACTTGTCTCATACGCTGCTGTACTCATGTACAGCAGTGTATGAGACTGTCAGTGTCTCATTAGCACAGCCTGTGAGAGTCAGCTTATTGCTGGATCTCAAAGGCCACCGTACCCTGGGGTCATCACATGACCTTAGCATACCATGGTTACAATCGGGACCCATAATTCTCATCGCAGGGGTCTGATCATTACTAAGGGGGTTTTGTGACCCCCTTGCAACAACTTACATACCGCTGTCGTGATTGACAGCAGTATTTAAGAGGTTAATCTGCCCCAATCGGTCTCAAAAATGGTCAAGTCCGATACTACAGGTTGTCAGCTGTCAGTTACAGCTGACAGTCTCAGGAATCGCCACCGCCAGGCGGCGCTATTCTCTTATTGGGGGAATAAGTACTCTGAACAACTGCTGTATTATCGGCGGTCATTAAGCGGTTATCTGACATATAGCTTATTATATACCTCCTCCAGCAGGGTCTGATGGACATGAAGGCTATTGTTGTTGTGCTGTGTGTTTGCCGATGGTCTCACAAAAAGAGTAATATTCCATTATTAAACTCCTCACATGACACTGTCACTACTGATAGCTGCATGTGAAGGTATAAATTAATGGATTACAGTGAGGACCGGACTTGGTGAGACCCACCGACGCTATTTAACCCAAAGTGTCCCATGAAATGAAGACAAAACACTTATTCAATCCAAGCACTTTTTCTTTTAATGGGTGAAGGTTGGTCCCAGCCAAAAGGGCATGCACAGCACGTGAATATCATAAACCACAGGTAAGGTACTATTGGCCAGCTGAACAGGTATGAATCGATATGCCCAGTCGGACTCCCGCCAGAAATCCGACTTCGTACATACCAAAAACTCTTTATGATATAACAATAGACTGCCAAGGAGGAGCAAAGTATTTATACTGTGCTCCAACCCCCACCCATTTGGTACAAGGCCTGTTCAATACCATCCTGTAGACCAGAGAGGAAAATATCCAGACCTATCTATGTGAGATGAACACCATCAGGCTACATCAGATTGGAATTATCTCTCTCCAGCTGACGATGTTTGATGCCCACACCAGCTTTAAAGTGTATAAACCAGGACATGCGAGCATTAAGCGTGCACCGAGAGTACTCTACAGCCGCCGCATCTCTTGCATCTTGCCCTGCGACACGGGAAATTACCTCTGACCAGACCATGGTTAGTTCTGGGAAGAAGCCATGAAATTTGTCAGCGTCCAAACACATCACATCATAGTGAGGAGTTTGTCTAAATAGAATGAGCAAAGATCATTCCCGTCCGCATGGATAACTAAGATTACGGGAAAGGAAGCGACCTGAGTGATCCAGGCAACTTCAGGGAGAACCTCGACTAGGTCAAACCCCTGATTCCTCTCCAGAAGACATTGATGCCGTGAAAACCAAGGTCTCTTCCACCCGACCGATGTTCTGCCCTTTATGATGCCCAGAAAATGTATGAATGACCCTGAATCCACACAGCGGGTTTCACACCTCCTGAAAAAACAAAAGCTAAAGTTAATGGATTAATAAATCCAGTCTGATGTACCTGGAAGAACAGAAGGAACGCCATCTACCAATACGCTGAATTTCAGGGTTAGAAAAAACTGGCCCAGGCCGCTTCTGTAACTACTCCAATCCTGGATGAGTGGGTACCAAATCCCATATGAGGGATGCTCAGATGAAGTAAGGAAAAATTGCCCCACCATAACGGCGAACTGCTAAATAATAGTAAACCAGATTTAAAGGGGGCATGGGATCGGGAATAGCAAAAAGAAGAACCCATGAACCAATCCCTGATGGGTCAGTCTCTGATTTACGCATAAGAATACGGAGACCTCCGTCAAAGAGGAAAATGTCACCATGCTGAAGGCCATCTAAAGTGTGTTTTGATGAGGGGAATAACTCACTGATGCGTAAATCACCAAAAAATGCAATACCAAATTCGGGAGACAAAAGAGCAGATTCGAAAGGAAAACAGATGGCTTGGGTGCCATTAAAAAAAGAGTGGGAAAAAATTGAAAGGAAAAAGGCCGTCTGCTCTCCTGACAAATGTGCCCCCTTTTTTTAATCCTTGATGGCTTGACAAATGACAAAACCTTGGTAACATCAATTCAACCAAAAAGGGGGAAAATAAAAGGCCAAACCAGACATACAGTTCTGGGAAACAGCCCCAGATACTCCCATGCTTAGAAGGTGAAGTAAGTAATAAATGGTAACTTCCAAACGGGTATCATGAGATGACAATATCGGTCTATCCCCCACAAAATTATACAACTCCCTCCACGCCTTACCGTAAGAAAGCAATGTAGATGGGGCTCCCGAGGTTCTCACCAGGTCCATTGATCATCCTCCACCACTTGCCACATGAGGGATGGGCATGGGTGCCCCTCCAGTTTGGCCGTGGGTAAACAATCTTGAAATTTCTGCCAACCAAATGAGGCAATGTTTACATTATTAGTACCTGGGATGTGGCGAGCTCCAAACAAGATGTTAAAATTTAGCATTGTAAAACTAAGAGATTGGTGACCGGAGGGAACGAGAATGCCAGATGATTTATGTAGTGTACCACACTCCTGTTGTCTATCCAAAAACAAATTTGTCTATCTCAGAGAGATGAACCCCAGATGGCAACAGCCATGACGATAGGAATTTGCTCTAACAAAAAAAGATTTTTCTTTATTTATACAGTAGTATTCAACCCCCTGCAGATTTAGCAGGTTTAATAAGATGCAAATAAGTTAGAGCCTTCAAACTTCAAACAAGAGCAGGATTTATTAACAGATGCATAAATCTTACAAAACAAAAAGTTTTGTTGCTCAGTTAAATTTTTATAAATTTTAAACATAAAAGTGTGGGTCAATTATTATTCAACCCCTAGGTTTAGTATTTTGTGGAATAACCTTTGTTTGCAATTACAGCAAATAATCGTCTTTTATAAGACCTGATCAGGCCGGCACAGGTCTCTGGAGTTATCTTGGCCCACTCCTCCATGCAGATCTTCTCCAAGTTATCTAGGTTCTTTGGGTGTCTCATGTGGACTTTAATCTTGAGCTCCTTCCACAAGTTTTCAATTGGGTTAAGGTCAGGAGACTGACTAGGCCACTGCAACACCTTGATTTTTTGCCTCTTGAACCAGGCCTTGGTTTTCTTGGCTGTGTGCTTTGGGTCGTTGTCTTGTTGGAAGATGAAATGATGACCCATCTTAAGATCCTTGATGGAGGAGCGGAGGTTCTTGGCCAAAATCTCCAGGTAGGCCGTTCTATCCATCTTCCCATGGATGCGGACCAGATGGCCAGGCCCCTTGGCTGAGAAACAGCCCCACAGCATGATGCTGCCACCACCATGCTTGACTGTAGGGATGGTATTCTTGGGGTCGTATGCAGTGCCATCCAGTCTCCAAACGTCACGTGTGTGGTTGGTACCAAAGATCTCGATCTTGGTCTCATCAGACCAGAGAACCTTGAACCAGTCAGTCTCAGAGTCCTCCAAGTGATCATGAGCAAACTGTAGACGAGCCTTGACATGATGCTTTGAAAGTAAAGGTACCTTACGGGCTCGTCTGGAACGGAGACCATTGCGGTGGAGTACGTTACTTATGGTATTGACTGAAACCAATGTCCCCACTGCCATGAGATCTTCCCGGAGGTCCTTCCTTGTTGTCCTTGGGTTAGCCTTGACTCTTCGGACAAGCCTGGCCTCGGCACGGGAGGAAACTTTCAAAGGCTGTCCAGGCCGTGGAAGGCTAACAGTAGTTCCATAAGCCTTCCACTTCTGGATGATGCTCCCAACAATGGAGACAGGTAGGCCCAACTCCTTGGAAAGGGTTTTGTAGCCCTTGCCAGCCTTGTGACCCTCCACGATCTTGTCTCTGATGGCCTTGGAATGCTCCTTTGTCTTTCCCATGTTGACCATGTTTGAGTGCTGTTCCCAAGTTTGGGGAGGGTCTTAAATAGTCAGAAAAGGCTGGAAAAAGAGATAATTAATCCAAACATGTGAAGCTCATTGTTCTTTGTGCCTGAACTACTTCTTAATACTTTAGGGGAACCAAACAGAATTCTGGTGGGTTGAGGGGTTGAATAATAAATGACCCTCTGAAAAAACTTTTCCCAATTTTAAAAAAAAAATAAACAAAGAAATAGCATTCTTTTTTGCTGCAGTGCATTTCACACTTCCAGGCTGATCTACAGTCCAAATGTCACAATGCCAAGTTAATTCCAAATGTGTAAACCTGCTAAATCTGCAGGGGGTTGAATACTACTTGTAGGCACTGTATATACAGTATATATAAATATACACTACCATTCAAAAGTTTAGGGTCACCCAGACAATTTTGTGTTTTCCATGAAAACTCATACTTTTATTAATCAAATGAGTTGCCAAATGAATGGAAAATCTAGTCCAGACATTGACAAGGTTCGAAAAAGAGATTTTTATTTGAAATAATAATTTTCTCCGTCAAACTTTGCTTTCATCAAAGAATGCTCCCTATGCAGCAATTACAGCATTGCAGACCATTGGCATTCTAGCAATTAATTTGCTGAGGTAATCTGGAGAAATTTCACCCCATGCTTCCAGAAGCCCCTCCCACAAGTTGGTTTGGCTTGATGGGCACTTTTTGCGTACCATACGCTCAAGCTGCTCCCACAACAGCTCAATGGGGTTGAGATCTGGTGACTGCGTTGGCCACTCCATTACAGATAGAATACCAGCTGCCTGCTTCTTCCCTAAATAGTTCTTGCATAATTTGGTGGTGTGCTTTGGGTCATTGTCCTGTTGTAGGCTGAAATTGGCTCCAATCAAGCGCTGTCCACAGGGTATGGCATGGCGGTGCAAAATCGAGTGATAGCCTTCCTTATTCAAAATCCCTTTTACCTTGTACAAATCTCCCATTTTACCAGCACCAAAGCAACCCCAGACCATCACATTACCTCCACCATGCTTGACAGATGGCGTCAGGCTCTATTCCAGCATCTTTTCAGTTGTTCTGCATCTCACAAATGTTCTTCTGTGTGATCCAAACACCTCAAACTTGGATTTGTCTGTCCATAACACTTTTTTCCAATGTTCCTCTGTCTAATGTCTGTGTTGTTTTGCCCATATTTATCTTTTCCTTTTATTAGCCAGTCTCAGATATGGCTTTTTCTTTGCCACTGTGCCCTGAAGTCCAGCATCCTGGAGTCGCCTCTTCACTGTAGATGTTGGTACTGGCATTTTGCGTGTACTATTTAATGAAGCTGCCAGTTGAGGACCTGTGAGGTGTCGATTTCTCAAACTACAGACTCTTATGTACTTGTCTTGTTGCTCAGTTGTGCAGTGGGGCCTCCCACTTTTCTTTCTACTCTGGGTAGAGTCTGTTTGTTCTCTCCTCTGAAGAGAGTAGTACACACCGTTGTAGGAAATCTTTAGTTTCTTGGCAATTTCTCACATGGAATAACCAACAAATGTAATGCTCCAGATTCTCAAGTAGCTTAAAGGAAGGTCAGGTATATAGATTCTCTAATCAGCCAAACTGTTTTCAGCTAACATACTTGCACAAGGGTTTTCAAGGGTATTCTAACCATCCATTAGCCTTCTTACACAGTTAGCAAACACAAAGTACCATAAGAACACTGGAGTGATGGTTGTTGGAAATGGGCCTCTATACACCTATGGAGATATTGCACTACAAACCAGACCCTTTTCAGCTAGAATAGTCATTTACCACATTAACAATGTATAGAGTGTATTTCTAAATCATTTTTTGTTAGCTTCATTGAAAAAACTGCTTTTCTTTAAAAAATAAGGAAATTTCGAAATGACCCTAAACTTTTGAACGGTAGTGTATTATAAGCCAAAGGAAAGCCAGAACTACGGAGAGGAAAATCTTGTGCTGATTTTTAGTAGGGAGAAAAAGACAACTGTGTAGTGAAAGAGAAGGGGGTGAAAAAAACTGTAACTGAAACAGAAAAAGTGCAATGGATTGTATACGGCACTCATAAAGTCATTATTAGAGTTGAGCGGCTTTTACTTATTTTGGATCGAGTCGGGTTTCGCGAAACCTGACTTTGTCAAAAGTCGGGTCGGGTGAAATCGGCCGATTATTGTGAAAAGTTGGGGGCCGACTGAAACACGAAACCCAATGCAAGTCAATGGGGAATCAAAGTCGGCAGTGAGTGGAGGACAGGAAAACACCTACAGTGCGCATTTTAATGCCAAAAACATCAATTCTTATTACTGAAGCTTGTCAATCTTAATTTACTTTATAATAATAGTTAGGCATTGAAAACTGGGGGCCATTTGGCTAAAGTTGTGGGGGGTAGGGCTGGCTCAAGTTTTTCGTGGGCCCAGGAAACGCGGAATACGTCACGGCGGTGGAGCAGGGAGAGGTAAGTATTTCAACTTTGCAAGTGCTGTGATCCTGAGCAAGCAGGGGGGACCCACTCATTGGCATTGGCACTGGCACAGGGCCCCTCATAGTACGGCAGTGTGTTTGACAGCGGGTGGCGCCTCCCACCGGCAGAGACACTTTTGTGTACTATGAGGGGCTCTGTGCCAGCGATGTCGCCAACGAGTATGCCCCCCCACCTGATGAAGGAACCTGCACTTTCATCTGCACCTTCCTCTTTGTCTCCGTGTAAGGTGGTATAGTATGCGGGAAGGGGAACCTGACTTTCAGCGGGGTCAGATTCTGGCTGTGTAGAGTGCAAGGGGAATGTAGTGGTCTGGGTCAATGTACCAACAGATTCATCTAGCAGTGGCTGGGCAATGGGCAGGATGAGGAGGAAACACAGATATAGGCCCAAATAATAAAGTGGGCTAAATGCAGTTCAAATGTGGTAACAAGACTAAACAGGCAGCATTGCTTTGTTCAGTGGAGGAAAACTGTAATGAGTGGTAGACACAGTTAGTAGGCCCAAATAATAAAGTAGGCTAAATACAGTTCAAATGTGGTAACAGGACTAAACAGTCGGCATTGCTTTGTTCAGTGGAGGACAACTGTAATGAGTGGCAGACACAGTTAGTAGGCCCAAATAATAAAGTTGGCTAAATGTCTGCCAAAAAATTGTTCATAAATAAACAGGTGGCATAGCTAGGTACAGGGGTGGGCTCCTCTGCTGAGTAGCAGACAGTGGTAGTAGGCGCAAAGTATTAACTGGTCTAAATGGAGGCAAGGGCCTCTGTATATTTTAACTATCATCTATCATTTCAGCAAATTTGTATTGGCAGTGCCATTGAAGGATTTAACAGCACAGACTACACAGTGGTGGAGCAGGGAGAGGTAAGTATTTCAAGTGGTAGAGCACTGTTCGAGCTGGGGGGAACACTCTCTCGTGGGCGGCAGTACTGGCACAGGGCTCGTCATATTACGAAGGTGTGTCTGACATTGGTTGTGCACCACCACCATCAGAGACACTTCATTGTACTATGAGGGACCCTGTGCCAGTGCCCAAGAGTGGGCACACCCACCTGTCCAGGCAATTGTCACTCGCACGGGTGCTTGCGCCAGGTGGTGACCACAGCCCTGTGGGCGGAGTCAGCCCATTTAGGGAGGTATAAAAATGGCCTATGGTGGACATTCAGCAGCTGCAAATGGAGGAATTGGAGAAGTCAGTAAGAGGAGGCCGAAAGCAAGACATTTTTCAGGCAAGCTACGTGTCAGCAGGGGAAGGTGGGGCCAAATAATTTGAAATCCATGATTGGTTCATTTTAATGAAGGTTAGATCATCAACATTTCGGGTAGCCAGACGTGTCCTTTTTTCGGTCAGTATTGAACCAGCAGCACTGAAGACTCTTTCTGATAGCACACTAGCAGCAGGGCAAGCGAGCTCCTGGAATGCATATTCTGCCAATTCAGACCAGGTGTCTATTTTAGATGCCCAGTAATCAAAGGGGGATGACCTGTGAGGGAGAACATCGATAAGGGAGGAAAAGTAGTTCGTAACCATACTGGACAAATGCTGTCTCCTGTCACTTTGAATCGATGCAGCAGTACCTGTCGTGTCAGCGGTCATTGTGAAATCACTCCAGAACCTGGTCATAAAACCCCTCTGTCCAATGCCACTTCGGATTTGTGCACCTCTAACATATTGCCCCCTACGGCTCGTGTGAGAACCTTCACCACCCCTGTGTGCTGGGAATGCCTGAACCAAACGGTTATTTGGTAGCCAATATTTGCTCAAGGTTCTCATGTGACATGATATTTTGTAATTTTCCTTTATATCGTGGATCCAGGAGGCAGGCCAACCAGTAATCGTCATCGGTCATCATTTTGATAATGCGGGGGTCCCTTTTTAGGATACACAAGGCATACTCAGCCATGTGGGCCAATGTTCTAGGTGTCAATTCACTGCATGTGCTGGGTTGAGGAGCACTTTCTTGCAAATCAACATCACTTGTGTCCCGCAAAAAC